>NC_089843.1:40312626-40636376 GCF_035609145.1 Eleutherodactylus coqui | reverse complement strand
TATACGTGGCCTCCCCTAGCGGTTTTCTCATCACATGGCCACTTACAGAAGTAGATCAGGCATTCTACAAATCTGACACCCTCAGGCCTACTGGATGGAGCAGTTGGGTGACGGAGAGGACAGCGAGACCATGCATGGGTTAAGTGGTGGCTATAATATTTACTTTTACACAAGGTTTGTTACAGTGTATTAATGCTGGCAATTGTCTATGAGCTTTCCTACGTCCTGACTATATAGTATAAAGCTATTATCTTCAATGATACACTGTAACAAAGTCTCAATCATGTCCACAGATATAGGCAGGCTTCCCTTCACCTAGGGTTAAAGGGGTTTTCCAGGGAGAATACCACTGATGGCTTAAACTTATGACGGGTCATCAATAGTTGATCAGCTGGGGTCTGCTGCTCGGGACCCTGAATGATCAGCTGAGCAGGTGGATGCTGTTAGCGTTGCAAATACACAGAGTTCGGAGCAGAAACACTGGAAGTTTTTGCACCGATCCCTGTGTAGTGGCTGGTGCTTGTAATTGCAGGAACAGCTGTCATTGAAATCAACGGTCAAGGTCAGAAGCAACGGACCCCAGTCGATCAACTATTGATGACTAGAGATGAGCGAGTATACTCGCTAAAGGCAATTGCTCGAGCGAGCATTGCCTTTAGCAAGTACCTGCCAGCTCGAGACGAAAGGTTCGGGTGCCGGCACGGGGGAGCGGTGAGTAGCGGCAGTCAGCAAGAGGGAGCGGGGGGGAGAGAAGGAGAGAGAGATCTCCCCTCCGTTTCGCTTCGCTCTCCCCCGCAGCTCCCTGCCCGCCGCCGGCACCCGAACCTTTTGTCTCGAGCGGGCAGGTACTCGCTAAAGGCAATGCTCGCTCGAGCAATTGCCTTTAGCGAGTATACTCGCTCATCTCTATTGATGACCTATCTCCCTGGAAAATCCCTTTAAATATTTAGTTTTCTACTCTACTTGCATTTAAATACACTAGCCAAGGAAAAATTGCTTATTGACACCCCCACTGACACCCAGCACCGCCGTAGCCCCTCTAGATACAGACTAATGACAAGATCTGTAGGGTTTTTAAGCTATGAATGTAAAAAAGGATGTTTGCCATCTTGATAATGGTGATTAATCTTATTTTCAACAGCGAGTGTGGCCCTCAATTAACTTGTCAAACTTGCCCATAAGGCTGCAATGTACATGTTGATTTCTAAGAAGGAACGGGGAATGGTCCCCTCCTCAATGAACATTAAATTGCTAGTGAATCCAATGCAGATAATGACATCTTCTTTCCTCTAGATAGAATTGGTGCCCAATGGCTATATTTTTGCTAACATTTCCTGGCACTGCATGTCACCCATCCCCAACCCATTCCAGCTCTGCTATGTCTTTGTTGTTTACTGTTACCAGAAGAGCACTGAATATTGTATGATCTGATTAGTGACTTACCTAAGGATAAAATTATGTTTTCATCATGTACATTTAGGCCCCATTTTGATGTATCACCCGATCTTATTTGCCTTGCCAACAGCTACCTGGCACTGGTTACTCCAGTAACAGAAACTATCAAATTATTGTATGCAAGGCAGTTCTTCCCAGTGTCAGACCATTTAATTATAACGCTCAGAGCGAAAAACTGTCGGCCCCGTAGAGCAGTCTGCCTTCTCGCTTCAGATCCCGCAGAATTTAGTCATACTCCTAAATAGTCTTTGTGTCTCAAATCTTTTTCCTACAGTCTACCAGTCATTCTTATTTATGTGTCATTATTAGAGATGAGCGAGCATATTCATCCGAGCTTGATGCTCGTTCGAGTATTAGGGTGCTCGAGATGCTCGTTACTCGAGACGAGCACCACGCGGTACTCATCTCGATTAAACGAGCACTGACCATTGAATTCAATGGAGCCCGCAATACAGCCGGCTCTATTGAAAGCAATGGCCTGCCGGCGAGCGCGGGATGAATTGTCGGGAAGGGCTTAAATATATAAGCCCTTCCCTGCAATTCATCCAGAAATGTGTAAAAAAAAAAAA
This sequence comes from Eleutherodactylus coqui, assembly GCF_035609145.1. Classification (NCBI taxonomy): domain Eukaryota; kingdom Metazoa; phylum Chordata; class Amphibia; order Anura; family Eleutherodactylidae; genus Eleutherodactylus; species Eleutherodactylus coqui. The sequence continues at coordinate 40,634,352 of NC_089843.1, read as the reverse complement.
AATAAATAAAAAAAAAAATATATATATATATATATATATATATATATATATACTCACCTTGTCCCGGCAGAACGATGTTAGCCCATTGAATTCAATGGAGCCGGCAATATAGCCGGCTCCATTGAAAGCAATGGGCTGCCGGCGATCGCGGGATGAATTGTCGGGAAGTGCTTAAATATATAAGCCCTTCCCTGCAATTCATCCAGAAATGTGTAAAAATAAAAAAAAATATATACTCACCTGGTCCCGGCAGACGGAGTTCAGCGCGGCTGGCTGCAGTCCTCCTGAACTGCTCTGAACAGCTGTGAGTAGTATTCAGCAGCCGAGGATTTAAAATCCCCGCCTGCTGAATGAGCTGCCTCTGATTGGTCACAGCCTGACCAATCAGAGGCAGATCTTACTCACACCCATTCATGAATTCATGAATGGGTGAGTGAGTGCTGCCTCTGAGCCAATCAGGCTGAGCCAATCAGGGGGCAGGTCTGACTCACACCCCCTTCACACCCACTGTAGGCCGGCCGCGCTGAATTCCGTCTGCCGGGACAGGGTAAGTATATATATTTTTTTTATTTTTACACATTTCTGGATGAATTGCAGGGAAGGGCTTCTATATTTAAGCCCTTCCTGACAATTCATCCCGCGATCGCCGGCAGCCCATTGCTTTCAGTGGAACCGGCTATAAGCATGTAACCCAGGAGAAGTGGCAGTGGAGTGTCATGCAGGCAGTGATTGTGCTTTGTTGGAGGTAGTGTGGTGCTTAGCTAAGGTATGCATTGCTAATGAGGGTTTTTCAGAAGTAAAAATTGTTGGGGGGGGGCACTCTTGCCGCTATTGTGGCTTAATAGTGGGACCTGGGAACCTGAGATGCAGCCCAACATGTAGCCCCTCGCCTGCCCTATCCGTTGCTGTGTCGTTCCCATCACTTTCTTGAATTGCCCCGATTTTCACAAATGAAAACCTTAGCGAGCATCGGCGATATACAAAAATGCTCGAGTCGCCCTTTGACTTCAATGGGGTTCGTTACTCGAAACGAACCCTCAAGCATCGCGGAAAGTTCGTCTCCAGTAACAAGCACCTGAGCATTTTGGTTCTCGCTCATCTCTAGTTTTCACCATGCCCCCCTTTCCCTTCTCTCCTGTAATATATGTAATGGTTTCCATCATGTCCCCTTTCTCCCCTCCTGTAACATATCTAAAAAGTTCCCATCATGTCCTCCTCTCCCTTCTTTCCTCCTGTAACATATAAAAAAGATTTCCTTCATGTCACCCTTTCCCTTCCCCCTCCTGTAACATATATAAAGGATTCCATCATGTCCTCCATCTCCCTTCTTTCCTGTAACATATATAAAGGTTTCCATCATGTCCTCCTCTCTCTTCTCTCCTTCTGTAACGTATATAAAGGTTTCCATCATGTCCTCCTCTCCCTTCTTTCCTGTAACATATATAAAGGTTTCCATCATGTCCTCCTCTCTCTTCTCTCCTTCTGTAACGTATATAAAGGTTTCCATCATGTCCTCCTCTCCCTTCTTTCCTGTAACATATATAAAGGTTTCCATCATGTCCTCCTCTCCCTTCTCTCCTCCTGTAACATATATAAAGGTTTCCATCATGTCTCCCCTCTCCCTTCTCTCCTTCTGTAACGTATATAAAGGTTTCCATCATGTCCCCCTCTCCCTTTTCTCCTTCTGTAACATATATAAAGGTATCCATCATGTCCTCCTCTCCCTTCTCTCTTCCTGTAACATATATAAAGGTTTCCATCATGTCCTCCTCTCCCTTCTCCCATCCTGTAACATATATAAAGGTATCCATCATGTCCTCCTCTCCCTTCTCTCCTCCTGTAACATATATAAAGATTTCCATCATGTCCCCTCTCCCTTCTCCCATCCTGTAACATGTATAAAGGTTTCCATCATGTCCCCCTCTTTCTTCTCTCCTCCTGTAACATATATAAAGGTTTCCATCATGTCCCCCTCTCCCTTCTCTCCTCCTGTAACATATATAAAGGTTTACATCATGTCCTCCTCTCCCTTCTCCCATCCTGTAACATGTATAAAGGCTTCCATCATGCCCCCATCTTTCTTTTCTCATCCTGTAACATATACAGTATAAAGGTTTCCATCATGTCCTCCTCTCCCTTCTCTCCTCCTGTAACATATATAAAGGTTTCCATCATGCCCCCCTCTTTCTTTTCTCATCCTGTAACATATATAAAGGCTTCCATCATGTCCTCCCCTCCCTTTACTCCTCTTGTAACATATATAAAGGTTTCCATCATGTCCTCCTCTCCCTTCTCTTCCTGTAACATATATAAAGGTTTCCATCATGCCCCTTTCCCTTTTCCTTCTCCCCTCCTGTAACATATATAAAGGCTTCCATCATATCCTCCCCTCCCTTTTCTCCTCTTGTAACATATGTTAAGGTTTCCATCATGTCCTCCTCTCCCTTTTTATCTCCTGTAACATATATAAAGGTTTCCATCATGCCCTCCTCTCCCTTTTCTCCTGTAACATATATAAAGGTTTCCATCATGTCCTCCTCTCCCTTCTCTCCTTCTGTAACATATATAATGGTTTCCCTCATGTCCTCCTCTCCCTTCTCTCCTCCTGTAACATATATTAAGGTTTCCATCATGTCCTCCTCTCCCTTCTCTCCTCCTGTAACATATATATAGGTTTCCATCATGTCCTCCTCTCCCTTCTCTCCTCCTGTAATATATATTAAGGTTTCCATCATGTCCTCCTCTCCCTTCTCTCCTGTAACATATATAAAGGTTTCTATCATGTCCTCCTCTCCCTTCTCTCCTCCTGTAACATATATAATGGTTTCCATCATGTCCTCCTCTCCCTTCTCTCCTCCTGTAACATATAAAGGTTTCCATCATGTCCCCCTCTCCCTTCTCTGCCTCCTTTAACATATATAAAGGTGTCCATCATGTCCCCCTCTCCCTTCTCTCCTCCTGTAACATGCATAAAGGTTTCCATCATGTCGTCCTCTCCCTTCTTATCTCTTGTAACATACATAAGGGTTTTCATCATGTCCCCTCCTTCCTTCTTTCTTTCGGCTATCCAATTTCAGTTCTTTAAATCTTTCTTGATGTATTTTGTTTTTTAGACCTTCCACCATTGTTGTAGCCCAGCTGTGGATCTGTTCTATTTTCACAATGTATTTCATGTGAGGTCTCCAGAACTGAACACAGTATTCCAGATGTGATCTCATCAGAGCTCTATACATTGCGATCACAATCTCCCTCTTTTACTGGCTATACGGCTGAGCATCCCACTTACTCTCTCTCCTGCTCGAATGCAACGTGGACTCATTTTGAGGCTGTCAGAAATCAGAACCCCTAAATCCTTCTCTTCTTAACTTCCAGAGAACAGTCAATACAATACTCAGTCCAAGGAATTATTCTTCCCAATTTCATTATTTTACATTTTGAAACATTGAACTGCAGTTTCGTATCCAGTGAAGATAAATCTTTTTCCATGTTCCAGACAACACCAGGAGTGTTAACCCTATTGCACACTTTTATGTCATCATTAGAGATGAGCGAGTATACTCACTAAGGCACATTACTCGAGCGAGTAGTGCCTTAGCCGAGTATCTCCCCGCTCGTCTCTAAAGAGTCAGGGGCTGGGGAGCAGCGGGGGAGAGCCGGGAGGAACTCTCTCCCCCTCATTTCCCGCCGCAACGCACCTGTCACCCGCGCCGGCCCCGAATCTTTAGAGACGAGCGGGGAGATACTCGGCTAAGGCACTACTCGCTCGAGTAATGTGCCTTAGTGAGTATACTCGCTCATCTCTAGTCATCATCAAACAGTCAGACCTTACCTGATAAACCTTCTCCTATGTCACTTATGGACATATTAAAAAGACTAAGATCCTGGACAAACCCTTGTGGTCACCACTTGTAACGCGTTCCTAATCAGAATACACTCCATTACCAACAATACTCTGATATCTAACTTTTAACCAACTGCAAATCCATAGCATATTACCTTACCTTACCTTACATTGCAATATTCAATGTTGTGCCCTTTTATGTAAGTCAGATTACAAATAGAAGCTTCTTTAAGGTTCTTATTGTACCTCATAAAGGTTTCAAATGTTTTTCTGAGACTATTCGCATCCGCATAGTATTTTATAACTACTTCAAAGTACCATAATTGCCATAGTTTGCTTAGTTATAGTACATTTTCCAATCTTACTCTGCAGTATACAGACGCCGATCGTATATTTACCCCTGCTGTGCATTAAACTCTGCACTATATATTGGAATATAAAAGCAGAAAATTGATACAGTGGTAGCATTCTATTACACGCCATTGTCAGAATTAGACTCCGACGACCGCGGCTGCTGACCTCATGGTGTGCAGCTCTTCACGCAAATCATTTTTATTGTCACCCAGAAATAGGAATCATGTGATTCTTTAACAGTTGAGGAGCCATGGCCAGAGTGAAGACTTGTAGTTCAGCAATAGAGGCAATTTTAGTAATGTAATTTAATGCAGAATGATGGAAATGACCATATGAATAAGTTGGCTTATATTGTAAAATATTTTACTATCCTATGCAGCCTTTTCCAAATTATCTTGATCGCCTACACATACAAAGGTTGTTTAGTGATAAAAGTTGATGGATGCGATTACTGTGCCTAAAGGGGCTATTCAGTCAGTAATGGATGAGGGGGATGAAGGGAAGTTGGGGGATATAGGAAGAAACCTTCCTTCATAAATACATAAAAGGGACCAACATTTATCTCCTGTTCTGCAAGAAGAACAGAGGTGTGAGCCAACTGCTGTAGAGAAGAGAAAGTCGCCTTAGGCCGCCTGCACACGAGCGGAAATCCCGCCGCGGGATTTCCCACAATACGCACTCCTATGCAGACAGCCGCGGTTTGGCCGCGCGAAATCTCGCGCGGCAAACAAACCGCGGCATGTCCTAATTTTCTGCGGGGCACGCACTCACCCGGCCGCCGGCTCCGGTCTGCGCATGCGCCGGCTGCGCGGCAGCCGGCACATGAAAGAGCCGGGGCCGCCAGGCGCGGGTGAGTACGCGCTCGTCCCTGCAGGCGCTCGGGTCGGATCGCGCGGCGAGAATTCTCGCTGCCGGATCCGACCCGCTCGTCTGCAGGCGGCCATAGGCAGATTCTTTCTTCAAAATTACTGTTCTGAAAACCGTGAATAGGGGTTCTTCAAAAAAATGAAGAGGAACACAGCAAATTGGGCAATCATGACCAACTTTAACCCTTTCCAATCCTATTTGTATATTGGCTTCCTAGGGGGCTTACTCTTTTTCTGCTATTATAGAACAGCACTATCTGCTGGCTAAAGCCAGTACTGCATGAGGTGACACGTTGGATAGGCTCCAACAGCAGAGAGGCTGGCAATACACAGTAAGAGAATCCTGATGGATGTCTTCCAACATCGAAGCTGTACAGCCTTAAATCATAATGTCTTTAGAGGTCAGACAGTGGATTGGAAAGGGTTAATCTTTATTATAATTCCAACATTCTATTGATGACCTCGAAAATCCCTTCCTAGAGAAGACAGAAGACCTCACAGTGGAAATCAAAATAGCGCCTCCTACTATCCCAGAACAAGAGGGATTATACAGGTTCAAACTATGCATAAAGGGGTAGATTGAGCCATGCTGACATCCCCCTATTTCCTCCAATGCCACATCTGAGCAGTAAAACAAATTCAATGTATGGTTGTATCAAACAATGTGTCTACATAAATATAATAAGATAAGAAAATAATGTATGTGAATAGGATATGTATCTCATATCTATTGACATCTGTTTCTTAACTGAAACCCCATAGTGAAAATCAAGATGGAGCATCTCTTCTGTGTCCATGTCATCTGTATCCATTCCATAATAGGAGGGACTAACATTTGTTGACCCCTTTCTCCGATGTATAGAAAGTAGATTTGACCCATCAGTTGTACAGAAGACACATGGCCCATACAGTAGACACACCCTTCTATTAATGTTTGCCCATTAAGTGGGGCGAGCACGAATAGGAACATACTACTTAAGGGGAAAAAAGGTTTGGCTAACATGATCAAGCCCCCATCCCACCATGGTCATATAGTAACTGCTGGTGTTCTAAGGTATATAACCTCTGACCTCTCCTTTACCCCCCATTTCCAATCTCTGGCCCAAACATGCCACATGCACCTCAGAAATATTGCTAAAATATGTCCGTTCCTAACCATGGACACGCTAAAGACACTCGTGGTTGCCCTCATCCACACCCGGCTTGACTACTGCAACTCTCTACTCATTGGCCTCCCCCGCACTAGACTCGCTCCACTCCAATCCATACTAAATGCAGCATTTAGGCTCATTTTTCTATCCAGTCGTTACTCAGACGCCTCTGCATTATGCCAGTCGCTGCATTGGCTGCCCATCCACTGCAGAACTAAATTTAAACTCCTCTACCTCACCCACAAAGCTCTGCATGGCGCTGCGCCACCATACATCGCCTCCCTACTGTCAGTACACCACCCAGCGCGCTCACTCCGATCGGCTAACACACTCAGACTAAACACCCTCTAATACGAACCTCTCATGCTCGCCTACAGGACTTCACCAGAGCAGCACCCATCCTCTGGAACGCTCTACCCCAACGCATCTGGACAATTCCCGATGCATGAAATTTCAGACGTGCCTTAAAAACGCACCTCTTCAGGGAAGCATACCAAATCTCCTGACCTAGTCCCCTGCCCCTCCCTATGGTGCCCCACCCTGTTTACCTTCTAATAATTGATCTACACATGACATTGCCTATTGCCTGTGTTCCCCACCCCCTGCACCTCCTGTACCACCCCCAACCCATTTGTGTCTAACCCATTGTATCTCACATTGTAATTGTTGTATTGTTTTGCATTTATCCATGCCTGAAAGTGCTGCGGAATAAGTTGGCGCTATACAAATAAAGATTATTATATTATTATTATAATACTTGATGGTATGGCTCCTAAGCAAATCTCATATGATATGTTTCTAAGCAAATTTTCTGTAAAATGAAGTATGTGGATAGGATCTGTATCTGAGAGCTATTGAAATTTCCTTCTAGTATGGGATCTATGTCTAATCTTTGTACAAGTTAAAAGAAGCACTAGATAGATATATTTTCTCTCTGTGATTTTCTTTGCAGAGGAAGCGTCTTTGAAAACAAAGATGCTACTTTCAGGAAGATTGTGAGATACTTACCATTGAGTTTAAATAGAGAACAAAAAAAAACCCCTCTGTGATAAGAAAGGCCTCCTGAGATTTTTTGGTTTGCCGCTACCTCTTACAGTAGAGAGGAATTGGCAGGCTTTTAAGATATGACTTTGAAAATCCGACTTGATAATTATTTCAAAGGTGCAACATAAGTAGGTAATTAAATCGGATGAAACTTCAAATGTTTTTATTTTTTTTTCTCCTTTTGGAAGGATAATAAAAATTGAAATCTTGTTGCTAAATTTAACATGACAGAGTAGTTTTCTATTGTATGAAATGGAAAATGGTCAACAAATAAAATGTAAGATTCTTAGAAACTTTCCCTTAAAGGGGTTGTCCCGCGCCGAAACGTTTTTGTTTTTTTTAAACCCCCCCCCCCCCCCCCGTTCGGCGCGAGACAACCCCGATGCAGGGGTTAAAAAAACAAACCGGAGAGTGCTTACCTGAATCCCGGCGGTCCGGCGTCTTCATACTCACCTGCTGAAGATGGCCGCCGGGGTCTGCTCCCTCCGTGGACCGCAGCTCTTCTGTGCGGTCCATTGCCGATTCCAGCCTCCTGATTGGCTGGAATCGGCACGTGACAGGGCGGAGCTACACGGAGCCGGCATTCTGCACGAGCGGCCCCATTGAAGACAGCAGAAGACCCGGACTGCGCAAGTGCGGCTAATTTGGCCATCGGAGGCCGAAAATTAGTCGGCACCATGGAGACGAGGACGCCAGCAACGGAGCAGGTAAGTATAAAACTTTTTATAACTTCTGTATGGCTCATAATTAATGCACAATGTACATTACAAAGTGCATTAATATGGCCATACAGAAGTGTATAGACCCACTTGCTGCCGCGGGACAACCCCTTTAAGCTCTTAAAGTGAAACGATCTCCAAAAGTAGCAAAATTGAGCTACTAGGGTGATGTAACATATGACAGTAAATTCCTTCACTCTGGCCCCTGAACAGAAAATCAACAAGGTAATATGTTTACTAGAAGTCCTTAACACCACAGGAGTTAACAATATTGGTACCTGTTTCTGGGAGAAACAGTACAAGTCAATTCCTCCTTCTCTGACATCACTTCCTGCTCTGCAGCTATTGGCTGAAGATCATACTTTCAGATCATTTTCTTCATTTTTTGGTCAAAGTGCAGAAAGAAACAAGTAAAATGGCTAGAAAAGCTGCTAGTATTAGAAATATTATGTGCAGAATGCATGTTGAGGGCGAGTAAAGCAGGGAGCCCGAGAGGTGATGCTCCAGCCAATAGCTGCATGGCAGGAAGTGATGTCAGAGGAGAGGGGATTGTTTTTGGCACCTTGTTCTATGCAGCCCAGTAACATGCAGCCATTTTATTTTTGCCTGGATTTTTAGGGACCTATGACAACTTTTATTATACAGTGAACCTTGAAAAGGTTGACAGACCACATGAATTAATATTGAGAAACCCTGTTCTCTACGTACTACTAATAGCTGCATGGTTATTGTGGAAATTTGTCTAAATTCTCCACCTCCCTGTTGTACTGCTGGGTCAGTTAGTCCACTGTGCGATCCATCATTGCTGAGATACCAGATGTGCCACCTGACATGCACCTCTAGGTTCAACCACACATGGTCTACCAACATGTAATCTTCTATCAGATGTCTGTCCATGGTTCAACCAGTCTTGGTACACTCCTGATACTGTGGTTTGAGAACAGCCAAAGAGTGCGACTGGTTCAGAAATATTGGCGCCACATGCCCTAGCATCAAGAATCTTCCTACCATCAAAGTCACTCAAGTCATCACGTTTATGCAGGACTGACGAATGTAGAGCCAGGGGTCACTACACTTAAAAACAAAGTAGACAAACAAGCCTCATCATCATGTGACCAGTTAATTGTGTACAGATGTTTGTAATGGCTTTAAATACAGTGTTGGTTTCTTTCTTTCGCTATGACTAATGCTCCTTTTACACAGGATGGCAGTCATTTAAACTAGTGCATCTCAACTCCAGTCCTCAGGGACCCCCAACAGGTCATGTTTTTCAGCATCTACTATAGTTGTGACACCTGCGACAATGTCTGAGGCACCGACAATAGCCACATCACTTGTGCAACACTGAGGAAATCCAGAAAACATGACCTGTTGGGGTCCCTGAGGACTGGAGTTGGGGAACACTGATCTAAACGACTGAACAAGTGTTCACATCACCGCTAAGGTCGTTTGCGCTCGTGCAGAGTGTATAGACAGAAAGAGTTATCACTGGCTTCTTGCTCAGAGCTTCACCTTCTATGTGAAGCGCTGAGCTGAAAGTATTTACACGTAACGAGAAGCCCGCGATGAAGCGATAATGACAAGTGAGTGAATAGTGAGCAATTTCTTTTTATTTACGCTCCACGATTAATTCTCAAATAACGAATTTCAAGTGACAACCATTACGTGTAAATGGTCCCTAAGGGCACAAAAACGTGTCAATAAAGTATCCTTGAAGTGGTGGCCACCACGTTTTTAATATTAATTAAATAAGTCCAATTTTCTAAGTTCCTGGTTCAGCTGGAGTTTTTTGACAAGTCTCCATGAGGTCAGCAGACTATTAGAGGGCAGGTAGGGAGGCGGCCCTCCCGCGGTGGCACGTTACTGAACATCATTTTACAACTTGCATGCATAATACTCTAACTCTACAGCAAATGTTGCCTAAGGGCTCCCACCCACGGGCGTTTTTTCTCCACTGCGATGCGATTCTAAAGTTAAAGTATCGCATTGCAGTGCGAGAAAAACTCCGCAGATACCCCAAAATCGCTGGAATATCGCTGCAACATCACTAGTCTTTTCAATGGGGCCAGCAGCGCTAGCCCCATTGAAAAGATATGGAGAATGCCGCAGACTTCTGCCACAGCTGTGACAGGAGTTTCCTTCATCCCCACGGGGACCGCGGAGATGAAGGAATCCTCTGTCACAGCTGTGGCAGAAGTCTGCGGCATGCTATGCCATTGCCGATCCCATTGAAAGCAGTGGTTTCTGACAAGCCCCGCAGAATGATTATCGGAGAAGGGCTTGAAATATAAGCCCTTCCCCGATAATCATCAAAAAGGGGTTAAAAAAATAATAAAAAAGTTACTCACCTCTCCGGCGCTCAGATGCGTCCTCCGGCTGGCTCCCCGACACTGCTGTCCAGCACTTTCAGCAGACGGGGATTTAAAAATCCCCGTCTACTGAAAGGGCTGTGCAGATTGGCTGAGGGCTCAGCCAATAGCAGCTACTGCTTAGCTATTGGCTGAGCGCTCAGCCAATGACAGATAGCTCTTAGATATTCATTCATGAATAGCTAAGATATTGCTATTCATGAATGAATAGCTAAGAGCTATCTGCCATTGGCTGAGCGCTCAGCCAATAGTTAAGCACTAGCTGCTATTAGCTGAGCCCTCAGCCAATCCGCACAGCCCTTTCAGGTGGCGGGGATTTTTAAATCCCCGTCTGCTGAAAGAGCTCAGTAGCAGTGTAGGGGAGCCAGCCGGAGGACGCGGCTGACAGCAGGAGAGGTGAGTAACTTTTTAATTATTTTTTTAACCACTTTTTGATGATTATCGGGGAAGGGCTTATATTTAAAACCCTTCTCCGATAATCATTCTGCGGGGCTTGTCAGAAACCACTGCTTTCAATGGGATTGGCAGCAGTGCCGATTCCATTGAAAGCAATGGGATAGCATGCGGCGGACTTCTGCCACAGCTGTGATAGCTGTCACAGCTGCGACAGAGGATTCCTTCATCCCCGCGGTCCCCGCAGGGATGAAGGAAACTCCTGCCACAGCTGTGACAGCTGTCACAGCTGTGGCATTCTCCATATCTTTTCAATGGGGCTAGCGCTGCTGCCGCTGGCCCCATTGAAGAGACTGGCGATGTTGCAGCGATATCCCAGCGATTCTCTCGCACTGCTCTGCCAGTGGGTGGGAGCCCTAAGGGTGAGTTTATACGGAACGATTATCATTCAAAAAAGTTGTTGAATTTTTCAAAGACGAACAATATTTGTTCAGTGTAGACACAACAGACGATCGAAGGATAAACGACAATTAGTTTGCTAATTGTTCAGCATTCATTTCATGCAAGCATGAAAATCATCATTGGTTCGTTCTCTAATTGTTCGGTTTAAATACTGTTCTTTCAGTCCTTCTCATCACCTGGTAGAGTGGATGTGAACAACTGAATGATTTGCGAGCGAATGAGCCAACCGTTTATCTGCTTGTATGAACAGGCTGCACTCTGTCATCGTTCGCTCGTACCAACGATAAATCGTTCCGTGTAAAAGCACCCTAACTTCAATGGCATAGAAGTAAAGATGAGCGAACGTGCTCGTTTAGAGCAATTACTCCATCGAGCATCACTTTTTTCGAGTAACTGCCTACTCGGGCAAAAAGATTGGGGGGGCACCAGGGGGCGGTGGGCGGCGGGGTGGAGCGGGGCTAGCAGGGGGGGAACAGGGGGAGTTCACTCTCTCTCTTCCCCACCCCCCCACTCCCCACCTCAACCCCCCACACCCCCCGAATCTTTTCGCCCAATTAGGCAGTTAATCGAAAAAAGTGATGCTCGATCGAGTAATTGTCCTAAACGAGCGCGTTCGCTCATCCCTACATAGAAGCAATAAAGGCACACTATACTGCTACTGTATGACTCTTGATTCGGAGAAGGATCCCTTACTAGGGATGAGCGAGCGTACTCGGAAAAGAACTACTCGCTCGAGTAATGTGCTTTATCCGAGTATCGCTGTGCTCGTCCCTGAAGATTCGGGTGCCGCTGCTGCTGACAGGTGAGTCGCAGCGGGGAGCAGGGGAGAGCGGGCGGGAGAGAGGGAGAGAAAGATCTCCCCTCCGTTCCTCCCCGCTCTCCCCTGCAGCTCCCCGCTCCGTGCCGGCACCCGAATCTTCAGGGACGAGCACAGCGATACTCGGATAAAGCAAATTACTCGAGCGAGTAGTGCTTTTCCGAGTACGCTCGCTCATCTCTATCCCTTACTAATCGATTGCAGACATATTACACAAAAAATGAACATTTTCAAAACAATCCAACCTCTTTTAGCCTTTATTATCAGGTCTTTAACCCTTTCCAATCCACTGTCTGACCTCTGAAAACATTATAATTTAAGGCTGTACAGCTCCGATGTTACTAGACTTCCGCATGGGGTTCTCTTACTGTATATTGCCAGCCTCTCTGCTATCAGAGCCTATCCAACGTGTCACCTCATGCAGTACTGGCTTTAGCCAGCATATGGCACCGTTGTATAACGACAGAAAAAAAGTAAGTCCCCTAGGAAAACCAGGATACAAATTGGATTGGAAAGGGTTAAATCACCTACCTACAATAAATGTTACTTAGCATTGATCCGGCTCCTATGGCCCTAAACACCATAGATCCCCATTGAGCTTCATCTAATGTTTTTGTAGTGTAAATGTAGAAAATCTGTTAAATTTTTTTGAGACTATAAAAATAAGCAAAGTTTAAAAAAAATACAAAAATAAAAAAAATAAAATAATCCTGAATAGGCACTGGGTAGCAATAACGAAGTGCATGAATATACGGTAATTAAAGTGCCTATGCAATGCAACACGTAGAAACGCATTCCGGATTGTGATGACCTTTATCTTAACCAGCAGTTTTGCAGCACTTTGTATTACCCATAAAATTACCCGTGTGATATACATCGTCCTCTATGCTGATTTGCTCTTTATAAGCGATGAACAGACTGAAATGTCTTAACTCTCGCTATGTAATTATTTCTACGCAGCAATGAAATATTCAGGGTTTGAGGCCTAACCTTTGAATTGAAATTTACATGTTGCTGTTATTTACCGTTTACTGTATGATTATATTTTCAAAGACTGTGCCATAGATGATAATGGGAATTAAAAGCAAGAAATAATATTCACCTATGAGTCTCAGCGGAGCCGGTTTTATCAAAATGTCACTTTGTATAATGTCAATACTGTTTGGATGATGTAGAACTTTGCGGGGATGTTGGTGGGATGATTAGACAATTAAGACTCAGAACATGCAGAACTTTGACACAGTTAGCCTATATAATTGCTAATGTGATTGGACAGTATGGATAGTTTATGGGCTCTATAAGGTGACTTAAGACATTGCTTGCTCAATGACTGTATAAATATAGAGAGAGAGCTTAGCCCCTAGGGAAAGGATATTGCCGAGGACTGGAGGTGCCATATGGGTTTTTGGCATGGTCTGGAGCAGAGGTGCTATATGAGGACAGTGAAGAAGTAAGAAGAGCAGACCGTGAAGTGTCAGGGGCTAGATGTCAGCCATAGTAGCCACTATCGAAGACGGGAACTATTGGAGGGGTGGAGACAGGCTCGTGATCTCTGTTCAGCATGACATGAGGTGTTTGCCACCAATATAGACTGCCATACCCCTTGTCCAGCTGGAGCCAAGAATTCCCTGTTCAGAGACAGAGACTTGGGTCTGGAGGGGTAACATCACTCCTTAGGGAGAGCACTAAGAAGCTGAGTGAGGAGACTTATAAGGCCATCCATGCTCCTCTGGGTAATATGCAAATACGGGAGATGCAACAATACCTCTGCAGCACCTTCTATTGGATGGCAGCATTCCTTCAAATCAATGCCTAACCCTTTATACAGATTTTTACAGCAATGATTGGGAATTAAAAAACAAGCCAGGACCCATACACAGACAGTGTGCAGTAGGATCCTGGCTTGGCTAGTGAGAGGCCTATCATGTTGATCGGGAGGGGTAACATCACTCCTTGAGGAGAGCACCAAGAAGGTGAGAGAGGAGAATAGGCACAGCTACTCTAAGTACTATAGAAAATTTAACAGTCTTGAAGGACATCTGGTGTGCTATAAAGTTCAGATTATAGAGTTTGTTTGGAGAAGGTGCTTGTTCCTTTGTTAATAGCATTGGTTTTAAATTATTGTGCCTCCTTCTACTGGATGGAAGGACATGGAAATGCAAGGAGTGAATAAGGCTCATTGCAGATGGACTAAGGGAAAGAAGATCAGGCAACTATATAGGCATGAGAGAAGAGATACACTGAGCTAGCAAAAGAGGCGCGGAAAGACAAGTATGTAATGTGAGGTCTGTAGCGGCAGGGTTAGTCTCGAGAAAATGGCATTGACCTTTTGTGTTGTAATCGGAGAGTATATCAATCAGCTTGGGAGTACTACTGATCAAAAGAAGGTGTCCCTGCATTTTCCTTTCTGAAACTTGGCATCCAGAAGAGAGCAAATATTGAGTGTGCCTGTTGGGTTAAGAGTCTGTTTCCAGCTTGACTTAAGAGAAAAAAAGTTGGTTGTTGGAGTAAGTCTGATGTTTTCCTTTCAGTGCGAAATACATCCAAGGTGTAAAATGCCTGGCAAGGCCTGCGATAGAGCCTACACCCAGAGATTTCGTGTGCCTGTAGTGGAACTACCGTCTGTCCTGTAGAACCTCTAGGGTCTCTTCTGTGGTAAGTTGATCGGCGAACCTGGCCGAGACCTCTACAATCTTCTGAACATTTGTTTGACCAATCGTTGGGCCATTTTAAGCAAACGGTTACCCAATAAACAAGCAAACGCTTCTTTCTCAGCCAACTGTATCTTTTATGCAGACATATAAATGTTTGCTGGTTGGCTGCACATCTATAAGCAGGAAGATCTGCAGCCTACCAATGCAGCTCTATGGGAACAAACAATCGTATCCAATGATAATCCATTCCCTAATAGAGTCTGTGTTGGCTTGTGTAAGGACTAGAGATGAGCGAGCGTACTCGGAAAAGCACTACTCGCTCGAGTAATTTGCTTTATTCGAGTATCGCTGTGCTCGTCCCTGAAGATTCGGGTGCCGGCACGGAGTGGGGAGCTGCAGGGGAGAGCGGGGAGGAACGGAGGGGAGATCTTTCTCTCCCTCTCTCCCGCCTGCTCTACCCTGCTCCCCGCTGCGACTCACCTGTCAGCCGCAGAGGCACCCGAATCTTCAGAGACGAGCACAGCGATACTCGGATAAAGCAAATTACTCGAGCGAGTAGTGCTTTTCCGAGTACGGTCGCTCATCTCTAGTAAGGACCCAGTAGACAAGCGATGATCTTGGCAATCCATCTAAAATGACTCCTTATTCATATTACTCTTACAGTAAAGAAGTAGTTAACCGTTACAGCATGTCTGAGACCCGTTTGTCATTTTTTAAGACTACCCTAGTATATCTAGGGCCAAAAGGAACTGCACTTTCATCTTAAGCACTGGAACTCATGAGAAGAATCTATAGTACTCTTGTATATTCTACGTCGTACGAAGCAAGGTTTAAATTAAAGAAGTAGACAAAAATGGTAACAAAAACATCTCTACAAAATGAATTTGCATCCGGAACACTTTTTTTAAACATGATTTTTTGGATGTTGCATTTTGCCATATATAACTCGGAGAAAGCTTTCACAGGGTGATTCATAGTTATGGTATTTATATTCTTAAATGTACATTAGCGACAGCTGCAGAAATAAACAACTAAAAAAATCCATTCTAGCATTTTCGCTAATTAAAAAAAAAAAGAAAAAAAATATTGTCTCATTTTCCATCTACCCAAAGGCTGAACAATTAAATGACACTGGGCCTAATCTTGCTTTAAGACAATAATAAAAGACTTTAGGTCTGTAGCATGATAAAATGGAATTAAAAAGTTAAGCATCACTTACTCATATTCAAAATGTCATCTCTGTTTAGCGTAAATGCTTGATGCTTAATCCAGATAGATGAGCGGCGCTGACTCCACACGGGAAAAAAACTTCCTTCTTTATATCAGGTTTAAAAGCTTTTAAAATATTCCTGTCATAGGCAATTGTTCTGCCTATCAATTGTGCTCTCCATCCATTACTGCAGAGAAGGAAGCAGAGGCTACACAAACATGGAGCGGAAAAAACGAAACACTAGAAAATTGGAAGAATTGAGAAGAGGATTGTGGGAGATCCACTGTAAAGAAATGTAGAATTATAAAAGGTTCAGCCAAACTCCTTGTAAGAAGAGATTTGGTTACGGTGGGCTGTTTGGGTCTCCACAAAATAAGCAATATAGCTATGGAAGTCCAATTCACGTGCTACATCCCAGCAGACCCTGTGGCTTCCTCTACTTCAGCCTTGGCTTCTTTCCTCCTCCCTGGTTCAGGATGCAACTCTCCTGCTACGACTACAAAGCAGCGTCAGGTTGCTAAGGCAACCAGCATAGGAAGATGATCTCAGGACTGGTAGCCTACATAAAAGGAGTCGTTCAGCCTCGAATTGCCTGTTCACTGTGGTTCTTGCCCTGCCTTGGTAGTCATCTCTTGTGCCATTGTTCCTAGTTTGACTCCTCATTGACCCCGTTCCTGATCTTAGCCTTGCTCCTGGATATTGTGCCTGCTTCACCTCTTGGATTGTTCACCTAGTACTTGTGGTTCTCTTCTAAGCTTTGACCTTCTGCTCCATTCCTGACTATGCTCCCATATCGTCCTCTGGCTTGTTATGTTCTAGTGACACTCCTGTTAATGACCTTTGGCTCCTTTTCTGACTATTAATGGGGTTGCACCACAATCACAAGTTATCGCTTATACACAGGATAGGGGATAACTTGTTGATAGGTGGGGATCTCACTGCTGAGACCTCCACCAATCCTGCAAACTGGGTGCCCATGCCCTTCTCTACCATTCACTATGGGATTGCTCCCCCCCCCCCCCCCCCCCCTTCGCAATACCATCAGAATGAATGGAGAGCTGGCCAAGTAGTGTCATAATCTTAGAGTCTCTTTTAGTAAGCCCTTCAGGACAATTTTTGACTTTAAGGACAGACCAAACATTTTTGCTGCTCCTAGATTCAGACCTCAGTTTGCCAATGTCATCATTCTGATGTCAAGATCTTGGCCCACAAAATGTATTTAACAACATGGGTCATGTATTCATCAAAGTTATGATCCCTCCTCATTATAGGACACCTGTGTGGTCCCACTAGTGTCATAATATCCAAAAAGTTACTTTTACATTTTCACTGTAACCCAACATGGGACTATTTTTGTACCATGCCAGATTAACTAGATTTCTGGAACAACAGGTGCCAAATTAATGGACATATACGGCATATATATATAACATGCTATGCAATTTTCAATTTGTAGATGACATAAAGGAAAACTAAAGGTGGAACTTTGCTTATGAAAATCTCATGCTTGCCTCTGGCAGACTTGCACTACAAATGAACTCAATTCAAGCAAGTCTCTAACCCAGAAATCCCTTGAAACTCCCTTCAGAATTTTCAAACTCTTGTAAATGTTTTGCCTTCATCTAAACTGGAACTACGGGAAAAAAGTTAAGAAAAGCAAGAAAAGTTCGAACAACAATAACATTTCCAAAACTTTAAGGTCACCTTTGCTGCTTTGATTGGCTGAAGGACCCTTGACTTTGATTGGTTGTTCTGGGACACAAAAGTGATATCACCTTCCTTCATAAAGGATATCTGAATTTTATCACATAGCTCCGGTTTCTAATAAAATTTAATTACATTAAGTAAAAATCCAAAGTATTTCTTCACGCAAATTAAATTTCATATTTGAAAAAAAAAAAGGAAAATACAAGCCGACAATACACGCGATTGATTTATACATTTTAGCAGCATTGCCTTTGTCTATGCTTACCCTTCTTGAATTGTGACATTTTGAAAGAGCAAGGTATTTAAGCAATAATGACTTCCTTCCCATAAAACGCTAAAGCTTCAATTATTTATGGTTAGTTGGATTTTTATAACCCCCAATGTAACAAGCGTGGACTTTTTATACGGTGATATTTAATGTACTTTTTTGATTTGCAAAGTATAACTTTTCTCATTTAATTATTGTTTTTGTGATGTTTTCATTTTTTTATATTGAATGTACTTGTTTATTAGTCAGATTGGGTATATTGCAATCACAACTCAAGGATATGGCCCAATGTCCACGGGTGGGTGTGATTTGTGGAATCCGCACAGGAGATCCACAAATCAAGCTGCCCATGGGGATGGATGGGCGTCCGCAAATGGATTAAAATATGCAGATTTGATTTGCAGATGTTTTGGGCCGGAAAACAAAACGCTGCATGCTCCATTTTTCTGCGGATCCCGCACCGACATCTTCCATTGAAGTCAATGGAAGCCATCCGATCAGTGGCACACCCACAGTTGACACTGTGGATGTGTCGCGGATCTGAGGGTAAGCAGAAGGTCAAAAAAACCTGTGCTGCGCATGTCTGATGGTGAGCCGTGAGGACCATGCGCAGTACAACGATCCTGGAAGTGGAGGGATCCGTGCTGACGCTGCTTCCAGGAAAATGCAGGTAAGCAGGGCTCACTGGCCATGGCAGTGCTGGATCCAGTGTGGGATTGCCTGCATGGAAGCCATGCGTGCCGCGGACATGAGGCCTTATAGTTGCGTGGCTGCTATGGGGTCTTTGGAGAAAGGGGAGAAGTTGTGGTCGATCCCATCCCTTTTTATTTTCGGCGGCAGGACTAAACAGAATTTTTACTAATCAAGGGGGTTGGGTAGAATGTCCGAAAGTTTATAAAAAGGAAATACAGGAACTACTGGAACTCTAAAAGTGGACTTGTTTGCTCTTAGGCCCCCCCTCTTTTCTGTGTGTCACTGTTACAATTGCGTTCATAATGCAATGTTTAACCCCTTAATGGCGCGTCCCTTTTTTCCCCCATTTTAGTTTTTCCTCCTCCCTTTTAAAAAAATCATAACTCCTATATTTATCCTTCAACGTCGCTGTATGAGGGCTTGTTTTTTGCGGAACAAGTTGTCTTTTTCAATGGTATGATTTATTATACCATATAATGTACTGAAAAAGTTTAAAAATAATTCTAAGTGGAGTAAAATGAAAAAAACAACGACATTCCGCCATCTTTCCGTGGGATATTATTTCTACGGCTCACAAACTGCAATGGGTCAGTACTACTTTTTGCTGTACTACTTTTATTTTTTTCAAAGACATTTAATTATTTTAGATTACTTTTTGCCGCCATCTTCTGCACGAATAACTTTTTTATTTTCCTATCAACATTGCTGTGCAAAGACTCCGTTTTTGTGGAACCATTTTGGAATACATACGACTTTTTGATCGCTTTTTATTGCACTTTTTCTTGGTGACCGGGTGACCAAAAAAGCATGTTTCTGGCATTCTTTATTTATTTTTTCTTTTGGGATGATTTTCACCATGTGGGGTAAATAATGTGTTACTTTGATAGATCAGACTGTTACAGATACAGCGATACCAAATATGCAGTTTTGTTTTATTATTTAAATTATTTTATTGTAAATTTGACAAAAATGTTTTTTTTTACTTTTATTACTTTTTATTTTTATAATTAGTAATACTTTATTGTCCCCATTTTTACTTTTTTTATTGTCCCCCTAGGGAACAACAACTTGCAAAGCTTTGTTCGCTCCTGCACTATGATGTAATGCCATTCTTTCAAGACAGCCCTGGAACCTTTCAGAAGGCCCCCAGCTGCCATGGCAACTGCTCGGCTCCCTGCGATCTCACACGCAGAGGGGAGTTCAGGGGATTTAAATGTCGCTGTCAGAATTGGCAGTGGCATTTAAAGGGTTAACGGCTCCGATCAGCCACGCGGCTGAATGGAGCTGTTGCCGTCAGGTGTCACTCTGTGATCTCTCTTCATGCATACCCTGACGCTGCAGGATGTAAATATATGCCCTGCAGCGTTAAGGGGTCAAAAACATTTCATTTCAGCATCCATATGTCATGGTTATGTCTAGCTCATCCAACTGAAAATTCCACAGTGGTCAAACTTGGCACTGATCACTCTACATGGTAGAGTCTTTGACAGCACTTGGTCTTCACCCATGCCCACTTCAAAGAGGGTTGGACTTGGCTCCTGGTTACATCCACAGAGCAACCTCTAAATGACTGGGCATACGGGAAAAGCGTAAACTGTATGAAGCCAGGGGTAAATATAGGGGACAGAATATAAATACAGAATATGACTGCAATACCAGTAAGGCCTCGGTCAGATGACCGTTTTTTGCCGCGATTTGCAGATGCGCATGCGATCTGTGCATACATAGAACCATTGCTTTGCAATGGGATTGGTCACATGGCCGTTTTTTATGCGGATGTCCGATAAATTATAGGACACGAGGAATCGTAGATCGCACCTATCTGTGTTCTGCGATTCCTTGTGTTCAATATATGCACTCAATGGGGCCGGCGGCAGCAGCGACGACCCCATTGAGAAAATATACTACAAAGATCATTCTCCTCTGCCACAGCTGTAACAGCTGTGGCAGAGAAGAACGATGTTCGCCAATTGAATTCAATGGAGCCGGCAATACAATCGGCTCCATTGAAAGCAATGGGCTACCGGCGAGCGCGGGATGCATTTTCGGGAAGGGCTTAAAAATATAAGCCCTTCCCTGAAAATCATCCTAAAATGTGTAAAAATAAAAAAAATATATATACTCACCTTGTCCCTGCAGCCGGAGTTCAGCCGCGGCCGGCCGGCAGTTCTCCTGAACTGCTCTGTGTAGTATTCAGCAGGCGGGGATTTAAAATCCCCACCTGCTGAATGGGCTGCCTCTGATTGGCTCAGTGCAAGGACCAATCAGGGGCAGCTCTCAGCTATTGAATGACAGCTGTGGGCGAACATCGTTCTTCTCTGCCACAGCTGTAACAGAGGTAGAATGATCTTTGTACTATATGTAGTATATGCCGCCGGCCCCATTGACTTCATATATAGAACACAAGGAATCGGAGATCGCAGATAGGCGCGATCTGCGATTCCTTGTGTCTGGCCCGTTTTGCTGAAAACGCTGCTAGCTGCAGATTTTTCGGCGAATCGTCGTCCCGGTCACGCAATTTGCGGATGCGCATCCGTCATGCGATCCGCAAATCGTGGCAAAAAACGGTCGTCTGACCGAGGCCTAAGAATGGCGTCTGCTGGCTGGAATGTGGGGAGGTACGTTCTGTTACACGGTATCTTTCATAGATTATTTATGTGTTTATTTATTTAATATATTTATATATTTTTTTACATTGTATACCTTAAAAAAGCACTTATTATCGGACAACATTGTATGCGGTTTCTTAATTATTATGGAACATCTATTAATACTTTGTATTCAGATATTTATTCATTTTTATTTTTTCTGTCTAGTATTCCATCATTACATTTACCGTATATACCGGCGTATAAGACGACTTTTGAACCCCGAAAAATCTGCTCTGCAGTCGGGGGTCGTCTTATGCGCCGGTAATTCAAAAAAAAAAAAGTGTAAAAAAAAAATTCATTACTCACCTCCCCCGGCGTTCTGTCGCGCTCCGGCAGGATGTCGCTCGCTCCTCGTCCCCGGCGCAGCGTTGCTTTCTGAATGCGGGGCTTGAAATCCCCGCTTCCAGAAAGCTAATACACACGCCGGCAGCCATGACAGCATTGAATGGCTGTGATTGGCTGAAGGCGCAAGTGTGTTTTAGCCAATCACAGCCATTCAATGATGTCATTGAATGACTGTAACTGGCTGCCGGCGTGTGTATTAGCTTTCTGGAAGCGGGGATTTCAAGCCCCGCATTCAGAAAGCAACGCTGCGCCGGGGACGAGGAGCGAACGACATCCTTCCGGAGCGCGACAGAACACCGGGGGAGGTGAGTAATGAATTATTTTTTTCTCCACTGTATACCGGCGTATAAGGTGAAAGTTGGGGGGTCGTCTTATACGCCCCGTCGCCTTATACGCCGGTATATACGGTATTATATTTTGCTTAAAAGGGCTTGTGCCAAGTTATAACATTATTCCCTATGCACATGATAGGCAATAATTTTATCATCGCTTCCTGAAGGTGGGATTTAGGAATCACGTAACCAGGAAACAATCTTCTGTGGGCGGCTTAGGACTAGAAGAAGCCTGCCGGAGCTCCGGAGAGCAGTGGGAGGGACCTGGACCGAGCCCGCTAGGTAATGTATTCCTTTATTTTATTTTTTTATGTAATGCAGCCGGGGCCTAGTTTTGGGATAGGGCTTATATTTCAAGCTTCTCCGAAAATCAGGGCAATGCTTATTTTCAGGGTAGGTCTTATTATTGAGGAAACAGAGTATCTTAAGTGTAAAGCAAAACAGGGAGTCCGGGAAGTGATGATATGACCTCACAGAGCCCTGATCTCAACATCATTGAGTGTGTCTAAGATTTCATGAAGAGACAGAAGGATTTGAGCACGGCTCCATCCACAGAAGATCTGAGCTTAGTTCTCCAGGATGTTTGCAAAAACCACCCTAATGAGTTCCTTTAAAACTGTGTGCAAGTCTACCTAGAAGAATTGATGCTATTTTGAAGGAAAACGATGTTCAGCCCAAATACTAATTTGATTTATATGACTATTTTGTTCATTCACTTTGGATTTTGTTATTTGACCAAAAAACTATTAATACTTATACTTTTTTTTAAGCATTCTTACTTTGAAACATTTTTTCCAAACCCGCCTACAACTTTTGCACAGTACTGTACATATTTTTGGGCATCTCGAAAAACTCATTCAGTCTTGTGGCCATAAGATTAAGCTCTGTCCATATATCAGAAGAGCAGGTAAAATTCAATACTGGTGGGCAAAATGCACCTCAGATTGGTCTCCTCTAAGATGCAATAACTTGAGGTTAATACGGCTTTTCTTCTACCTAATGTAGTCTTGAATAAAGGCACACTGACCTGTTCTGATTATCCTTAAATTGTTCTTGAGGGTTGAAAAAGACTAATTTACAGCACAATAAACCTGCCCCACTACACATTCTTTGTAGCTCATCTCCCCTTTGTAAAAGGATCCGCTCTCTGGTTCTGGCAGATCTCCAAGCTGTTACATACGGTTGCTTTGCTGACTTCATTATCGCTTGTAAAGCTATTACGTTCTGGTCTAGCCATAGAGTACCTCTCCGCAGCATTACAGAAATATTTGAAAATATGCATCTATTTTAGCAGAAGGGACATTTTTCATCTACTGTACGGTAAAGGAAAATACATCTTGTGGAGATAAAACTACATATCATAAGAGAAATATTGGAAAGAGTTTGATAAGACAGGCTATCTCAAGAGTGTGGAAGCACTCATACAGAATGAAAACGGTTACACAGTTTTGCATACGAGCTGCAGGGGGAGAGGAAAACCTCTTAGGCCATGTCACCAACATGACGGCCATTTTGAATTCAACTCTAATTTTTCTGATAAGGGGTAGGCGTGTGATTTATCAAACTTGAAAAGAATTTCACCAGAAAAACAACGGTTTGCTTCATTTTCACATAAGTTTATTTGTTCTCATGTTAACACAGTGATTTTTCTTCACTACAGGCAATGTGAATGATGACATTATTTCAAGAAGAATGTGTTGAGATCATGCTTAATGAAGCACTTGTGTCATCACAGCAGGTTTCAATCAGCACTAATCAACCAGACCTTACCAAACTTCTTTCCAATTCCTGAGAAACAGGGTCATTTTCTGATAAATGAAAATCTGGATGACCAAAACCCCATATTGAGGAATGAGGCCAGAACAGCGATTGCTGATGCTTCATCAGTATACCATTTTTTTTTGTGAAATTCTCTGGCAGTTTTTAAATATCAAACAGCTACCTTCCCACTGGAAAAAAAATAGAGTTGAATCCAAGATGGCAGCATTCAAAATGGTTGTCGTGTTAGTCATGTTTCCACCTTGCCCCACAGCTTGTATGCAAACTTGCTTCACCGTTGGCCAAACCATTTCCACTTCATGTGGGTGTTTCCATACTTTTGAGACACCCTGTATTTTAAAGTAATTATCTCATTGGCTGGTTCTCCTTTTATGCTCATTTTTATAATTTTTTTTTAAGGGGAAAAGGTTTTTTTTTTAGGTTAGGGGTCAATCAGAACGAGGGCTCATTCTCATAGCTACATTACAGCTCCATACAACCTATGGGTTGTATGAAGCAGTAGTACGGTACAAATATAGTGTACTTGTGTGCACCCCAATTTATATACAAAAGCATATAGAAGGTTTTTTCTTTAATCTCTGACATGTGCATGAGACGTTGAAAGGCCATATTGTGACCGATTAAACATCTGTGGGATTATTTGTACAAACAAACCCACCAGCAACATGCCAGACTAAAGTGCTCAATGAGGGATATAGTTTGGTTCAAAAAAAACAAGTGAAAGAAGGGACACTAGGCTTTGTCAAAGTTGTGAGTGATTAGTCGAATTTGGCCAATCACTTCTATTTCTAGCCAACCATGGCTAATATCTTAAAATGTGACAAATGGCTTTTTTGGTAGATTATAGTCTACTATTGGCCATTGTGAACAAGCATTATTATGGCTCCATACATTGTCAATGTGTAGTCCTTTTCTAACGGGTAAGAAGGAAATGCTAGTGTGCCGAATCTCTTGTTCTGGAGGACCTTTCATGTCCTGCACTACACAGAAAATGCATTCATATAAATGGGCACTGTGTAATACTTAATTCCCCCTGTGGAGGTGCTACAGAGAAAGTAAACACTTACTATCATGTTCCAATACAGATTAGAGCTGATCACTAAGTGACTCAACAGGAGGAAACTTTTTTATCTGATTATGTTCAAGGACAAAAACTCTTCTAACAAGGATTGCCCAAAAAAGGAGAACCTTTTTAAAAGCATTTCCAGTTGTGCCTCATTGAAGGATGCAAGATCCATTTCCCATTGCTAGAGTAAGGACATTTTGGTAACTGGTTACTGGAGTTGATCTATCCCACCGGGAGAGTTTTCATAGCTTAAACCAGTAAGTTGGACAGGTGAAACCGTGGATTTCATGATGAGTTGTATCATAAAACAAACTCTTCCCGAGTCCATTGACCAACTTTCCTCTGCTACATTCCATTTCTTACAATTGCTTTGTTTATATCTTCAGGATTATTTATTAGTCTTTTTTGAAGGTGTTTTGAAATATAATGAGAGATACTTTTTAAAATATTATTTGCTCCCCAATGGCCACGTGTTGATTCAACTCACATTTCCAACCCATTATCTCTAAACTCCAGATATTAAACACATACTAAGGGAGCGATATTGAGGCAGGCATTCAAACTTTCCCCTTATCATTAATTCATAACCACACACTTCGCAATCTGGAATATCATATTTTCTTTTCAGCACCTCCCCTGTGAGTGGCTAATAGGAATACGGTAACACTGTCAACTCCCAGATCTAGTCTTGGGTTATGGTATAAAGCTTACAATTACTTAATGTGCTGTGTGGACGCAGTAATTAATACCGAGAAACGGTGTAAGATGGATTATATATGCAGAATGTTTTTGCACTTTAAGGGAAAACATTTTTAATTTCATAGCTTTACCTCTACGTGAAAAGTGTTGGGATGGGAAATTTACTCGAGAGATATTTAATAGTAGATAAGATTAATCTCAGGAGTCTATGTAATTAGCACTTATAGGAACCATTGCAAGAAGAGATGTCCAATGTTTTGGAAATCTTTTGAGGTTTTTATAGTGGCCAGGGGATTTTATTTCAGAATCCGGGCCGAAGAAAAGTTAGATGTTTTTTTTTAGTACCATTGGGGCAAGGAGAATTGACCGTGCCGTGCTATCTCTGAGGATTCTTATGGATTTCAGAAGGCAATATCTAAGCCAGTGGTGGTTAACCCAACATATTGGGGAAGCATAGCAACAATATGCTTGTAGCAAAAAACGATCAAACTGAAGACTTATCTTGTGAATTATGAGAAGATCCAGCTCATTGGAAAAGCCAATTTTTCTTGGAGAAGTTAAATGGACAAGCAGCAAAAAGATGGATGGAGCCAATCAACGAAATCATGAATGTCACTGAAGAGCATGGAGACTCAAAGAGAAGATAATCAGGAGAAACGTTCTTCATATGGTCACTAGAGGTCGAAATCATATTTTTGGAAAAAACCTCAATAAATGAGACCTATGCTCAGTCTTACAGGTGTGCGACATATGAAGTTGCATAGGGTGCACCAGCCGCCCCGGCTAAGGGAACACCTCCGATGGTCTGGATGTAATAATTAATACATTACAGGCATTATTTAGACATTATAAAGAGTTATTATTACTTTATGTATGAAGCTGTTATGTAGTCATCATAAGCACTGCATGGTAGTAGTGTTACACGGTTACCTGGCCAAAGTATATTATTTTTGCAGAGTATGATGATGGCACTGTAGATCTATCTTACTTAATAGGCCCCTGTGTAGTAAAATAATAAACTGTGCATTATTCACCCCTCCTTATGCCGGGATCCAACGTTGGAGTCCCACTAAGATCCCAGCATTTCTTGTGATACCAGTCATCAGCGGATGTCAGGTGACTACTGCAGCCAATCAGAAGTTACAGTGTCACATTCCCAAACTAATGGCATCATGGCATTCAGGTGATAATGCAGCCTCTGGTTGGCTGGAGCGGTCATCTGACTTCCGGTGACAGCTACTGTTGCAAAAAAAAACAGTGACCACTGCGGATGACAGGGGGGTGGTAATTATTTTACTACAGACAGGCCTATTAAAGGGACATTGTCCAGTAACTCTGCTGAAGTATGAAAATCTATGGCCAGAGTATGGAGCTGATATTTGGACACAGTTTGGTATGGGAAGTGTGTAATGGAAGGTATAGCAACGCAGAGGGCACCATTCAACGTAAGGCCAGGCGTGCTTAGATGTATATTCTGAAGTCTAAAACTGGACTTTAGGCTTTTGAGGCTAAAGTATCTTTACACATGTCAACTATCAGCTAAAATAAGATAGTCATTCAGTGTAAACATGGCCACCGATAGGGTGACGAGTGATAAGTTGCTAATCGTTTCATTTTAGCTTACCAAAAAATAGTCGCTGGTTAATCAAAAGGTGCAAAGTAACAGCCATTCGCATTTGAAAGACTTGCAAATGAATTTGCATGGAGAACTCTTCTATAATTGATATATTGGCAAACTAATAATAATCAATAAATGCTCTGTGTAAATGCAAATGAATGACTGTTGATTGTACGCTTCAACAACTTTTATGAACAACTATCTGAAGAGTAGTTGCTCTGTGTAGAGGTACCTTTAATCCTTTCCAATGCAATTTGTATTCTGGTTTTCCTAGGGGGGCTTACTCTTTTTCTGCTGTTATACAACGGCGCTATATGCTGGCTAAAGCTAGTACTGCATGAGGTGACACGTTGGATAGGCTCCGACAGCAGAGAGACTGACAATATACAGTAAGAGAACCCTGACAGACGTCTTCCAACATCAGAGCTGTACAGCCTTAAATCATAATGTCTTTAGACGTCAGACAGTGGATTGGAAAGGGTTAATCTTGGCCATCAATGTGCCATGTCCGTTTGTAAATTGGTGACTTGTGTGGGTAAGACATTCCCAGTGAATAGCAGCATGTCTTGCCAATGCAGAATGTGACTGACTTCGAACCCTGTCCAGCAACAAAAGTGCTTATAATGGACCATGAGGCAAAGGAAGAAGCCGCCTGGTCTGATGAATTATGTTTTCTTTTACATCACATAGACAACTTGGAGGGTCACTTACCTGGGAAAGAAAGTGCACTATGGGAAGAAGACAAGTTAATGGAGGCAGTATGATGCTCATGGCAACGTTCTCCAGGAAATCTTGGGTCTTGGCATTCACAGGGATGTGACATATACCACCTACCTAATCATTGTACAGACCACGTACCCCCTTAATGACAGTTGCCACTTTTAGAAGGATAATACCTCCAGCCACACTGCAAACATTCTTCAGGAAGGGATGAAGAACATGACAAAGAAATCAAGGTGATGACTTGGCCTCCGAATTCCCAGATCCCAATCAGATCTAGCATCTGTGGGATGTGCTGGTTAAACCAAGTCCGACCCATGGAGGCCGCAGCTCACAACTTACAGGACTTGAAGGATCTAACATCTTGTGTAATATACCACTGGACACCTCCAGAAGTCTCGTGAAGTCCAGATCTCAAGGGAGCAGAGCTGCTCTAGTGACACGAGGAAGTCCTACACAATATTCGGCAAATGTTATTAATGTTGTGTCTAATCAGTGCATTTCGACCACTGAATGAAACTACCTGAAATGAAAGTGTATTCAGGGATGAATTTACCTTAACAATCTGAATAAATGATCTTCATCTGCATGGGCTTCTCTTAGCTACAGGGCAAAAGAACCCAACAGCGAGAAAACAAAATTATACACAATGCAAATAAAGGGTTCAATTGGGTACAAATGATGGAAGCAGCTCCAGTCCAGTACTATAAGGGTTAACATGCCGATTTCGGTCCTGTGTGCATTAGTCATTAATTTTAATATCAAAGAAAACTAGAAAAATATTCCAGCGAGGCAGATAAAAAGGTTCACTTCAGGTGACTCTGCCGCCTGTGAAGCTGCAGCCGCAGCCGTTTAGAGTAACAAGCTAGCCTTAGCCGTGTCCTTGCACAGAAAACCCCAGAAAAAATGCGGTGTCAGGGCGTGACAAATGATCTCAATTCTCCTGACTTTTTGTCCTATGCTAAACAAGATGCTGAGTTGCCCCGGTGCAAACTGTGGCCTTCTTAGTTCAGATCTATGAACGGCCATGAAATGCGTGCGCTGCTTAATCCCTGCAAAGTCACCGGAGACAAGTGTTTCTTGCAGAAAGTCATTTTTTGTGAAAATTGACCTACTGGGTCTCCATTTATTTATAACGACAGCTACACAAATCATACTGCACTGTGAATCTGGATAAGAACTCTTCACCTGATATTGCTACATCCCAAATAGAATCCCACAGTTACAGTAAATACTGACACATAGGCTGAGCAGTAAGAGGGCTTTATTTATATTTTTTTCTATTTTGCTACGAAGAGAA
Source organism: Eleutherodactylus coqui (assembly GCF_035609145.1). Classification (NCBI taxonomy): domain Eukaryota; kingdom Metazoa; phylum Chordata; class Amphibia; order Anura; family Eleutherodactylidae; genus Eleutherodactylus; species Eleutherodactylus coqui. The sequence continues at coordinate 40,605,294 of NC_089843.1, read as the reverse complement.
ATACCTTAAGGTGGATGTCTGGATCCTCAAACTTCCATCAGTGCTGGCTTTAGATTATATGGCACCCTGAGTGGAATTTTATTTCTCACCCTTCTACCCCCCATCATTAAAAACTAAACAAAAAAAATAAACAATATATACACTGCACTGATATGCATTCTACTTGTGCAGAAGGCAGCAAGATAGCAGCATACCCAAACCAGAGCAGAATATTGTACTGTACCGGAACCCAGCTCATATCATAAATACAGCACCAGAACCAAGCTTATATCATAAATACAGCACCAGAACCAAGCTCATATCAAATACAGCACCAGAACCAAGCTCATATCATAAATACAGCACCAGAACCAAGCTCATGTCATAAATACATCACCAGAACCAAGCTTATATCATAAATACAGCACCAGAACCAAGCTCATATCATAAATACAGCACCAGAATTAAGCTTATATCATAAATACAGCACCAGAACCAAGCTCATATCATAAATACAGCACCAGAACCAAGCTTATATAATAAATACAGCACCAGAACCAAGCTGCGGAATAAGTTGGCGCTATACAAATAAAGATTTTTAATTCTTATTATTATTATATCATATCAAATACAGCACCAGAACCAAGCTTATATCATAAATACAGCACCAGAACCCAGCTCATATCATAAATACAGCACCAGAACCAAGCTCATATCATAAATACAGCACCAGAACCAAGCTCATATCATAAATACAGCACCAGAACCAAGCTTATATCATAAATACAGCAGCTGAACCAAGTTCATATCATAAATACAGCACCAGAACCAAGCTCATATCATAAATACAGCACTAAAACCAAGATCATATCATAAATATGCCCCTAAACTTAAGTTCATAATCTCCATACAGTAGCAGAACTAAGTGACTGTGTTGTGGGGGCACCCATGACCTGACAGTGGCACCCCAAAGTATTAGATTTGACACATTTAGTAGGATGATGATTCATGTATCTCCACAAGACGATGCTGCAGAAGATTATCTGCTCGGGCAGATCTAAGAGCGTGATCACCCACCTCGTGCCCCCCCCCCCCCCCACAAGCTGGTGGCCGGTGCCCTGTTTGATTCCATGGGTTGCAAGTAGCTATGGCCATTCTTATAGTTGGTGCCAAGAAGCCCTTTAGGGAATGCAAGTCACTTAAATTAATGGTTCTATACACCGCTAGTCCTCCTAACTGTACCTCCTCTGCAATGATCTGCAGCATAGCGTAGGAAGGTGGAAACATAAGGAACCTTTACACAACCCAACGATAGGGCAAGAACATATGCTAGAATAATCATGTGCCCTATTATCAGACCATGTGAAGGTAGCACTGATGACCCAATGATCGAGCAAATGCTCATTCATCAGGTGAAGACATCTTTCATGCAATGCAAAAAAATGCTCATTGTTGGTGGCACATCTCCCTATGTGAATGGGGAGTGTGCTGACGATAGTAATAATACAATATGGGGGATATTTGATTGCACGAATGATCGTTCATCCCTCATACTGTCTGAATCAGCCGGTGTGAAGGCCAGACAAACGAGCGCTGATCTTACTGATCAGCACTTTTTACACGGATCACATCAAGCTGTGTAAATGGGCCCTAACAGAGCCGGAGACAGTCAAACAAGGAGGGTTTTAGCCTCATAGATGCTAAGGGAATGTACAACACAGGAAAATTTCCAATTCTACCTGCTGTACATGGCAAGCAGTTTTTTTTGTCTTCCGGTTTAGCCCCCTCCACACAGCGGAAACAGCCCCTACAAATACTGTAGCCCATTGGGAATATATATCATGCCCTATACCATCAGTAATATTGTTAACTACCTCCAAAACCACCATACACCACTAGCAATACTATTAGTTACCTCTAAGCCCCACTAGACCACCAGGTCTATCATTCACTAGACCACCAGGTCTATCAATCCCATATTGAGACACGGATATAGTTCACGCAGAAATTTGGCAAATACTAAAGAGGACTACATTCTACAATCTCCAACATGGGCATCGAAATATTTGGAAGCACCTTCTATCCCTTCTTTTGCCCCTAAGATTGAACTGATGAAGGCTAGATTCACACTTGAGAAACTATGATGCAACTTGCATCGGAGATCACGCAGACACGTGTCCGTGTATTGTCCGATATACACAGCCCCTTAATATCCATTTGGATGTCCTATTTCTCATCCGTGAAACGGACAGGTACAGGACATGCCATGAGCTTTTTTCATGTGGGCTATCGGTCTGTAAGAAAACCATCCATGTGTATACGCTCATAGGATATAGTGGGGCCTGGGCTGTCTGTGTGTGGGAGGCCTAAACGGATGATGAAGCAGTTGGGACTCCTAATCTATCACTGTGCTCTTTCAGCTTTAGTAATTGGGCAAGAATAGAACCTCCTGGGCGGCCTTGTCCTGTCCAGTTGACTGACTGAGTTAGAATCCTGTGATTTAACCCTTTACGCACATTTTACCAAAGAACACATTTAAAGTTTAACGAAACTTTTTCAATTCTTTTGACATCATAGTGGCATGTCAGAAGTTTTGATGGATGAGCGTGCATGTGTTGAGACTTCCACTTACCGTGTTTCCCCGAAAATAGGACAGCGTCTTATATTAATTTTTGTTCAAAAAGGTTTAACTTTTTTACATGTATAGCTGCCTGGACACTATTTAAATTGACTTTTTTAATTAACTGTTAGCAGGGCTTAATTTTGGAGTGGGGCTTATATTTCAAGCATCCTCAAAAAGCCTGAAAAATCATTTTGCATCCTCAAAAATTCTGGAAAATCTTATTTTCAGGGGATGTCTTATTTTCAGGGAAACATGGTATTAGTAAAACATATAAGCAGAAGCACTAAGCTAAGCACTGAGCCCATTCGGCTATCATTGCCAGCTGTGTATGGACTCCATAGACTTTCTATGAAGCCTGTTCACCCCTGTTCACATAGACCAAAACAGCTGAACAGACACAGCTCTCACATAAAAAAAAATATATACATAGCTACTTTCTTTCAGAAACAGCATCATATCATATAGGTTATGTCCGGAATTGCAGCTCAACGATAATGAAGTGAATAGGACTAAGCTGCAAGCCCACACACAACCTGTGGACAGTGGTGGCGCTGTTTGGAAGAAAATAGCCAGCTTTGCTTAATAAGTCCTAGACAATCTTTTTAAGGTACATTTGCCTCATGTCCATTAGCAGATATTATTTTGATATTTCCCATTGAAAAGCTAAGAAAACATATTAATTCTTTGGACCAGAGAGAGCAGAACGCAATCTGCAAGTTAAAAGCAACATCTTAATGAAATGAACTAATTTACAGTAATAGAAATTAATTCTCTTCATTACGTCTTTTATTGCTGAGAAAACAGTCCTGAAGAGGTTAAATTGATGCCGTGAATCATTCTGACTTTTGAATTAAATTTAAATGAATGAATTTAGAGGTAATGGGTAGAAGGGTCGAATGATGAATCTGACTCTGGAGAATTCTGTGTGTTGTTCGACTAATAAGTCCCATTACTTAGGTATTCCTACAGGAAATAATGCAGTTTGTGAACATTTAGCAGGCATTACCCTGCCCGTCGCGCTCCCCTCAGACATATATCACGGCTTTATTGACGTATCTGTTGCTAAAATGAAATTGTGCCATTATCTATCTGTTGAACTTGTGTAATCCATCATAATACTGTACTTCAGCAACAGAAGAGTGGGAACATTAAAGGGGTTGTGCCAGGATGGCATCCCTTGTTCATGTGCCTATTAGAGTATATGTAAGTCAAAGAGCGAGGTCTCTTGTTTAGGACCCCCCTCTATGTGCCAGAATGGAGAGCCGATTGGTAAGAAAGGCTACCGTCCTGGTGGATCTTCTGCCATCCTGTCATTATAAGATGTCCACCCATAAGAATGGCCATCAAGTAATACCACATTACCCCTGCACCAGAAATGCCAGGCTGGATGTGGCTTCCCGCACAAAATCAGTTATTTGTCAGGGGTACCAAGAGCAGGACCCCCGGTGATCGCATTCTCAAACTCCTCTAAGGGATGGAGAGGATGCAGCTACTCCTAGGCCCTGCCAACTCTAGTTTCCCAATACGCCTTTGCCACGTATCAGAGCAATTTAGTGCCACGTATCAGAGCAATTTAGTGCCACGTATCAGAGCAATTTAGTAGTGTCAACGGGATTTTACATGACTACAATACTTACGTCTGATACTTAGGATACGCCATGAATATCAGATGGGTGGAGGTGTTCCGACATCCCAACAAATCACTTGGCTAAATGGACCACAACACTCCAGAGAGCTCTACATCCTCTTCATTGTTTACCCCGCAGAGCTAAATAAATTTGTCGGCTCGTGTAAATAGAAGTTGCTCAATCTTTGAGCAACTGTCTGTTTGCAGTGAGTGGAGGCCAGACCGATCCCCGGCCCACTCCACCCCCATTCACAGAATGACTATTGTTCCTATGTAAAAGCGATAGTTGCTGGTTTGGCTGTCGGGCGCTTATACACCCAACAGTCATAGCGTGTTAAGCTAGGTACTTTAAATGGGACTGAGCTGCAATATAAGGGTCGCCACTATGAAGTATGATTGTACTCTGACTGAGTTACATGAAGGCTACATGGTCCATTTAGGCAGCTGAACATTGAATGTATTGGAAGTCGAACCCCCAACAATCAAACTGTAATCCCATAAAATCACATGATTGAGTGTTGGCGCTGTCATAGTAGATTTTGCACAAGTGCCCGAGAGATTCAAGTTGTAGCTGTAAGCAAGAGAGTAGAAGAACCTGGCCACCGATGACGACTTTTTTGAACTCGGGTACTGAATTTAATGAACTTTGCATTAATGAGCACCGATTTGGTTAGTTTTCCTCCTTCAAAAAGTTTCTTTATTTTTATTTCAGAATCCGAATTTTGATATTTTTATTATTTAGTTCTTTTTTCTGCAAACATTTTTACGTTGTGGTTTTACAATTATTGAACTTGATGTAGGAAACATTCCAAGGGAAACGGTTACCTGTAGTGTAGGGTGGTGCATGACACAGAGACTCCAAAATACCACATTGAGGTTCCTTACAGCGTGTCCACTACTTGACACAACACTAAGATTTTTATCTGGAATATTCCTCAGCTTCTTTCTAGTCATATATCTGCCATAATCACCCATTGCCCAGGAGGTTGGTGAGTGAGCGTCACACTGAACCATGCCTGGGTGGCCAGTCCGGAGCCTGTAAAATGGACCCCCAGCCAGGGTTGCCTCAGGCAGCCTCAGACATTGACTAACCACAAGGGAGACCATAGGGTTTGTTAGTATCACTTTTCTCTGGATGACTTCTATGAGAAAGCACTGAGCAAAGGCTCGGTCATAGACACTTCCAGGGACTCGGCAATGACACTTCCAGGGACTCGGCAATGGTTCGGCACCTCATTACAGACAAACCATATATTGGCTAAAATTCGGAAGACTTTACGTACCAAATAGTTCTTCCCCTTATCAATCAGTATCTCCCAGTGTTGGTTTTTCATGATGGATGATGCAGAGTTAGCCTCACTCTGTAGTCTCTCACTTTAGGCCATACCAAATAGGTCAGCGACACTGGTCTCTGGAACGCTCTGGCAACCCTTGGAATATTGGCATGGTCCCAATTGCTCTAATCACAAATTGCTGCATCACTACAACTGCTTACACGTTTTGTGGGTATTTATGAAACACGTTATTGCCTAAACATTCAAACCAATATAAGGGGTACGTTGATTTAGGTTAGATTAACGATTATTTTTTGTAATATTGGTAATTGTTTAGTCTTTGGGAGCCACAGCTCCTTTACAGATATTGAGCAGTGCAGGTAGGTGATGCCCCAGTGACCACTTCACTCTCACAAGAGAAAAGGTCAGCATTTAAGGTAGTTGGCCGGCTTTTGCCTGCAGTTCTGGAGTATTAGCGTTGAGGAGGAACGAACGCTGAAGGAAGATTCTGTGTGTGTCCATGATTGTGGCTACATCAAACATAGAAAGCAGCAGTCTATTACCGACATATGGTCGATTTAGCTACATTGACAAACTAAAAACCTCACAACTACGAGTTTGAAGTGGTCATCCACAAAATACCTCTCCGTCTTTGCTCCACTTATAAGGTTGGCCTGTTTTTTGAAGCATCAAGCCACCATTATGTGGTCATGATCAATATGCCCTATTACCATGCACTTACTTGTACCCTATATTACAGAAGCTGGAAAAGAATTTTCCCTCCGGGGCCAATGGGACTGCATCCATGCCCACTGGGCTGTTGCCCACATTATCACCCCTATCCGGCCAGCCCATTCCCCTCTAAAACCCAACTACACAGTTCCCGCTCTGCACCATCATGTCACTGATTCAATACCTGAGGGCAAGGGAACAAAAATCCTAAAGAAACAGTTACTCTAAAATGTAACAAATAGTCCTCCAAACCCTAGTCCTACATTCAGACCCTTGGCAAACATGTTGTACTATTGAAAGAAAGTATTTTCCATGGACTGGTTCCCTTTAGACTAGGTTATTAATAGGATATATTGTTTTGTCAAAGCTCCTCCGGTGGATGCAACTGCAAACTCTTAACACTCACACCAAAATGCCAGTCAAGGAGCCATAAAGAGCACGCTCCATCTCTACGCTTTGAAGACAGAGTTCTTCTGTTTCTTAGCTACCATGGCTTTGAGTAAGTGTTTAATGTGATCACTCTTGACTATACAAAATGCCCAATTCATAGAAATGATGAAGGCCAATCTCTAGCCCCTGACTGGCACAATAGAATTCTGGAATCTCCCAGTGTTGTACAGGACTTGTATGGCTCTTGGGGCAGGCTTGTAGGAGCGTACTTTGATTGCGTATTACGAGCGCGATGCACGTGCGCATAATACGGGGTGAATGGGTCCAATGAAAGTACATTGATTTTCATTGATACATTCACATTTGCATATATACATTGTGTATAATACGTATGTAAAAAAGAAGGCAGCATGTTCTATTTTACCGCGTATTATGTTTGATAGAGCCCTATTGTTCTCTATGGGCGCATGCTAAACGCTGTACATATACAATTACACTGCGTATGTGCAGCGTTTATACGCATCGTCGCTACGCGACAGAATAGAGGTGGAAACAGAATGAACTAGATGGACATTGTCTCTCTTCAGCCTAACATACTATGTAGAATGGGAGATGAAAAAAAAAAAGACACCAGGAAGACTGCACATCACAGCGTGCTTGAGATACGTTGTCATGAGGAGTCCAAAATTGCTGTCATGTGCAGCGAAATGCTGTCTTGCACGGCAGTAAAACACTACGTTATACACGTAGCATTTTACGCACATGCTCGTTTGAGCCTGCTCTAAAGGGCCATTTACACAAATTGATTATCGCTCAAAATTCGCTTTAAAAGTCATAGTTTGAGCAATAATCATTGTGTGTAAATGCTCCAATCTTAAACTCTTCAGCTGAATGATGATTTTTAGTTGAGCATAAAATCCATTGTTCAGCCGGAGAGAAGATAACACAGACCGCATGCTGTATTTGCTGTCCATGGTGCTGTATTCTCCATGGGAGCTGCTGATTACATTTTATTCAGCTTGCAGCCCCACGGCAGAACAAAGGAGCTGAATGTAGAGACCAGACCACCTGTCGTTCTCTGCATACAGCTCCTGGAGGATTATTTACATGCACATTAAGGTGATAAGCTGCTAATGGATATTAGTGTCCACTAGCAGTTGATGCAAAACAATCGCTCAAAAGTTCAAAACCTATCTTTTGAACAATTATCTTTGCATGTAAATGGGCCTTTAGTGTAATTTTGAACTTCCAGTTCAGTCAGAATAATAGTGAACAAACTTGAAATGCTTGTTTCAGGAAGTTCACCAAACTTTTGAAAAAACTTTGGTTCAGTCCAAATTAGTTTGAACAAATGTGTAAGTTCTCTCCAACCCATAACACTGATGTATAACACTGTAACACATGTATAACACTTACCACATGTAAGAATGTTATATTGGGTATTTATGGCTCTTAGACAGTGTTATACATCAGTGTTTAGGACTAGTGTTCAGCAAACTGAGCCAGAAGAACCCTGTTTTGGTAGAACTTTGCCAAAAACCCGGTTCGGTCCAAACTCAACTTTTAGCAAAGTTCTCTCGAAATTAATTTGGACCAGATTGAACTTTTCAAAAGTCCACTCATCACCAGTCCCCACCTACTAGTTACGCATTATTTGGGCATCTGTAAAATATAAAGAGCAACAAAGGGGTACATTCTCCAGTGACCTTCTGTATTACCGAATTGGCCGAAAACACTATTTCCTCATGCAGTTGGCATATTTGGCTATCATGTACATGAATCAATGGTTGAGATATGAGTACTTTTGCAGAGACAACAAGTCCTGCTTCTGATTGACAGTTAATGCACCGATTATGACTGTAATTTTAGATGAGTTTGCTATAGATTGATGTGTTTGACTTCTCGTGTAGAACAGACAGCAAACTCTTAGAAGCAAGAGTTTCTGGAGAATATCAAATGCGTGCTTTGTGCTCGGATAGGTGACTTTGTCTGACTTTTGGCCGTAGCTGCGCCATCCTTCTATCTGTTTATTGACAAGGTGTCCGACATTAGGATGATGAAATGATACATTTGTGGAGATGGACAATTTGATCATAAATAGTTGGACATGGCCGTCTTTATAGGAATTTCATTAGCTTCAGGGAATTGGCCAACACTGTCTAGATGACTTTCCTCCAGATTAATGACAAACAGCTGAAGATGCTGCACACGATCTCCGGCGGAGAAATAATGTAAGGAGGATCTATGACCAACGGTGATGTAATCTACAAAAACTGGAAGGCTATTTCTAAATAATAGGACAAGACCTCCAGTTGATTGGAGGAACATAAAATGTTTATTGTAACCTTCATGGTTTACTGTCCGGGGATAAAATGTATCCTGCAACAAGTTGCGCACTTGTGTGATCATCAGATGGTCAGAGCAGATATCGGGAATCGAAAAGCAGATACGAAAAGTATACTGGAAAATATTTTATTAAGCATGCAAAAAACATAACCACCAAAGAGGAAAATTAGGCCGGATTTACATCCAGAGAAATAGACATTTTTAGAGGTGGGGTTTTTTTGCAGTTTTTAGTTCAAAAACCCAGCAGCCAAAAGTTATCTGCAAGTTATCCACTATCCACTTGTCGATCAGTGGGAGTCCAACTGTGGGACTTCACCGATCAAGAGAAATTGTACCCGGTGAGTCTTGAAATTTTCATCATGCCATTCACCTCAATAGGACCACTGGAGATAGCCAAGCTCAAGCACTCGGCAATCACTGGCAGTCCCATTGAAATAAATAGATGGGACCACCAGAGATTGCCGAGCTCTTGAACGACGCTATTTATGGTACTCACCACTGAAGCGAATGGCACAGGGGTGCGCATGCACAGCCACTGCTGTCAAATCTCAGGGACAATATGTCGAGTCGGGATTACCCATTTTAAGTTTATACTTTGGCCTGCTTACACGGGCGACAAAGTCGCGCGATGCAACAATGCTACAAATTGCATGTATTTGAAGACCATGCTTTCCTATGGGTTCCTTCACATTTGCGCTGTTTTGTAGCATGCTACATTGCGAGTCAAAAACCTTGCGGGTTTCGCGATATGCACGCAACACGCAATGTTTTGGAGCCTCCCACTCTGTTGCATTGCATCGCACAACAATGCGGTTTTCGTGGAGTGTGATGCAATGTTGACAGTAGGAAATCCTACTGTCAACGCTATAATCTAAGCCCAAACTGCAGGGAAAAAATTTAAAAAAAGAATACATCACCTAAGAAGCGCTGTTATCTCTAGCTGTTATCTCTTCCTCCCAATCCCTGGCAGTTGTCTTCAGCATCTCTTCTGGTCGGGGATTAGAAAATCCCCACATTAAGGAAGCGCTGCCTCTGACTGGCTGAGGGTCGTGACTCAGCCAATCAGAGTCAGCGCTTGATAAATCAATCACAGCCAAGTAATTGGCTGAGTGCTGTGATGCTCAGCCAATCAGAAGCAGCGCTTCCTGGAGGCAGGGATTTTCCAATCCCCGGCCAGAAGAGATGCTGAAGACCAGTGCCGGGGACCAGGGAGAAGACAGTCCGGAGCTGGACTGCACTTCTAAGTGATGTATTCTTTTTTTTCCCTGCAGCTAGGGCTTATTTTCGGGGAAGTACTTATATTTCAAGGCCCCCCTGCAAATCCTTGCAAGTTGTGCTACAAAGTTGCGCGACTTTGTAGCACCACTTGCGACTTTGTAGAGACACAAAATTGCGGTATCACCGTGAGAGACCACCGATGCGATAACTGCTGCCATTTTCTCGCATCCTTATCGTGTTACCCATGCGAAGGAGGCTTTTAGTGCACTGTGCCTAGACTTTTAGATTTTTTTGGCCTTTTTGAGGTCGGTGGGATTTCTAAACGCAAGTAGTACAAGTAGCATGGCATCTTTTGTGGCATTTTTCCGCACAGACATCCAAAAATACCAGGTAAAATGCTTGCACAAAAAGTCACAAAATAAAACCTGCCATTAAAGATGCTGGTGCAAGATTTTACAAGTAGTGAATAAATAGCGTATGTGCAAGAGCCCATTAGCATAAACTCGGTATTCGATAAAATAAAGAAAAATTAGAAACGGCACCAAAACCGTAAAGCGTGAACTAGAGCGGTTGTGCCAACATAGGCAGTCATCCCCTGAGCTTCCACTGAAATGCATGAAGCAGCAGCATGCGTACAAGGTACCACTCCATTCACGTAGTGACCTTAGGGGACCCTGGTTCTTGGGATCAGTTGAACCCCCACCGATCAGAAAATGAGCAATATCTTGTGGGTAGGGGATATATTTCTATCTTCGCACGCCCCTCTAAAGAGGTTTTCCGGCATTTTTTAAAATTGGGTAGATAAGTGTATAAAAGAAAGACAAAAACATGATTCGCCTTTCAGTTGCTCCTGTGGTGCCAGTCCATCACCATTGCTCTTGTTCTTGAAGCTCCTGCAGGGTGATCATGTGCCGTTCATCATGCATATGCCGTTTAAGCACACATGACTGCTGAGACCAGTGATTGGCTGCAGCAGCATACGACTTCTGCAGGAGCTTCAGGGACTGGACTGAGAAGGTGGCATGCCATGTTTTTATCTGTCTGCTCTGTGCCCGATCTTGGAAAAATGATGGAATACCCCTCTACTTAAAAATCTTGTTTTTTTTCACCATTTCTAACCACTTCTAAGACACTAAGATTTTAGAATTTTTCATAGCGTTTTTTTTAGGTTTTGGTGGCATTTTTAAAAAATGTTTTTGCATTTGTAGTATGTGCTTCAATCAAGCGGGTGCAATTTACTCCAATGTACCGGATTGTGACCAGTCTATGAAACAGCCAGACTTAATAAATCTCCCTGGGGCAGACTGACCTATGCTGACTAATACATAGACAGTGTAAGGTTAGTCAGGGGGTCCTGAGATGTGCCAAATCTATCAGTGTGTTGCATCTTTGGTGCATGTTTGACTCAGTTTCCTACTTTATACCATCTATTGGGTGGCATACTTTAGTCCGCCTTCACACAGGCCGTAAATTTGCAGTGTTTTTTTATGCTGCAGATTTCAACCGTTGAATTGCAAGGGTTAACCCCGTGGCAAATCTGCAACAAGAAACCATTCAAAATCTGCACCAGTTAAGGAGTGGATTTGGCCACTGGGGATTTGTGGTGCATTTGCTGTGGAGTCCCACTTTGGAAAGCCACGCATGGAGAATACCCTTAGGTCACCTTCATACACAACGGCTCAGCTGCGGAAATTCTATTGCAGAATTTCTCTTGTTTGCCTGCAGATGGGAAGGGTTAATGAGTTCTACGGAATCGGCTGTGGTGATTGTTGAGGATTTTTAGGAGCGGATGTAGTGGCGTTTTTCTGAGTGGATTTTCTGCTGCGGAATGGGTTGATCTCTTGTGATCTGGTAGTTCCTGCCGGCGGTCACACTGGTAAATGTCATTTTCAAACTTAAGCAAATGCAGATTTACAAACGTTTTTGCAGCGTTTTTCAAATTTTTGCATATCCGCATTAGAAAATCTTCGTTACCAGATTTGTAAAGTCTCATTCCCTTGGCTTCTACTGTAAGTAATGCGAAATTTCTGGCGATTTTGCAAACATAAATTCTAAAGTTTTTTTGTGCCTAAAAAGTGCAGAACAAAACTGAAATCTGCAGCATTTTACAATTCTTTTTTGAGAAGCATCCAGCAAGGTGCAAATATCTGCTTTTTTGGTGCAAATCATTATAAATGCATCAAAAAAAATTTGCAACAAATTTTTTGTGCAACTAATGCTAAATATCTGGCATTATAGGATTAATAGATTTCCCCTGTGTGTTTGGGTATATTGGGGGTGCTGGCCTAATGTGCTTTGATGCCCACCTGAGGGGGTTGGACCCGATGACCCCGGAGCTCCCTTCCATCTCTACCTTCTAGGATTCGATGACTGTAGCCTTTTTCTGTTGTAGTTTTATACATTTCTTAGTCCATTTGGCTTTGACTCTTGCTGTAACTCCCAGATCCCCGTGTGCCGATGAGACTGCAGCGTGGAGAGAGATTACAATCTCTCAGTATTTGCAGCTCTTGGCAAAAAACACCCATTTTTTGTCGTTCCGTTTCCCAGTAATAAGGATATGCATAAATTATTACCCAAAAGAAGAATAAAACAAACAGAAGCGGTTGTTTCACATGAGCGCTAATCTCACGTGTGTTCTCTGCGTTGCGATGCTCACATAACTCGCACGAGTATGAACTACATGATTGGATGTATGAACTACATGATTGGATGGAGTCGCACACATGAGCGATGCTGCGAGGAAAAAAATTGTGGCACGTCCTATTATTTCGCATTCCTCGGAACGCATCGTCCATTGATTTCAATGGGCCCTTAAATACATTGCACGCCGTGTGATGTGCATGCGAGGGAGTGCTGCGTGTTAAAAAACTCCAGCTCCTATAGGAGTCAATGGAAACTCTTGCCCTTTTGCGCACATAACATAGGCCCTATCTTTATTACTCCCACCACGGATCTTAGAGGCGTGCATGTCCTAACTTTTGCAGGTGCGATTTTTTTTTTTTTGGTGCATCTAAAAAACGTACATGTGAACTCATAGGAAACTATTAGAGATGAGCGAACGCGTTCGTCCGAGCTTGATATTCGTGCGAATATTAGGGTGTTCGGGATGTTCGTTATTCGTAACGAACACCATGCGGTGTTCTGGTAAATTAAACTTTCTTCCCTGAGACGTTAGCGCTTTTTTTTGGCCAATATAAAGACAGGGAAGGCATTACAACTTCCCCCTGCAACGTTTAAGCCCTATACCACCCCCCTGCTGTGAGTGGCTGGGGAGATAAGGTGTCACCCGAACATAAAAGTCGGCCCCTCCCGCGGTTCGCTATGGATGCATTCTATATGCGCTCAATGGGGCCAGCGGCAGCAGCGCTGACCCCATTGAGAACATATAGAAGACAAATCCTTCTTCTCTGGCACAGCTGTAACAGCTGTAGCAGAGAAGAACGATGTTTGCCCATTGAATTCAATGGAACCGGCAATACAGCCGACTCCACTGAATGCAATGGGCTGCCGGCGATCGCAGGATGAATGGTCGGAAAGGGGTTAAATATATAACCCCTTTCCTGCAATTCATCCAGAAATGTGATACACTAAAAATATATACCGGCGTATAAGGCGACGGGGCGTATAAGACGACCCCCCAACTGTCACCTTATACGCCGGTAATACAGTGGAGCAAAGAATAAAAAGCATTACTTACGGTTTTAGATGATCTGCGGCGCTCCTGCAGGCTGTCACTCCCTCCTGGTCCACGGCAGACAAGCTTTCTCCACGAAAGACTTTAAATCCCTGCCTCCAGAAAGACACGTGCCTTCAGCCAATCACAGCCAATGACAATGATGTCATTGAATGGCTGTGATTGGCTGTGTTTCTGGAGGCAGGGATTTAAAGTCTTTCGTGGAGAAAGCTTGTCTGCCGTGGATTAGGAGGGAGTGACAGCCTGCAGGAGCGCCGCAGATCATCTAAAACCGTAAGTAATGCTTTTTATTCTTTGCTCCACTGTATTACCGGCGTATAAGGTGACAGTTGGGGGGTCGTCTTATACGCCCCGTCGCCTTATACGCCGGTATATATTTTTAGTGTATCACATTTCTGGATGAATTGCAGGAAAGGGGTTATATATTTAACCCCTTTCCGACCATTCATCCTGCGATCGCGGGCAGCCCATTGCATTCAGTGGAACATGCTGTATTGCCGCTCCATTGAATTCAATGGGCAAACATCGTTCTTCTCTGCTACAGCTGTTACAGCTGTGCCAGAGGAGGACGATCTTTATGCTGACAGTGGGGGGGGGGGGGGCACTCTTGCCGCTATTGTGGCTTAATAGTGGGACCTGTGAACTTGAGATGCAGCCCACCATGTAGCCCCTCGCCTGCCCTATCCGTCACTGTGTCATTCCCATCACTTTCTTGAATTGCCCAGATTTTCACACATGAAAACCTTAGCGAGCATCGGCGAAATACAAAAATGTTCTGGTCGCCCATTGACTTCAATGGGGTTCGTTGTTCGAAACGAACCCTCGAGCATCGCGGGAAGTTCGTTCCGAATAACGAACACCCGAACATTTTGGTGTTCGCTCATCTCTAGAAACTATTGGTTCTAATAGATGCGATCTTTTTGAGCGCCTGACAAAAAACACTCGTCTGACCGAGACCTACAGGAGGTTTCACATCCGCGCCCGGGGTGTCGCCTTTCTTCTCCATTCATGGAGCAGGAAAAGGGGATCTCTGTGGCCGAACAGCTCCGTCTCAGGACCGAACCGAACAGCCCCGATAACCCCTCTGACAATATCGGGTCCATTCGGTTTCGGCTCAGCTTTTCTGCACGCATGGCTTTTTCTTCTTGTATTTCGAGCCAGAGCTGCTGCAGAACCTCCGACTGCAAATTCCAACCCCCCGAAGATATTTAACATGTTGACTCTTTGTTGGAAACAACATAACAGAAAAGAAACAAACCAATAACTTTTCATTCACATGACAACCGTACAATTAAAGTCTAAGCGGATTGACGGCTCGCTCCATCTGTGACACCGCGTCATTTGCTGGGAGTTATAGCCCCTAAATGCCATTTCGTTGCCATTGTCTCCTGTTTACCAGCAGAGGAAACATGTTTTATTATCGTCATATTATAATAACAAAGGCAGCGAGCATTTAAAAAATTCAACGTGACTTTTTGTTTTTAAGTTTTTGTGAAAATTTTTGTTTTGGCACTCGGCTGTACATGATTCCAGGCATTACTAGCTGCACTCATCAGAAGAACGTGCATGCCAGTCATTAGCGAGGAACACAAATAATCCAGCTGGGTGTCTTTATTCTTCCTGTTCATTTATCCGTGCGCTCCGCACACAATAGCTGCGTCCTGCTGTGCCTCTCCTCCCGGGGATATACAACCCAAGCAACAAAAACAAAATCATTTGATATGTAATTAGAGCATTAGGTACAGGTACGCGATCCGTTACCTGAAAAGCTCTCTCCGGTAATCTTTGTAGGCTACATTTAAATAGAAACCATTTAAAGGAGAACTTCCGAAGTAGATGTGTGTTAGAAGCCATGACACATGATGTCAGAGTCGCCCTGCCTGCAAGTTCCTGAAACTGCGATCCAAAAGTTGCAAGAAATCCAGCAGGCTGCCATCCTGACCGCATTCACTTAGATTACTTGCAATGCAGACAATGCCACACTGTGATCTTTCGCCGCTCAACTTGTGTTATGGCTAAAGCTGCTTTCTAGCCTTAGCTTTAAGGCTCATTTACACGCAAAGATGATTGCTCAAAATTCATTCAAAAGATTGGTAGATTGACAGTTTGAGCCATTATTTTGGATAATCTACTAATGGGCCATTAGCAGAGTATTACCTTCATTTGCATGTAAATGAGCCTCCGGAGTGGTATGCATAGAGCAGCAGGTGGTCTGCTCTCTGCATACAGTTCCTTTGTTCTGATATGGGCCTGCAAGCTAAATACAATGTAATCAGTGCTCCCTGTGGAGAACACAGCATGCGGTCCCTGCTATCAGCTCTCCGACTGAACAATGCATTTTATGCTCACCTAAAAATTTTCATACAGCCAAAGAGTGAAAGATAGGAGCATTTACACACAACGGTTATTGCTCAAACGATGGCTTTTGAGTGATAATCATTGTGTGTAAATCGGACTTTACTGAAGATCACAAACATCATATATCATGTATGCATACAATAGGTGATAAATGATTGATCGCTGGTGTAAAAGCAGTGTGCAGTGCACCTCTACCCTTCTTACCGTAGCCGCTCATAGCCGCTTTGATAAGTAGCCACCTTGGCCATACTGGCTGTGCCCCTTTTCAGATAGGCAGGTTAAGGGGGAAATAAGAGCCATGAGCCTGCGCTGAGGAGAGGAGTACTGTGTCTGGCTCCAAACATTCGGGAAGGCTCTTGATTAGAGACTAATGAGACTGTGTGATGCACAGCAGCTGAAAATGTGAGCGTAAGTGATTTTTGGTTGCACGAACAGGCAGTGTATTTTCACAACTTACGCCCGTGTGAACAAGCCCCAATTCCGCCTCCCATAGTGGTCCTAGTACTAACTATGCCCCCACAGCGATCCCAGTAGTAACAATGACACCATAGTTTCCCCAGTAGTAACAGTGTACCCACATAGTCACCCCAGTAATAATGGTGACACCTATAGTAGTCCCAGGGATGCTGCTCAGCCAGAGGCCAACAGCAGCCCCTATATTGGCCTCTTCCTGGGCAGCATCCCTACAAGCTTAGCCCCTTCTGCAGCTCCGATCCGGCGACAGACACTGCTGAGTCTATGACCACTGACCTCTCACCTCGGGACTGGCGTGGTGAGTAGAGGCAGCGCCCATCGGGATACACGGGTCGGAGAGAAAGTGCTGCTCTGACCCCTGTGTAGTGGCTGGCACTCATAATTGCAAGATCAGCTCCCATAGTAACCAATGGGAGCCGCGTTTGTAATTGCAGGCTTCCGTTCTGACCCCGGTGTATCCTGGCCGGTGCTGCGGTGGGCCACATAAAATGAGTCGGCGGGTTGTATCCAGCCGGCGGGCCTTGTGTTTGACATCTGTGACTAGACTCTTGAAAATGAGTGCAGTTCTACACAAATCACAAGCCGAAATCAGGGCTGCGCTTCGAGTTAAACGCTCTCTACTTCACAATGGTGTTATGAGTGATTAACCACTGAGCTGCAGCTTCCGACTTACAGCGGAACATCTTGACAGGAAGAGATGTGGCCCACCTGCCTTTTACTTCTAATCAAACAAAGTAAAAGAAGGGAATGACAAGGAAACAATAGGACACCCAGAGCACGGTACATGGAAGGTAATGCGATGCCTGAGGCGGCTGCGCCACCACCAAGATCACAGCACCATTTAACATAAAACATTCTTTTTAACACCTTTCAATGGAAATGTTGTCATTGAACCAAGTGGTAGAATCTGCAGTCAGAACGAAGGGGATGAGACGCCATCGTGGGTGGAGGGGGAGAACAAAGGATGCAGACACTCAGCCGTAGTACCATAGGGGAGGGAGCGAGTAGGAAAACTTCTCTCTTTCACTCACTGGGGGTGGAACATTGTGAACCGGACGGTGGAGACGACTTATGTTTATTCTATACTGTCCAAATAATGTGATAGAAAATCCGTCTGGTGTGAAGAATCCTAATATTACAGTATGTCTATTGCAGTCCAGGGACAACTGCTAATGTGAGCCATTGCCCATTCTAACTAACCTGCATATGTGTCAGTCTTCACTGGTGCTCTGGCATTCCATCCATGTACAGCTGGCAAAGAATGGAGATTGTTTAAAACGTTCTCAGGGGGAATGGAGGGAGAAAATAAAATAATTGAACCCATGTCCAGGTGTTTGAAGACCCACAAAGACCTCATAAGAAGACAGCAGTACTATAGGAGGTAGGTGGGTCCCCTATCGTAAGTTTTGCCCCACTTACACAAAAGACAATTTTACATGGCTGTATGTATTATACATACGGTGTAAGGGGCTGCCCAAAAAGGGATAACTGGTCGCCATGGCAACAAATTGTGAGATGTGACAATTTGTTTGACAGTTTGAATGGAGCATGCCCAGCAGACCATGGACTGATTGAAGGAATGGTTTGCTGCGACACAGCAGCAGATTGCAGTTGGAAGTGGTGCTGGTGGGGCAGGCTGAGAGTGCCGGCCTCTGCAGATCCCAGAGTGTGAGAAGAGCGTGACCCCCGGGAAGTAAGGCAATAGGATCCCCTTGAACCATTATGAATGAATGCTATGCAAGTGATGGAGCAACAATCTACAGAAAAGATAGCAGTTGCTAGTGCGGCTCCAAATGGCCATGTGCTACTGACTGTGTAATTGGAGACCGGTTAAAGGAGTACCTGGACAGTGACTCTTTCCATCTCAAGCGACAAACTGTAAGTGAGATTGACTCGAAAGCAGGTAATAAGTGTCCACACTGATAGAGACTCACAATAGGTTTGTTGTATAGGGCAACACTGCAGCAATTAATAAGTAAAGGGACATTGATCGCTAATGACAGTCAGAGACCAAACTCAATACACCAATGCGAGAGCTTGGAGTAAAGGTGCTGTGTTTAGTTATATTGTGTTGATAGGAGTGAAGGAACAACCTTTCTCAGAAAGACTGTGTGTTGTATGACATGAACTCTATTCAAGCGTTATAGAACTACCTCTTGCAAATATCATTAATGCAGTTTTCTAATTATCGTTGTTATGCAGCATTGGCATCACTTATGGGGCCTCTATAAGCTGCTGTATAACTGTGCCAGTCTACCCTAGAAGCAATGCCAGATTCATTGGTACATTGGAAATCAAAGGCATATGGATTAGAGCTCTATAGAAGTCTATGGACAGCCCATACTCCACAGCTGTCCTGATTTTTAGGCACTGTCCCACTTTCCCAGGAGGCACCTGGAGCCTCTGATTTCAACCGGATTTGCATCCTCAAAACACAAATACAGTTGAATACAATCAGTGTCTTGTCACACAGCTGAAGGGCACAATGCAGCTCTGTGCAGGGCACAGCCTGACTCCTCCCCTGTCTCCTGCTATCTAGTTCTCTTACTGAGAGCAGGAGACAGGGGACAGAGGAGTTGGGCTATGCTCTGCATGGATTTGCTCTTTGATCTGTAGCAGCATGAGTAAGAAAGTTTGTCTTTGTCTGGCTGGAGTTTTGGGGTACAGTGAGTAGTAAGTGGTTAAGTAGTAGCACTATTATTTTGAGAGAGTACACGAGAGGAATTCATTTGAGGGGGCATAGTGTCCAATTATTTTTTGGATGGGACACAAAGGGGCATTATTAATTTGAGAGGGCACAAATGGACATTATTATTTTGAACACGCACAGGGGACATTTTTACTTTGATGAGACACAAAGGGGCATTATTTCTTTAGGTGGGCAGAGAGGGGCATTGTTAACATGAGAGGAGAGCGAGGGACATTATCTCGTTGTTAGACTCAGAGTAGCACTATTAATTTGAGGTTGTACTATAGCAGACAGGGGCGTTATTACGTTAAGGGGGCACAGAGTGACACTATGAATTTGAAGGGACATAGAGGGTACATTATTACTTTGATGGGACACAGAGGGGCATTATTACTTTAAGAGGGCACAAAGGGCATTATTATTTTGAACATGCACAAATGGGCATTATTTCTTTGAGTGGGCACAGAGTAGCACTATGAATTTGAGGGGGACACAGAGAGGCATTATTACTTTGAGGGAACATACAATAACACTATAGCATACAGTAGCATTATTACTTTCAAGGGGTACAGAGAAACATTACTACTTTGAGGGGACACAGAATGGGACTATAGCAGAGAGAATTATTAGTTACAAACTAGAAGAATCGTACTTAATCAGGTATAGGCACCACATTATGGCTCCATATACTATGCATCATAGAGGCAGTATGTGGCTGCACTAGGATTGGAATCCACTGTTCTCCATTCATGAACCAGGAAGATCAGGCTGAATGGATCTAAAGCTTCCATCCATATAGGAGAAAGTTTGAACACGTATTAAAGTGCAAGAAGTTGAGGGAAGACGGAACTGTTCCAATTATCGATGCTAAGATCAGCGGCGCCGCCGGGGATAGCTCCTGGACCAGACATCTATCGCTACTCTTGCTGGTAGCGGATTGTCAGCCTGTATTTTTATTTTTTCTAAATTGGCTTTGAACTATGGTTTCCTAACCGATTCAATGTCCCTGAATCTACTGCATATTAACAATCGCCTTTTTTAACTGGGGAAATGTGCTGGAGATTCACGATGAACTTCATAGGACCCAGCTGCATTTCATTTTTTCCAGTTTTTCACACCTCATCCTCACCATCTGCGCAGACGACATTAAATTGGCTCCCGCGTGAACCTCCCAGCAGACCATGTGAAATAGCCTCCAGCCTCGCATCTCTGACAGATACAGCTCTCTCAAGAACCAAGCCATATCACCATCGCCCACAAGAACTGCGTAACTACACCAGCTAAATAACATTAGCCGGGCGAGGGAGGGGAATGCTCTGCCCTGGGCACAATATTATCACTCCCATACAAATACTCCAGTAAATTGTATCCCATGAATATCATGTTAACTGCAAGACTTGAGGCATGAGTGGCTTCCATCTCGGAAGGAAACTCAGGCTGCAAAATAATCAGATGTAGACAGTGCAGATGTAGCAGAGCCGAGTTGGGCATTGCGTTGTCTTTATGGTGCATTACAGTAACCTTTGACGTACTTTGGTCTGGATGGTAAAACTTTTATGCATTATTGGAAAACGAGGGGGTAGGCAATTAGCTGAAGGGTCACAGAAGGGGTCAACATCAAGCCCTATTGGTAATGGCTAATGCAGAAACAGAGAAGGGGCCAGCTTAGTTATTGAAATGAGCCAAACAGCCAGTCCCCTGTGATGACATCACTGACTACGAGAGGGAGGAGGAAAAAACTCCATATCATGTGACCAGGTGTGAGACGTGAAGGCGATGACATCACTAGGTCCGAACTGGATGGGGTATGTTTCTCTCTTGATAACTCCAATAAAGACCAGAAATTTCTCAAATTTTCTTTTTAGTTTTTTTATCCCCATTTTTTTGTCAACGGAGTTTGTTTTTTGCAGGATGACTTCTATTTTTAATATTTCTATTTAATGTACCATATAATGTACTGAAAAACTTATACAAATGTTTAAGCAGGGTGAAAGAGGAGAAAAAATGCAATTGTTTTGGGGGTTTGCTTTAAAGATGCAGCAAAACCGACATTAACCCTATTCAGGTTTTTTAATGTATTACTACTAGAGATGAGCGAGCATACTCGCTAAGGGCAATTGCTCGAGCGGGGATTGTCCTTAGCGAGTAGCTGCCCGCTCAGAAGAAAAGATTTGGGTGCCGGCGGGGGGCAGGGAGCAGCGGGGGATATCTCTCTCTTCCCCCCCCCCCCCCCCCGCTCCCTCCTGCTCATTCCCGCAACTCACCGCTCACCCGCGCCGGCACTCAAATCTTTTCTTCCGAGCGGGCAGGTACTCGCTAAGGACAATGCTCGCTCGAGTAATTGCCCTTAGCGAGTATGCTTGCTCATCTCTAATTACTTTTTTTTTTTTAAATGTTTGATGCAGTGACATTCTGAGAACAGAGACTTTTTTATTTATTCTATCGATGTGGCTGCGTGAAGACTTGTTTTCTGCAGAGCAGCTTGAAGTTTTTATTGGTTCCGTTTTGGGTTACACACAATTTTTGATCACTTTTTTGTTCCATTTTTTGAAGATATGAAGTTTCCCAAAAAAAAGTACAATTCTGGCCTTATGCATAGTTTGGACTTTATGGATGTGGCCATACCAATTATGTATATTTTCTTATATTCTTTATACGTGAAATGGGAAAAGGGTTTTTTTTTTTTACTTTTTGATATTTTTTTTATTATTTTAACTTTTTATAAAAGTAATTCAACTTATTCTTCTACTCCCTGTTGCAGGTCTTCTCCGCCGTTGTCCCTCTGATCCACCGCTTCTGTGTCCACTTTTCAGTTGTCCAAGATAGTTGTCGCAAGTTTCCAAAAACATAATGTATACTGTATGCTGCTCTGGAGAGTAGCTGTAGTGCGTCGGTAGTCTAACACACTACCAATGCACTGTGTGAATTAGGTAGTCAGAAGATTGCAGTGGCCATCTTGGACAACTAAAAACAGGACCCAGACGTGACAGATCACAGGGGCAATACTGCAGAAGACCAACAGCAGGCAGTATAACTCCCCCCTTTCGTCTCTGGACACAATTTTGTTCGGGAAGCAGATGGTTGCTTTAAAATAGAGCTATTAAGATAGTTTTCGAAGAAAGTAAGTGCCCCCGACTTTTAAAGAGTGATGTAAAATGTACTAAATACTAGATGAATATTTTAGCCTTTGTTCATTTAGCACTGTACCAGTGCATGTCAGTACTCTACATGTTATTCATGCTTCTTGGTGTATTTTCTTGAATAGACTCTTAAAATAAGTAGACCGCTCTGCACCTCTTGATTGATTTTTTTTTACCTTCTTTTGCATTTTTTTGATGCCAAGAAAATATCTTTAACAGCTGGAGCTCAAGTTTTGAATACATTATGGTTCTACATTAGCACATCCTACTGCGGTTCCTGCTCATCGAATATAAAATACAATCTGATATGATCTTCTGCTTCTCTAGATACGGAGATGTGATAATGCGCGGTTACAAATGGATTTTTGTTCTCGCCAAAATCCAGACAGGATACGGTTCTTCAAAAGTAAAAGAAAACTCAAAAAATGTAAGATTCCTTTTCCTATGTTCTCTCAGAAAATATTACTGACATGGTCACAGAGACCCCACTAACACAGCTCAGGCAAATGAGAAAAATACATTTAGACAGGTCACAAGATGAAAAAGAAGGATTGTCATAACAGAAAACTAGAGTGTTATGACAGCAGGAATTATCCTGCTGGATTAACATCTTCAGCGTTCTAATCAGTTGTTGGGGCATTTGCTATATAACTTTTTCCACAGCAGACCCATCTGATCTGAGTGGATTATCTGTCCTCATTGCTCAGCCAACCTCGTTTAGGGTACAGTGTCACACTGGCTAGCTTCCCTTTACGTTTTCCTGGCTTCTGCAGTGTGGTTGCTGGTGATAGCAGTAGCAATGTGTGTTTAATCTAGTATTCCATGTTTAAGTTTTAATACTATGTTCTAGTCCAGCTGGCTCTTGCGTTCTTGTAAATGTGCTCCTGTCCCTATGGTTATGTCTAGTCCAACCTTTGTTTCCCAGCTTTGTGGTTTCGTCTGTGCATTCCCTATTTGTAACTGCTTAACCTTTGTTCATTATTCAGATTACTTGTTTGGCTTCTTGTCTGGGCCCTAGTGCCTGTTTCTGCTCAATAAGAGTATAGCGGATAGGGTCATTAGTAGGAACAACTGAGGGCTACTTAGGAACAGTGGTGTTTGATGTTAGGGTCATTGTCAGGGAGAGATTAGGGAAAGCCATAGGAAGAGCTAGTGTATGGAATAGGTTTTCTCAGATTATTTCTGTTCATACCATTTGTTCCAGTCTCCCCTGTCAGTTTAATCATCACCCAGCTTTCATCAGTTTCTGCCCCTGTCAACTAACATAGTAACATAGTAACATAGTAACATAGTATGTAAGGCCGAATGAAGACATTGTCCATCTAGTCCAGCCTGTCTATCCTACTGTGTTGATCCAGAGGAAGGCAAAAAACCCCAAGGCCAGAAGTCAATTAGCCCTTTTGGGGGAAAAATTCCTTCCCGACTCCCTAATGGCAATCAGACTGTTCCCTGGATCAACCCCTAATAGTTCCTACCTGCCTATATACCAGGATTGACACTTAACCTAATATTTATATCCTGTAATATCCTTCTCCAGAAAGACATCAAGTCCCCTTTTAAACTCCTCTATGGATTTTGCCATCACCACTTCCTCCGGTAGAGAGTTCCACAGTCTAACTGCTCTTACAGTAAAGAACCCCTTTCTGTTTTGGTGATGAAACCTACTTTCCTCTAATCGTAGCGGATGTCCTCTTGTTACCGTCGTGGTCCTGGGTGTAAACAGATCGCGGGAGAGATCCATGTGTTGTCCCCTCATGTACTTATACATGGTTATTTGGTCGCCTCTTAACCTTCTTTTTTCTAGAGTAAATAGTCCCAATTTGGACAGCCTCTCTGGGTATTCTAGTCCCGTCATTCCATGTATTAGTTTAGTCGCTCTTCTTTGAATCCCCTCAAGCACTGTGACATCTTTCCTGAGCACCGGTGTCCAGAATTGTACGCAGTATTCCATGTGAGGCCTGACAAGTGCCTTATATAATGGAAGGATAATGTTCTCGTCCTTCGCCCCTATACCTCTTTTGATGCACCCCAAGACTTTATTTGCCTTTGCAGCGGCTGACTGGCATTGGTTACTCCAGTTTAGTCTTTTATCCACTAATACCCCCAGATCCTTTTCCATATCACTTTTCCCTAGTGGTACCCCATTAAGTGAGTATTTGTGACATCCGTTCCTCCTGCCCATGTGCATAGTCTTACATTTTTCAACATTGAACTTCATTTGCCATTTTTCTGCCCAAGCCCCCAGCTTATCCAGGTCCGTTTGTAGCCGCACATTGTCTTCCGTTGCATTAATTATATTGTATAATTTTGTGTCATCTGCAAATATTGATATTTTGCTGTGCAGCCCCTCTATCAGGTCATTGATAAATATGTTGAACAGAGTGGGGCCTAATACTGAACCCTGTGGCACCCCGCTAGCGACTGTGGTCCAATCAGAGTACGAACCATTTATTGCCACCCTCTGCTTTCTATCGTTGAGCCAATTTTTTACCTACTTACACACGTTTTCGCCCAGTCCGAGCTGCCTCATTTTGTATATTAGCCTATTATGTGGCACGGTGTCAAAGGCTTTAGAGAAGTCCAGATATACAAGATCAATAGATTCTCCCTGGTCCAGCTTAGAGCTTACTTCATCGTAGAAACTGATCAGATTTGTCTGACATGAGCGACCCTTCATGAATCCATGCTGGTGAGGAGTTATTCCCTTAATCTCCTTGAGGTACTCATCGATGGCGTCTCTCAGAATCCCCTCGAAAATTTTTCCCGTTACTGAAGTGAGACTTACTGGCCTGTAGTTACCAGGCTCACTTTTGCTCCCTTTTTTGTAAATTGGAACCACGTTGGCAATGCGCCAGTCCAATGGTACTACTCCGGTCTTGATAGTGTCTAGAAATATTAGGTATAGCGGCCTAGCTATCTCGTCACTTAGTTCCTTTAGTATCCTTGGGTGTAATCCATCTGGGCCCGGTGATTTATCAATTTTAGTTTTCTTTAGACGCTTCCGCACCTCCTCCTGCGTTAGGTATGAGATATTTTGTGAGGGGTTCGTTTTATTCCCCTGCATCTCGTGTGGCATTTCCTTTTCTTTGGTGAACACACTTGAGAAGAAACTGTTTAGTAGATTTGCTTTCCCTTCGTCATCATCAATGATTTCTCCTGCATTGTTTTTTAAAGGGCCAGAGCTCTCCCTGCAAATCCTTTTGCTGTTTATGTAGTTGAAAAATAGCTTCGGGTTGTTTCTGCTCTCTTTTGCGATCCGTCTTTCTGCTTCCTCCTTGGCAGTCTTAATCGTATCTTTGCATATTTTGTTTTTTTCCCTGTATGATTTTAGCGCTTCTTCGCTGCCTTGTTGCTTTAGTAGTTTGACTGCTTTCTTCTTTTCGTTTATTGCCCCTCGTACCGTCTTGTCGAGCCACATTGGTTTCCTTTTAGTTGAGTTTCTTTTATTTTTAAAGGGAATGAACTGCTCACATGAGGCGATTAGGATCCTTTTGAACTTTTCCCATTTTTCCTCCGTACTGATATTTTTGAGGATGTTGTCCCAATTAATGTTACCGATAGTAGTTCTAAGCTCATCAAATTTTGCTTTACTAAAGTTTAGTTTCTTTGTCACTCCCTGATAAGGCTTCCTATTGATTGACAGCTGGAAGTTGATTATATTGTGGTCGCTGTTCCCCAAGTGCCCTTCAACCTGCACCCCCTTTATACGTTCCGGTTTGTTAGTTAGCACTAGGTCCAGAATGGCTCTCCCTCTTGTTGGTTCCTGCACAAGTTGGTTCAGGTAATTGTCTTTAATTACTCTCAAGAACTTATCACCCCTGTGAGATTTGCAGGTTTCGTTCTCCCATGTTATATCTGGGTAATTAAAGTCCCCCATGATAATTACTTCGTTTCG
This sequence comes from Eleutherodactylus coqui, assembly GCF_035609145.1. Taxonomy (NCBI): domain Eukaryota; kingdom Metazoa; phylum Chordata; class Amphibia; order Anura; family Eleutherodactylidae; genus Eleutherodactylus; species Eleutherodactylus coqui. Next base: position 40,578,855 of record NC_089843.1, on the reverse strand, counting down.
TTTTGACACCTCTTCTATCTGCCTTAGTAGTAAGTCTTCAGTTTCTTCTGTTGCTTTTGGTGGTCGATAGAAGACCCCTATCAGGATTTTGTTATTTTTTCCTCCCTGTATTTCTACCCACAGAGATTCTACCTGTTCGTCTCCTACCCCTATATCCTCCCGTAGCCTCGGCTTCAAGTTCGATTTGACGTACAGACATACCCCTCCCCCTTTCTGGTTCCTTCGGTCTCTTCTGAAGAGATTGTACCCCTGCAAATTCACCGCCCAATCGCACTTATCATCAAGCCATGTTTCAGTAATTCCGACTATATCATAACTTTCATCAGTCATTCTTGCTTCAAGCTCGCCCACTTTACCGATCAGACTTCGTGCATTCGTGATCATACAATTTATTTCATTTTTTTTTTTTTTTTTTACGGTAAGTTGCCTGTTTTGTATTAGTGTTTTCTATTGCGTTCACATGTGCTTCATAATTATTATCCTTATGATGGTCAAGTTGGTACACTAGTTGGTTCAACTGTAAGTCCTGGGAGTACCTGAGTATTAGGAGACATGGACAGTATCCAGGATTGCTACTGATGAATTCAAGTTTTGCCATTTAGTGTCCAACTGGCATCGTTAGATAGAGCTGGTATTATGGAGCCTAGTATAGTGCCATCTGCACAGTTAAAAGGGCATCAAATCTAGAAACAGATAGTGATCACTATATAAGTGAGGAATCTGGGTAATGATAGTCATGGATGGAACGAGAGTCAAAAATTAGTGCACAATATTATACAGACAGGTCAAGGAAGGAAGGATAAAACACAAATTGAATACCATAAAAATCAAAGGGTTTCGATTTCTTGAAATTACAGTTGATGGTCCTAATGGTGGAGTGATGCTGGTTTCATTGTTTTGTAAGAGGGCTCCAAGGGCTCCAAAAATAATTATGAAGTCATTAAAGTAAAGAACTAATGTTTTTGGATGAATTTGAAATGACTCGGTCATCTGTATTTTCACACATGTCCTTACAGTTAACGATCTGGCCTTTATTCACCATCCTCCTCTTGAAAGGTCAATATGTTGTCACATGGGGAGAGAAAATCTGGTGTGTGCCGAATATTTTGCCATGCTCGATGGACATTTCAGCTTATTTGAATGGGAAAAGCTTCTGAACTGTGTAAATGTCAAGATGCGTAATGAAAATATTTGTCTTTTTTCATAAATATTAATCCACAGACAGAGCTGTCTTTTTGGAGTGTTACTGCGCCACTGCTATTCCATGAAGTAAAGTGCAAAGAGAAAAAAATATTCCCTAATAACTTAGACATCTAAAATCTGCGGAGTAATAAAAATGTAATTGGAAATACTAGAAATATTATATTCACTGAAGGCTGAAACCCGCTAGACACCACTGAAAAAGATCTTACTTTCGGTTGATAATATAGTATAAAGTTGCCTGATATTGAAGGCAGCCATTTTGTGAAAGAAATAATATTCATAGTAGTATCTTATCAATATACTAAAGCTGGCCATAGACTTTAGATAGCTGTAGGATGAACGCTTGGTAGTCCCAAAACTTGTCCTTCCCCCTTACTACTTCTATGCATAAGCACACTGGGCCAAGCGGGCATGTGCTGTCAATAGGGAAAGGGGAGTAAACCACTGCCAGACTTCTTTAGTGGAAGCCTATTTCTGTTGAGAACAAAAGGATTGGGCATGCTAAAATCCAACATACCGGATGCTTTTTTAACCCAACATCTGCCACCTTTGTACTACAAGGTCCACAGTCGCGCTGTAGACAGTCTACTAAACTCAATACCCACATATTATCATTGCTAGGACATAGGGCACTGTGCTTGCAATTGTCCACAAGGCCATCTGCAGGAGCCATAGAATGGTGCCCCTAAGCCAATAGGAAATCGGTAATCGAGATGTCTCACACCCTCCTTCGAGGGGAGGGTTAATCTGCTACAACTACCCCTTATCCTACTGGAGAGTGAACCCAGTTGCTTAGAGGACAACAGAGCAGCCAGATCAGTTTTAAGGGCATCTGATGTACAAACAGAATTGCTTTTGGGGGTGGTGGCATATGGGATCAGACTAGGGGCGAAAGAGATGGATTACAAAACACAAAACAATTGACGGCTACTTTACATAACACCCAAGACGTTGTAGGTAGGTTTTTGGTGTTAGATACCTGCCCAGTTAATCTTATAGGGGCAAACATACATACAGCAATAGAGCGACAATCAAGTCTACTCTAAATGGTATCAAGGTGACTAGCCCTCTAACCAACCAACAGTTAACTGCTATTTGTGCTGTTACAGGCTCTTGGGAAAATCTATTTTCCTATATGCAAAAGGTTTTTGGCTCAGTGCGGGAGATACTGTGGGCTAAATACAAAATGGATGTTGGATGGCTGCCTGTCCCTCCGGTAGACTTAAAAATCAAACTTCACGTGCAATAACCCAACTTTAGACAATATCCTCTGAGTGCTGCTCAGAAAGCCAGCACGGCATAAGCCTACCTTGAAAAGGGGATAATATAAGAATGCCATTCCCATTACCATACTTCATTGTTTCCACTCAATAAAATCTCAAACCTTTTGCATGCTGTGATGATTCTAAACACTGTAGTGGTCTCAGATGCCAGCCAGTTCCACCGTCTTCACAGTAGTGCATCTTAGAAATGCTTTTTTTAGCGTGCCCTTATAAGAGGGTCACCAGATCTTGCTTACTTTCACGCTTAACGGCTAGCAATATTGCTGGTGTGTGTTGCTGCAGGGAGGAGTGAACTCCCCCGGGCAGTACTCTGAGGCCTTACAGTTTTGCAAAACTGGGTCCCGAAATATCTCAGCACCTCACTGCTTCAATATGCTATTTCATGATTTGCTATATTGTTGGGACACAGTTGAACAGTGTTTAGAGGAGGCTATTTGTCTGTTGCAATTTCTTGCTGAACACAAGGCTTCCAAGTCCAAACTTCAGCCTTGCTGAAACACAGTCATGTTTCTGGGTCATTACATTTCACAAGGAACTGGACATATTACTACTGACAAAGTACAGGCAGTTCGGGCAGTCCTTTTTGTCAGAAATACTCGGAAGTATCATACCTTTCTGGCGTATTGCAGGGAATGGATACCTCAAGCCACTTATAACCTCTCAATGATTGCCTATCACTTCTAAAATTGTAACTGTCTGTTGAATCCCAGCAATGCTCTTGGACTTATCAATTAGGCTGTGACATTTACCATATTCTCTCATGAACTGCAGGTATGTGTGCAAGGTGTACTTATCCAAAAACTGGGTGGTAAAAGTAGACTAGTAGCCTATTACTCAGCCAGAATGGATTCTGCGATACAAGGTCCCCCTTCACTTGTGCGTGCCGTAGCTGCTGCTGTGTTGGTATCGTGCATGATCACTCCCTTACACTCATTGTTCCACATGCAGTTCTGGAAATACTTCATAGAGCACAACATACACATCTTTCAGTAGCTAGGCTTACTAAGTATGAAATTGCCTTGCTAGCACCCTCTCACATCACAAGTGAAAGATCCATGGTCTTGAATCCAGCTGCTTCCACTGAATTCAGAAGATAGGGAAATAGGAATAAAGGGTGAACATCAGATGCATGACTTTTTAGAATTATGGGAAAATGAGACCATGGGTTTTAAAAATGTTGTTGAAATCTCTATTGCTAATGCAGATTTTGAGTTTTTTGCAGATGGATCCAGATAACATGAAACAACATGGCAATTGTACAGAAACCACTCCCTCCTGATAAGTCTGCTGAGGAGGCTGAGCTGATGGCATTCTCTGAAGCTTGTAAACCAGCTGCAGGTAAGATTTAATGCCTACACCAATTTGAGGTACGCTTTTGGAATTGTGTTCAATTTCACAACTTTATATATACAAGGAAAAAACCTTGGTGCTCCAGTAGATTTGGAAAAAAGTGATTGGTAAAAGGCTGACTTACTTCGTAGGGGTGTCAGTGGAATTGACACCCCTAAAATCCTGGTAGGCGTGTAGAAAATGGATTCTCGAGTTCCCAGAGGGCAATGTTTATTAGAACATGTACACATGGGATGGCCTTGCAAACACAGATCAGAGTGGGAACAAGCTGCCCATGACTGATAACAAGTTACACCAGTAACATGACTGCTCACCCCTGGGACCCTGGTGTTCCAGTAGCAATAGTGACCACCACAATGGCCTCAGTAGTAATATTGACCTCCACAGTGTCCCTCAGTAGTAATAGTGTCCTCCACAGTAGACCTCAGTAGTAATAGTGACCCCCACAGTAGTTCTCAGTAATAATATTGAACCCCATAGTGGCCACCGTGGCTCTCAGTAGTAAAAGTGTCCTCCACAGTAGCCCTCAGTAGTAATAGTGACCCCCACAGTAGTTCTCAGTAATAATATTGAACCCCATAGTGGCCACCGTGGCTCTCAGTAGTAAAAGTGTCCTCCACAGTAGCCCTCAGTAGTAATAGTGACCCCCACAGTGGCCCTCAGTAGTAATAGTGACCCCCACAGTGGCCCTCAGTAGTAATAGTGACCCCCACAGTGGCTTCAGTAGTAATAGTGACCCCCACAGTAGCCCTCAGTAGTAAGAGTGACCCCCACAGTAGTTCTTGGTAGTAATAGTGTGCTCCATAGTAGCCCTCAGTGCTAATACTATTACTACTGGGGCTGACACTAATAGTGTCCCTTATTTTGACCTCAGTAGTAACAGTGACCCGCACAGTAGTAGTAGAGCCCCCATGAAACTGATATACTTACACTCTTCCTGGTCTTCAGAGTGCCGCTACTTCTATTCCTGGTGCTGCTGGAGGAAGTGTTGTGCACCTGCAGTAGCACCTTCTCACTTCTCCTCTACTCTTGCGGAACTAAGGAGGATAGGTAAGGGGAGGGGGGGGTGGAAGATCCTGGATGTGTGCATCCACGCACCGCAAAGTGATTACCGGCGAGTAGAGCAGCACCCCACCTGGTAATCACTATGGTGACCACGTGTCACCAAAGTGAGACAAAGGCAGGACAAATGGCTGTCCCACCATTTTGGACTCAGGATCCCAAAGCAGGACTCTCCTGCCTAAATTGGGACGTCTGTTCACCTTGGCTACAGAAATGCAGTCCCAAGCTCTCGCTCATGACCTGAAGGTTGTGAGTTCAATCACTACATGGTTCAGGTAGCCAGCTCAAGATTGACTCAGCCTTCCATCCTTCCGAGGTAAAATGAGTACACAGCTTGGTGGGGGGAAATAATAAATTACCTAAAAGTGCTGCGGATTAAGTTGGCGCTGTACAAATAACACGATTTACTTTATATTTACTTTATTTATCTATATACAGGGGTAAGTAGTAATCTAAGTAGGAAGGAATCTTCACTTCCAGTGCCTGCCTCGTATCAAGATTACAAGTTGATTCCTAATTGATCGTTGCCTGATGAGGAGAGTGGAAATATTTACACACCTTTTAGTTTACAAGACACAACCTCAGTGACATGCTTTCCTTTTGGGACAAATTGCTCATGTATTCAGATTAAGGATGTTAATTCAGTCAGCCCACTTTTTACACCCTCCCCCATATAAAATGTAATTAAGAGAAGATGAGTCCAAAACTTAGTACATAGGGGTACCAATGATCAATGGAGGGATGAGTTTGCGTTATGTTCATGACACCCCCCAATTAGTCCTCACATTAGCTTTACCAAATAGTCTTACTATAAGGCAATAAATGATCTTCTGGCTCAGTGGTTAGCTGGTGTCCTCAACCACACTGTTCTAGCACTTCCTTCAAGTATCTATATTGTGTGTGGACTTGAGGGCTAAATGCGATTGCTCTCAGTAGGAGAAACCAAGAAATCTTGTATATATGATACCTTTTAATGGCTAACAAAAATACATGATACTATAGGTTCCCAATGCAGGGTTCCGCTTCAGGCTTAATGAAATAGATCTGAAGAGGTATACATATATATACACATACATATGAAAAGGGACAAACATCGTGTGATTAATCACACCATGTCTGTGTCATATGTATGTGTGTACACCAAGCAATCTTGGCTTGGTGTAGGAAAACAAAATGTTCCTCAAAATGTTGATAAGTAATGTACGTCTCCTAAATGGTTAAAAAAAAACTTAAGTTTTTCCAATATGCTTCCAGAATAAAGTAAACAGATGGAAATGTATATGTTATCAAAAATATGTACAGTACTAGAATTTACAAATCACTCAGCGCAAATGTCCACATTTCTTCCAAACCGAAGTGGTACTCGGGTCGTAGGGGAGATTGAGCACCTTATAAATTTAATGCAGTGGCAGAATCAGAGGGGCCAAGTAGCCAACTCAACCGTCAGGCCATCGCATACTTCGCAAGGACCCCTGATCAAGGGGTTAGATCCCCTAGCTCTATATTTGATGGGAGCCAAAGATATTTAACTAGAGTGTCTCCACCATATCCCTCAACCAAAACGGGAAGCATTTTATCACTAATCGGATGGACCAGATCCATCCAGTAGCCCAAATGGGAAGCACTGTAGAAATAGTAAATATTGGGGAGATCAATGCCGTTTTCAGACCCTCTCAATCATTAAGCTGAAAGCCAGTCTCGGACTCCTCTGCCTCCATACAAAACCAGAAAAGGAAAATCGAAAGGTCTTAAAGCAACTCATTGGGAGATGAATGGAGAGCATCCAAATCCTTTACAAGTATATTTTTTGCTAATACGAAGAACATATGCTATTCAGTCATTTATTTTTCTTAGTTATAATAATAACCAATCCAGATTCTGTCTTTCCTTAGAAATTGAGATCTCGATTTTATGTTATTTCAGTGATTGATGGAAGACCGCATTTCTGTTTTTCTGTACTGAAAAAATCCTTAATAAAAACTTGATTTAAAATATATATATATATATATATATATATATATATATATATATATATATATATATATATATATATATATATATATATATATATATATATATAATTGCACATAATATGTTGCACATATTTGACATATTGCAGTGGGAAAAAAATGACAGTTTTTTCAAAAGTTTCCTAATTTGGGCATTTTTAATAAATATGCCCAAATTCTATTGGTCTATTTTTACCACCTAAATGAAATACAGAAAACAATGTGGCGAAAACACAATGTCAGAATTACTTGGATATGCAAAACCTTTACAGAGTTATTCTTTCTTAAAGTGACACATGTCAGATTTTCAAATTTTGCTAAAATTTAGCCGGGTCATTACGGAGGAAACAGGCTTGGTCACTAAGGGGTTAAAGCTAGTGTGCAGGTAGTGATTAAGATGACAGATAAATGGCTAAAAGACCATGAACAAAAGCAGGATACATGTCGGAGTGACACATTTGCAGTGTTCAATCCTGGTAGTTGGTTCAAATCCATTGAACGATGGACTATAGATATAGTTCAAGCTTTATTCCATATATTATTGTTATATGTAGCGGTTTATGCTGCATTTAAAACCTTAATGATTTGCATACATTATTTAATTAAAATGTGTAAGAAACAAACTCATGTGAAAATGCTTACTCCCTGTCATAACTATAATCTGTGTCATCACGCTCTCAGAGGAGTTCTCAAATTGGGGAATTGAGTGAATGCAAGTCTTCCTTGAAGACTAGCTCCAGAGAGGTAAGGCACTGAAGTCTCCCCTGTGGGACTAGCCCATGGGATATACCTAGTTCGGAAATAAAAGTGTAATCAAAAAAACGAGAAGATGTGAAAGTATTAAGGTGATCTGTAACAGTTGTCATTCACAGGTTAATACAACTTTCAGTCTGAGACTCTTAAAGCAGCACAGGGCTGATTGAACTAATCTTGGCACTGGGGGAGTTTGAACATTCGCTAGAGACCATATTTAGTCATTGTATCCATATTCTTGTACTTCTATCAGTAAAAATAATGTACTAATTTGTGTTAGACTTTTATAGGATTTGTAACTTTATACAGCAAAGATATGTAACCTACAGTGTTATTCGTGTGTGATTGGACTATTATGGGCTTCTTTGTTCTACTTTTTGGCTATGAAAACTCTTATCAGTGGGCTACTTCCTTCAGAAGAGCTTGGGAACAACACTTGACTGCTCTATGTTGTGTTCTTCTTCGGTGCAGACAACTGGGTATATCTACTTGGTGAGGCTTTGATGCCCCTTGGGTATCTCCTAAATTAAAGGATAACTCTTAACGAAGATGGGGTGTTTTTGTTACTTTCAATAAATGCTGTTTCAATCAAGTTAACATGTGGAACAAGCCTGAGTTCTTGGATGCTTCCCAGAGTTGGAATCCTAGACACCCACTCCTGCCTTGCTTTACCTGTTGTCTATCTTCCACACCGCTGTCCCTCAGATCTGCTGGTTAAGGATCCTTGATTCTGTCTTTCAAGATGGCTTCTGGAATCATCTAACCTCCTAATGCACATTGTCCATGAGTAGTCTGAGGCACTTCATGCTACTCTCTGCTTGGCCAGTGCTGATCATGTGAGTAAACGTGACCAATTAGAGAGCAGATGTAGGGAAGTAGTAGTCTAACACACTGCCAGTGTAAAGTGTGCATTAAGTAGTCCCAAAACTGCGACGGACATCTTGGAAAACCACAAATTGGTCCTGAAACTGTTGCATCTGAAGGACAACAGTACAAAGTACAAGCAGCAGGTTATATATCTTACCCCTCCCACCCTTGCACAGAATTTTGTCATGGAACCAGACGGTCACTTAAAAAAAATTACTGCCAGAGTCGATCTTTAGGCCTACTTCACATGGGTGACAAAGTCGCACGATTTTGCCATGTTGCTACAAATTGCATGTATGTGCAGCCCATGATTTCCTATGGGTTAATTCACACATGCGATGTTCGGTAACATGCCACATCCTGAAACAAAAACCTTGCAGGTTCCACGATATGCCCGCGACTTGTTAAGTTTTGTAGCCTATGTTTCCCTATAGAGCCTTCCTCTCTGTTGCATTGCACAAAAATACAATTTTCGTGCTGTGCGATGCAACTTTGACAGTAGGAAATCCTTCTGTCAGAGCCCTAGATTAAACCTTGGCTGCAGGAAAAAAAAAAAAAAAAAAACAGTATACATCACCTTAGAAGCACTGTCAGCCCAGCCGCATCTTCTCCCCGGGTCCCTGACACTATTCTCCTTCATCTCTTCTGGCCGGGGACTGAAAAATCCCCGCCTCATGGAAGTGCTGCCTCTGATTGGCTGACGTTTAGCTAATCATAGCCAGTGCTCAATGAACCAATAACAGCCATTCATCGAGCGCTAGCTCTGATTGCCTAAGCGTCAGCCAATCACAGCTAAAGCTTCCAGGAGGCGGGGATTTTTCAATCCCGGGCCAGAAGAAGACCAATGCCGGGGACCAGGAAGAAGCTGCAGTGGAGCTCAGACAGTGCTTCTACGGTGATGTGTGTATATATATATATATATATATATATATATATATATATACACACATTTCATTAGGGCTTATGTTTCAAACCCTTACCCTTCCACCCTTCCCATCACCCCCCCCCCCGAAAATTCTTGCATGCAATGCTAGAAAGTTGCCCGTTTTGTAGTGCGACGTACGAATTTGTAGCACTACAAAATTGTGGTATTGCCACGAGAAGATGCAGTGATATCACATGGACCAGCAATTTGATGGAGGCCTTAAGCTGAGTCTACTAATTGTACTTCTCTTGTTGATCAATATCGGATGTCCAATGCAAGGAAAATGGCTACCATGCATCAAAACTAATTCAAACAACCAAGCCCAATGTATCCCATCTGCGTACAGTCAGTTGTTCTCCTAATAAACATAAACAGATAATTATATGACCGTATCATAATGACCGCTTATCGTAGGAATGCACATTCCGCTTCAACTTTAAGACACATTCAAAATTAGCTTAGATTTAAAGACCATAATACTAAATCACTAATCAGCCTCAGACAGCTGCACCATGGAAACATTTATTGCACTAATGAAATATTTAACTGGCCCATATTAAACCCTGGTAACCGCCGGACATAAATCAGAAGCATCAGGAAAATGTCTCACCCTTATGTATTGTTAGTGTGTTATGTGTCATATGTGCATATACTAAATACATGTCCTATAGATTAAAAAAAAATAAAAGAATGCAAAAAAAGACACACTCCTCCACCTACCATCTAAAAAAAATAAAAGATCCACCCTCCGGTCAAGAACCAACTATACAAAAAAAGTCTCAGGTGGCAGTGAATGTAGGTAGCTGAGTCTAGGATAAGAGCTCCTTAAATTGAAGACGTCTTCATTTAGAGGATACAGCATTGTGAAAAAATAACAGATGGAACAATGGGCATGGGGGCATAAAACATTCTGCCTCACATATTGACACAACCCTACTTTTAACTGGGCCGACATCAGAAATATCTGGGCTGCATGAGGGGGGCCAATGGTCCAGGCCCCTAAACTCCCTATGATATCTATCAACCTTCATCTTATATCCTATGAAGTGCCATGGGGGACTTTTATTCTTCTGAAGCATAGAATCCCACTGATTGTACCAACTGCCTAGTCCATGGCATACTGTATATTTAACAGGTTCATGTGGATGGGAGGAAAACCTACTGATTGGTAATGGCAGCATGATGGACACTAGGTTTACCCACTGTTACCTATAGGAGATAGAAATATATTTCTATCTGTTTATTTTATTCTGGATGCACATTCGTAAAACTTTAGTATTTTTTAACCATTAAGGAGACGTACAAATTTATCATTACTTATCAAAATTTTGAAGAACACTTTGTTTTCCTACACCAAGCCAAGATTGCAAAGGCTCATAGTTGTCAGAATGATAGATAGTGACTAGAGATGACCGTGAAGCTGGAATTTCACATTTTTTCCTTTATTGGTGACTTTTAGAGAAGAGCGAGTATACTCGCTAAGGCTAACTACTCGAGCGAGTAGTGCCTTAGCCGAGTATCTCCGCGCTCGTCTCTAAAGATTCGGCTGCCGGCGGGGGGCGGGGAGCGGCAGGGAAGAGCGGGGAGGAATGGAGGGGAGATCTCTCTCTCCCTATCTCCACCCCCCGCTCCCCCCTGCTTACCGCCGCAACTCACCTGTCACCCGCGCCGGCAGCCGAATCTTTAGAGACGAGCGGGAGGATACTCGGCTAAGGCACTACTCGCTCGAGTAGTTAGCCTTAGCGAGTATACTCGCTCATCTCTAATAGTGACCCTTAATGTATTCACTGAGGAGTGTCAAGTATTTTGACCACACACAGTTTTTTCAGGAGCTAATGCAATTTAAAGGAGAAAAAAAAAAATTTCATATTTTTACACATTTGTCATTTTAAAGACATATTTTTTTCCATGCTGCACATGAAAATGAGGATTTACACCCCAAAATGGATACCCCTGTTTGTCCTGTGCTCAGAAACACACCCATTGTGGTCCTAATATTATGTCTGTATGCATAGCAGGGCCCAAGCTTAAAGTAGCAGCCAATGGCTTTCAGAACACACATTTTGCATGAAGGTGATTTAGGCCCCATTGCCCACTTGTAGAGACCTTGAGCGTTGAAAACGACAGAGGTTGCCCACAAATGACCCCATTTTGAAAACTAGACCCCTTAACAAATTCATCTAGGGGTGTTCTGCATATTTTGACGCCACAGTTTTTAAATTAATCGAAGCAAAGCAGGAGGAAAAAAATTATAATTTTAATTTTTTTGCAATTGTGCCATTTTAAAAAAAGTTTTTTTGTACAGCACACATAAGAATGAAGACATTCACCCCTAAATGGATCACCCTGTTTGTCCTGTGTTTAGAAACATACCCAATGTGGCCCCAATCTTATGACTGTATGCATAACGGGGCCCAAACCAAAAGAAGCATTGAAATTCAACTGTTTTTAACTTTTATGTGACCGCCATTATCCATTGGATAATGGCGATCACGTGACCAGGGACCGCTCAACGCAGCCCTCAGTTGCTGCTATAGGGTCTAGCCAGGAGCAATGAGATATTAAATCCTGCCAATGGGCGCATGCGCCAAAATTTGGGGAAAGGTCCACAGCTAAAGATTGTATTGGGGGAGGCCTTAGGTAAGTAATTTCACCTCCCCTCATGGATCGGATCTGTGACAGGAGGTGAAATTTATTTTTTTTTTACTTTTACGTGATCGCAGTTATCCATTCGATAGTGTCGATCATATGATCAGGGACCGCGGCATCCTGTAAAATCTCCAGGCTCTCAGCTACGTTTGGTAGCCAAGAGCAGGGAGATTTAATATTACCCTCGCAATCCGCGGCTTTTGCGCATGAGTCCGCTATTTTGGCGATGGCACAAGTGCAGAAGCCAGGGTAAGGTCTGCAGATAAATCCAGGGCCATTAGGTACGTAATTTCATCAGGAAATGATCAGTGAGGGGAGATGAAACTTAAACTTTTTTTTTACACTTTTTTAAAACTTTTTTTTACTTTACATGATCGCTGTTATCTATTGGATAACAGTGATCATTTGTCCGGGAACTATATGCAGAGGTCCCCAGTGATGTCTTTCTGCTCCCTGCTACATATGCTAGCTGGGAGCAATGGGATTAAAACTCTTCCGGGACACGAGCCTTTCTGTACATGCACCCGACATCTTCGTCGGGCACGCATGCTCAGAAGATGACGTAAGGTCCTGGAGAAACCAGATTGTTGCGGGACATCGTGAAGGACGGTGTGAGTATTTTCACCTCCCCTCATAGATGTGATCCATGAAGGGAGGTGCAGCTTTAACTTTATTTTACTTTTTAAAATTTTTCCGTGATCACTGTTATCCATTGGATAGCGGCGATCACAGGCCCAAGGACCAGTCACCGCAGTTTTTACTGACATCTCCTGCTTCCCGGCTACCCTCAGTAGCCGGGAACCTGTAAATTTCAAATGTCCCGAAATGATTCGGTCTTCTGCTCATGCATGACCATTTTTCCTTTTGCGTGCATGCGCAGAAGACAGCCGAAGGTCCTTTTTAGACCAGATCATTGCGGGACATTGCGGAGGACGGGACAGAGTAGTTTCAGTGCCCCTCATAGATGCAATCCGTGAGGGGAGTTGAAACTCTAACTTTTTTTCACTGTTTACTTACTTGAATGCAATCGGCACTATCTATCGGATTGCGCCAATCATATGGCCTGGGGGGCTTCCTGTGGCCCCCCATGACAGCTCCAGGTTGTCGGCTACCTCTGGGAACAAACAGCATGGAGCTGTCACATCCACAGCCCACAGGGCTATAATCCTCAGAGAAAGAATGTTTTTATGTCCCTGAGGTTTAAAGACCACTTAGCTAGGACATAAAAAGGCAATGGGGCTCTCACTAGAGGGTTAAGATGTCAGTATGCGCAACTACGCTCACCCTTACGGAGTGTAGTTGCGTATGAATGGGAGTTTTCTTTTTCTACTCGGGTAGTTCAAACTCCACACCATAGCGCAGGAGTTTGAAAAAACTGTGGGAAGATAGGTCCTGCCCTATGTTTTCCATATGTAGTTAATACTACATGCTGGAAAGATAGTGCAAATCCTAACTTTTCTTCCCTGTACTGTAAACGGGCGAGAATCCCGCTACTGGAAACAAATCGTTTTGTCCCATTATGTGGCCTTGATTATCATGGCTGCATAACGGGACTTAATCACGCCCATGTGTTTAAGCCCTAAATGTGAAGAAGGACATAGGGGCTTAATACAAGAAAGATCACAGTTAGTCAACAGCATGACTAATAATCCACATGGTGGGAAATCCCATGCTTAACCCCTTAAGGACCAAGCTGCTTTGTACCTTAAGGACCAGAGAGATTTCACCCATGTGGCGGTTTTACTGCTCATTTTTTTTTCCTTTAGCTACCAAAATTATTTTTGCTGCGTTTTTTTTCCCGTGACATATAGGGCTATTTTTTTATATAGCTTTTTTACTTACTTTTTTCCCCCGTTTTTTTAGTTTTATTGGGGGTAATAAGCTATAAAAAATTATTTTTTTTAACATTTATAGTTTTCTTTAAAATTCTTTTTATATTTACACTAAAATAAAGTATGGGAATGGGTTCCTCTATTTGTTTCGGATGTTTTGATATATAGTATGTATGGTTTTGGTTTACAGGGCGCATACGGCGACGGTTTTTGTTGGCGTCTGCTTTGTGTTATTCTCTTTCTTTTGTATGTATTGTTGTTTTATTCTGTTGTTTTGTGTTACTTATGTATGTAATTGTGTTTTTTACTATCTGTGTCCCCCATGACGTCATATAAGACCTCTGGGGGACATTCACATTTTTTTTCCCTTTATTTGACACTTTCCCACTGTATATAGGGCATCAATAGGAGCCCTAGTTACAGGGGAAAGCAACCCCTGTGGTGACATTAGTCAATTGCAGAGCTGCCAGGGTCTAGTCTGACCCTCCAGCTCTGCAGTAGCAGGGAATCCCGGGAGGTCGCATGACCCCCCGAGGCTCCCGTAGTGAAAGTACATCTTACTTTCACTTTGGCCATACAGTGCTGTATATCAGGGAAGCAGAAGGCATGAAGGGTTAAAAACCCCTCCTGCCTTCTCTTTGGGGTTATCAGCTGTCACTAACAGCTGATAACCCGTTCCGGCCTCTGACTGATTGCAGAGGCAGGAGACTTAGAGCACCGCCGTAATTTTACTATTGGCAGTGCTCTAAGCCCAGGACCAGCTGCCATAAATTTACTGTGGCTGGTCTTAAACGGGTTAATAAAGACCTACTAGTTCCTGGGTTTCTGGTGGCGCCACACAGCTCTGCTATATGTGCATCACATACAACTCTGCTACATACATTCTTCATCTGGTACAACACGGATCACAAGCAGCACAACAGAGTCCTGAACACCCCTGGTCATGTGACCCCAGACTCCCCCCACACAGGTGACCAATCACATGATGGTGACATCATCACTGGCCCTGTAAGCACATGACTGCTGTCTGGCTAGGTAGTCATTAGTATTCCATAGCAATGTCATGTGATCAGCAGCAGGGGATGTAACTCACTCACTGACAAGTGGTCATTAGTATCTGCACAGAGATGAAGGGGATGAAGGACCTGTGATGACGTCACCGTGATGTGATCAGGGGCTGAGCATGTCACTTACTCATGGACAGGGGGTTGTTAGTATTTTAATGTAGGTCAAAACGATGTATGTGAAGGAGGAATAAAGATTTACTTTTAACTTTTGCACCTGACATGCTGTCGCAAGGACTTCCCACATCTGCAGGGTCTTGACACGGCTAAGCGGCCGTGCTGGATTGGGACTGGGGTACAGTCATGGTGTTAGCCCCAACCCATACGATCCATATGCCGGCAAATGCTCACTGTCATTCCGGCGTTGGGTGCCAAAATGAGCACTTCTCTGCTGATGTGTGGATTGACTGGGCATCTGGGAGGTCAACACCTGCCTGTACACATTTATTTTGGCTTCTACTCATTGAGGACTCCAGGTATACTTCTAGTGTCTCACAGTTCAGATAAGTCTGTTTGACGGTTTTGTTTTCTGGGGTGTTGCAACATGTATCTCCTAACTATTGCTATCGTTTGCATTTAATATAAATCTGATTCATAGTATACTTAGGTAACATCAGCTCTGCACATATTGTTAATCATTAGAGATGAGCGAGCACCAAAATGCTCGGGTGCTCGTTACTTGGGACGAACTTTTCGCAATGCTCGAGGGTTCGTTTCGAGTAACGAACCCCATTGAAGTCAATGGGCGACCCGAGCATTTTTGTATTTCGCCGATGCTCGCTAAGGTTTTCGTTTGTGAAAATCTGGGCAATTCAAGAAAGTGATGGGAACGACACAGCAACGGATAGGGCAGGCGAGGGGCTACATGTTGGGCTGCATCTCAAGTTCACAGGTCCCACTATTAAGCCACAATAGCGGCAAGAGTGCCCCCCCCCCCGCACTGTCAGCGTAAAGATCGTTCTCCTCTGTCACAGCTGTGGCAGAGAAGAACGATGTTTGCCCATTGAATTCAATGGAGCCAGCAATACAGCAGGTTCCACTGAAAGCAATGGGCTGCCGGCGATCGCAGGATGAATTGTCGGGAAGGGCTTAAATATATAAGCCCTTCCCTGCAATTCATCCAGAAATGTGTTACAATAAAAATATATACCGGCGTATAAGGCGACGGGGCGTATAAGACGACCCCCCAACTGTCACCTTATACGCCGGTAATATAGCGGAGCAAAGAATAAAATTCATTACTCACTTCTCCTGGCGTTCTGCGGCGCTGCTGCAGGATGTCGCTCCCTTCTGGTCCATGGCAGAGCATTGCTTTCTGGACACAGGGCTTGAAATCCCCGCCTCCAGAAACACACGTGCCTTCAGCCAATCACAGCCATTCAATGACATCATTGTCATTGGCTGTGATTGGCTGAAGGCACGTGTGTTTCTGGAGGCGGGGATTTAAAGCCCTTCGTAGAGAAAGCAATGCTCTGCCGTGGACCAGGAGGGAGCGACAGCCTGCAGCAGCACCGCAGAACGCCAGGAGAAGTGAGTAATGGTTTTTATTCTTTGCTCCACTGTATTGCCGGCGTATAAGGTGACAGTTGGGGGGTCGTCTTATACGCCCCGTCGCCTTATACGCCGGTATATATTTTTATTGTAACACATTTCTGGATGAATTGCAGGGAAGGGCTTATATATTTAAGCCCTTCCCGACAATTCATCCCGCGCTCGCCGGCAGCCCATTGCTTTCAGTGGAACCTGCTCTATTGCCGGCTCCATTGAATTCAATGGGCAAACATCGTTCTTCTCTGCCACAGCTGTTACAGCTATGGCAGAGAAGAATGATTTGTCTTCTATATGTTTTCAACGGGGTCGGCGCTGCTGCCGCCGGCCCCATTGAGCGCATATAGAGAAGAGAACAGAAATCGCAGATCGCACATAGGTGCGATCTGCGATTTCTATGGCCTAAGAAGGACCGTTGGGGTTCTTGAAGCCTAAAATACTCCTAACACTCTCCCTATAGCAGCTCCGGCATCAACAACACTTTCCCTGAACTAATGTCAGAATGCATCTGTGGCGAGCCGCGGGAGGGGCAGATTTTAATACTCGGGTGACACCTGATCTTGCCAGCCACTCACTGCAGGAGGGTGGTATAGGGCTTGAACGTTGCAGGGGGAAGTTGTAATGCCTTCCCTGTCTTTCTATTGGCCAGAAAATCGCGCAAATTTCTCAGGGAAGAAAGTGAAAGTAACCCGAACATCACGTGGTACTCGTCACGAGTAACGAGCATCTCGAACACCCTAATGCTCGAACGAGTATCAAGCTCGGACGAGTATGCTCGCTCATCTCTATTAATCATTATAGCTACCATTATTCCTATTTCCAGCTAGGCAGAGTCAGGGTCGCTCCAGATTCCTGACACAGGGTTGCCCTCTTCGGTGCAAGTGCTCCGCTTTCAGGTAGGCTCTTCTTGCATCAGTAGGTTAGAGTCAGATTTCCCATTTCCCCACCTTTTTAACTTTATTATTAGTATATTCTGTTCTACACATTAGCATATTGTGTGCATATCCATCCTTTCAGGACAATGAATTATGTCTGACCTGGATGACGCAACAGGGCTTGGGCATAGCCTCACACTCTGCACCCCTATACCCGCTCTTCTGACGACAATCCCCAGTCTTTTCATTGAAGCATTCAAGCAGCTCCATCCAAGGCATACTGTACCCCGTTCTCCAGGGAAGGTTCCCGTTAAATAAATGCTCTTTCACTGGATACATTATTTAAACAAAATGTGAATTTCAACACTGTTGGCCTTTATAAAAACACCCTTTAATCAAATTACACCATTTTATAATCCTATTATGAGTTTTATGTGCAATTATAATGAAAATTTTCAAATATGGGACAGAACGTGTCGCGAAGCAGAATGTTAATCTATTTAATAATGTTATGCTTGACTCAAAAGCAGCGTTACCTTTCCATTAAGACAAGGCTATGTACTGCTTAGAATCCGTGAATTCTATTGCAGAGACCTGACAGCAGTTGACTATAGATGTCTGAAAATCGATTGGGGAAGGGGGGGGGGCGCAAATCTATCTTGTGAAGAAAAACAATCTTTCTAGGAGTCACAACAGAAACAGCATGAATTTTATTTTCATTTAAAAAGTGTAGACAGTTTATATGGGAGAGATGTGAGAGGATGAGCCACGGCTGTCATATAATATTCTATGTGCAAATCTCACAGTGCTGTGGTTCTGCCTCACCACGGCTGAAGATGTGATCCTCTAAAATCCAAGTTCATTGTCATTAGATCCTTCCTAAAGGAGATCTTCAAACTTTTTAATTGCTTATTAAGATGTTGAAGGCTCCTTGTAGAAACATCATTGGCCTTCTGGTGGCAGTACTCCTCCATTGCATCACAACGACAATGTCAGTAACTGGGCATGGCCAGCCCTAGCTATATGTGACCTGTGCAGTAGTAGAGGGTGGCGTCCATCAGATTGCATGGGGGGCACTAGGCATATGTAGGCTGAGAGTGAATGCCTCCGTTAGGTCCGGCAAATGAACTTTGTGCTCCGTACAGCAATGTTTTGTAGAACTGCACCTCTGTAGGCTGTGGCACCTCTCATCTGATGTTCCAAGGTGCAACTGTCAGCCCATCGGCACCTCTGGAACACAACTGCTTAGTTTTTGTCTATTCAGGTAGGAACATCATTCAGGGGTTGCATTTATGTTATGAGCTTGGATCTGATATTGTATATATGTTACGGACAGCGAGTGTGGACCAACTGTGCCAACCATCCGGTTTGACTTTGGCCTAAACCTGAGGGCATTATCCTGGCAGCTCCCCATTCTTCACCCTTCAGCCACTATACAGGGATCTGGTCTCTGCTGTGTGAAACCAACCAGGCCGCTACCTCCTGGAGTAGTACCAGTGTGGTTGGCAGCTGAGTCAGAAGCACCGGTGAAAGGCACTGTGAAAAGGGCCGGACTACAAACAGAATCTGGTGGCAGACAAATGTATACAGATACCAGTAGAGAATGAGAACAGAGAATAAGTCAGAGACAGGATCTAGCATCAGACAAACGTACACAGAGATATAAGTACAGGATAAGAGCAGACAATAAGTCAGAGACAGGTGACATATGTATGCTGGGTGTATGAGACAATAACACTCAGTCAAAGAGGGAGCGTCCCCAGCTCACTTAAATAGGAGGGTAACTGCCTATTAAGCTGCAGCTGGGTCGTGAGCACTGAGATGGGTTAACTACTGCAGTGCTGATAGAAAGTAAAAGCAAAGAGTACATTCATACAGAAGGAGCAGAGCAACGCCCGCGTTGGGCCGGAATAGCAAGAGGGCGGCAGACACGGATAGCCGACCTAACAATATATGTACTGAGCTAGGTCCTGGTGTTGTATTTATGCTGTGAATTTGATTCCCATGCTGTATTTATGCTATGAGCTCAGTTCTGGTACTGTATTTATGTCATGAGCTTGATTTTGCTGCAGTATTTATGTTATTTGCTTGGTCCTGGTGTTGTATTTATGTATTGAGCTTGGCCCTGGTGGTGTAGTCATGTACAGATCTTGGTTCTGTTTTTTTTATGACGGGGGTGGGTTCCAAAAAGATTCGACACAGAGTGCCATCAAGCCTAGGGTCAGCACTATAACAGGGCAATCAAAGGAAATTCTGCCTTAAAACTCTTATACTCTACATGCAGAGTGCTGTCCATTGAACTGCAATAAAGTAGAATAAACCAATGGCATGTCACTATTTTAAGGAGTCTGTATTCTCCCTATGGAGCAATAGGCACAGGATATCACACAATAGTTTGTAAAACGAATATTCACTTTGGTCACTTCTAATCACACAGTGAGAACAGAGGTCCATCTACTGTGTAAACCCACAGTCAGTTGTACTGAGTGTAGCATCACGTGCTTTTATAACTCTGTATCATATCATATTGTGTTGCTCTATCATTCTTCCTAGAACATTGATGAGTAAATTGACAACTGGTAGTGACCATCTCCTTGTTTAAAGGGTGTGTTCCTACATAGTCAAGACGGATTGGACAGTCTTAAAGTGGGAACACGGCCCCAGCTGATAACACCCAGTTGTCAATTTATTCATAAATGTCTTGGACAAATAACAGAGGAATGGCACGATGCGGGCTTTAAGAGTAGATGCTCCAGAATAAGTATTTCATTAAAAAATAAACTGATTTACTAAAGCAAACATATCAGGAGAGTTAGAAGGTCCTCTTTAAGGACTTGTAATGAATGCCAAGAATGATGCTCACAGTACTGCTGAAAATAATTAATCATAAATTCATGGCCAAGCCGAGCTCTTTAGTAATGGGAAGAAACTTCTATTAACGTATTGGTTCGAAATGACAACCACAGAGAAAGAAAAGCTCTGATCCCATTAGCTGTTTAAAGAAATATATATATAGTAACTGTTCTTAATTGATTGAGCCATTCATTCCTCTTCATGCCGCTTTGTACGGATCTTGGCTCTAAAAATTCATGGATCTGCCAAACATGGAGCCGACTGTCCTGTTGATCTGAGTATAAACCAACTCAGAGGACTGGCCTAAGAACCTCCACTGCCTTGAAGATCTAGGGGGCCTCCATAACCTATCCTCTCCATTCATGCCATTTTTTTCTAATACAGTTGTTAAACTCAGCACAGTCTGATTACCGCGAACAGCCCAGGCCAAAGGTCAGAAGAGCCTATGGAAGGCACTTTTATTGGGGGTACAAGGTTTGATACTGTTTTCAGCGTCACAATGGCATTATATGTTCAAAAACACTACTGTATATTATGGCAATATTTTGGAGGCCTCGTTGTATTTGCCTTTTTGTATGGCACTATATTGGGGGCCACCAGTTATATGGCAATATTTGAGCCATACTTGTCAGGAAAATGGTAATCTTATCCAGCC
This sequence comes from Eleutherodactylus coqui, assembly GCF_035609145.1. Lineage (NCBI taxonomy): Eukaryota > Metazoa > Chordata > Amphibia > Anura > Eleutherodactylidae > Eleutherodactylus > Eleutherodactylus coqui. The sequence goes on along the minus strand of NC_089843.1, from coordinate 40,557,927 downwards.
AATAAGAGGTGGATAGCTGTCCACAAATGGGTTCTCGTTTCAAAAATGTAAGGATGCTGCTTGGCTATCTCAATAACTTTCATATACTTTAGTGGAGAGGGTAATATACATGAACAGGCACATTATTTATATACGACTATAACAGGGGTGAGTTGGGTCCTCCACATATGTAACTTCTATGACCACTGTGTCTCTCCAACAGTCTACCCTCCACTACACAAATCAATCCTGGACATAAGATTACATTTTTTAGGTGAACCAGTCATGAAATACGATGGAAGCCTTTAAAGGCTCCCATATACATTAGTGTTTAGTTGTCTAAACTAGCCAATAATAGCAGGGTCAGGCAACACTCACATGTGTATGTGAGCCAATTTACTCTCCCCCAATAAATGATGTCGGGAAAAAGAGGTTTTAGAGATGTTGAATTTCCATGTTAGGGTTAGAGGTTTAGCTTAAAGGGGTTGTCCCGCAAAAGCAAGAGGGGTTATACACTTCTGTATGGCCATATTAATGCACTTTGTAATATACATCGTGCATTAAATATGAGCCATACAGAAGTTATATACTCACCATCCCTGCGCTGGCGTCCCTGTCTCCATGGTGCCGTCTAATTTCAGCGTCTAACCGCCCGATTAGACGCGCTTGCGCAGAAGGGTCTTCTCCCTTCTGGTCGGTCCGTGCACGAGCTGCGTTCTGGCTCCACCCCCTTCTACGCATCATCGCGTAGCTCCGCCCCATCACGTGTGCCGATTCCAGCCAATCAGGAGGCTGGAATCAGCAATGGACCGCACAGAGCCCACGGTGCACCATGGGAAAAGACCCGCGGTGCATCGTGGGTGAAGATCCCGGCGGCCATCTTGGAGGAAAAGAAGGAAGAAGTTGCAGAGAGGGGATTCGGGTAAGTAAATTTTTTTTTTTAATTTCAACACATCCCTTGGGTTTGTCCTGCGCTGAACGGGGGGCCTAGCAAAAAAAAAAAAAAAACCCGTTTCCGCGCGGGACAACCCCTTTAAGGTTAGTAGTGTTAGGTTTAGAGTTGGGTTATAGTTGGTAGGTTTAGGGAGTTAGGGTATTGGGTTAGGGTTAAGATTACGGTTAGGGTTTATGGTTAGGTTACATTGGGTTGGGGTTAAGGTTAGATGTTGATTTTCCATGCCTAGATCCTTTAGTTCTCAAGGAGCTTAACTTTCGCCAGAACTGGCTGGCTGCGGCTTACCTCACTAAACACATGAATACCCAGCTGACCTGAGCATTCATGTGTATTGGGGAGCCAGGAAGAGCAGCTACTGACCAAATAATTGTTTGGCCAACAAAGGTGTTTGGGCACCTTAAACTCCCCCTACAGATTAGTTGTCGGAACCCGCTGATAATAGTAGGGCCAGACAACTCTCTAATGTGTATTGGGGCTCTTCAACTTTTCCTCAACAGATGATGTTGGAGGCAAGAAACATGTGAGACATTGAATTTCAATCCCAGGAGATAATCCACCATCAAAACTCTCTGGTTATATCTTACTTAAAAAGCAGGTGCTCGTCAGAGGTAAACACTAATGTGCATGGGAGACGGGGAAACAGCTGTTTGCAAGCCGAATGTAGCTGTTGACAGTGTATGGGTACATTAGACAAGTCACTCGGAATGTAAAGGATTAGCATTTAGATATGCCCCTTCGTTTCCTATCTCCAGTTTTATTTTTTATTGCAGACAGCAAAAAATGCTACGATCCTCACTGATTACCTGGGGTCCAATATTCAAGGACAGTAGGTTGACCAGACGAGAAGGCACAAGGCCATTGGTTCCTAATTCTTAATAGTATAAACAAACTGAACCGGCTCATAACCTGCTTATATGAAAAGGCAAGCAAAATATAATAATACAAAGTATCTTCATAGTCCATTGGAGAGGAGCTTCCAAAGAAAAATATTTCTATGACTGGATGTTAAAAATAAGCAGAAATGGTTGACCAAATTTCCTATCGTCTTGGTGTCTGCAATCTATGGCACCAAGCTCACTGACGATATCAAAGACCACAGTAAGATAGCAAGGAAATATTACATCTGTTCAAAAAGAAGTAAATATTTGACTTACCTTTATGAGGCAATGGGCATGTGGCAAATATAGAAAAAAGAGAAAATATAAAAACATTAGTGCCAGTGTTCAGTAGCGATATTCAAGTCAAGTCTTCAAGATTAAAAGGGAATGGTCACTTTTGGTACTTCCACACAGTAGACACTTGGGTCCACTTGTAAGTACATTCGTACTGTGTGTGGCACTATATGTGCACCATGTGTAAAAGATCATCTATATACCGTATTTACTGCACAGTATCTGGCATGTGCTACATGTGTGGTCACCCTCGGTCCATCAGCTGAAGGCAATGCCACAGAAGGCCTGGTACCCTCAGCTCATGACCACTACATGATTTACAATTTGATTCTTGATGTTAAAGAGGTCCATCCATCTCATATCCATCTATCTCATATCAATCTCATATCTATCTATCTATCTATCTATCTCATATCTATCTATCTATCTCATATCTAATATCTATCTATCTATCTCCTATCTATCTATCTCATATCTATCTATCTATCTATCTATCTCATATCTATCTATCTATCTCATATCTATCTATCTATCTATCTCATATCTATCTATCTATCTATCTATCTATCTATCTATCTATCTATCTATCTATCTATCTATCTCATATGTATGTATCTAATATCTATCTATCCCATATCTATCTATCTATCTATCTATCTATCTCATATCTATCTATTAGAGATGAGCGAACGCGTTCGTCCGAGCTTGCTATTCGTGCGAATATTAGGGTGTTCGGGATGTTCGTTATTCGTAACGAACACCATGCGGTGTTCTGGTAAATTAAACTTTCTTCCCTGAGACGTTAGCGCTTTTTTTTGGCCAATATAAAGACAGGGAAGGCATTACAACTTCCCCCTGCAACGTTTAAGCCCTATACCACCCCCCTGCTGTGAGTGGCTGGGGAGATAAGGTGTCCGCCTGATATGAAAGTCTGCCCCTCCCGCTGCTCGCTATGGATGCATTCTATATGCGCTCAATGGGGCCAGCGGCAGCAGCGCTGACCCCATTGAGAACATATAGAAGACAAATCCTTCTTCTCTGGCACAGCTGTAACAGCTGTAGCAGAGAAGAACGATGTTTGCCCATTGAATTCAATGGAACCGGCAATACAGCCGACTCCACTGAATGCAATGGGCTGCCGGCGATCGCAGGATGAATGGTCGGAAAGGGGTTAAATATATAACCCCTTTCCTGCAATTCATCCAGAAATGTGTTACACTAAAAATATATACCGGCGTATAAGGCGACGGGGCGTATAAGACGACCCCCCAACTGTCACCTTATACGCCGGTAATACAGTGGAGCAAAGAATAAAAAGCATTACTTACGTTTTTAGATGATCTGCGGCGCTCCTGCAGGCTGTCACTCCCTCCTGGTCCACGGCAGACAAGCTTTCTCCACGAAAGACTTTAAATCCCTGCCTCCAGAAGCACATGTGCCTTCAGCCAATCACAGCCAATGACAATGATGTCATTGAATGGCTGTGATTGGCTGTGTTTCTGGAGGCGGGGATTTCAAGGCTTGAAATCCCCGCCTCCAGAAACACAGCCAATCACAGCCATTCAATGACATCATTGTCATTGGCTGTGATTGGCTGAAGGCACATGTGCTTCTGGAGGCAGGGATTTAAAGTCTTTCGTGGAGAAAGCTTGTCTGCCGTGGATTAGGAGGGAGTGACAGCCTGCAGGAGCGCCGCAGATCATCTAAAAACGTAAGTAATGCTTTTTATTCTTTGCTCCACTGTATTACCGGCGTATAAGGTGACAGTTGGGGGGTCGTCTTATACGCCCCGTCGCCTTATACGCCGGTATATATTTTTAGTGTAACACATTTCTGGATGAATTGCAGGAAAGGGGTTATATATTTAACCCCTTTCCGACCATTCATCCTGCGATCGCCGGCAGCCCATTGCATTCAGTGGAGTCGGCTGTATTGCCGGTTCCATTGAATTCAATGGGCAAACATCGTTCTTCTCTGCTACAGCTGTTACAGCTGTGCCAGAGGAGGACGATCTTTATGCTGACAGTGGGGGGGGGGGGGGGCACTCTTGCCGCTATTGTGGCTTAATAGTGGGACCTGTGAACTTGAGATGCAGCCCACCATGTAGCCCCTCGCCTGCCCTATCCGTCACTGTGTCATTCCCATCACTTTCCTGAATTGCCCAGATTTTCACACATGAAAACCTTAGCGAGCATCGGCGAAATACAAAAATGTTCCGGTCGCCCATTGACTTCAATGGGGTTCGTTGTTCGAAACGAACCCTCGAGCATCACGGGAAGTTCGTTACGAATAACGAACACCCGAACATTTTGGTGTTCGCTCATCTCTACTATCTATCTATCTATCTATCTATCTCATATCTATCTATCTATCTATCTCATATCTATCTCATATGTATCTATCTAATATATATCTATCTATATTATATACATCCATCTATCTCATATACATCTCTCTCTCTCTCTCTCTCTCTCTCTCTATCTATCTCTCTATCTCATATCTATCTCATATCTATCTGTCTATCTATCTATCTATCTATCTCTCTCATATCTATCTTATATCTATCTATCTATCTATCTCTCTCATATCTATCTACCTCATATCTATCTATCTATCTATCTATCTATCTATCTATCTATCTATCTATCACTCTCATATCTATCTATCTATCTATCTCATATCTATCTATCTATCTATCTATCTATCTATCTCATATCTATCTCATATCTATCTATCTCCTATCTATCAATCTATCTCCTATCTATCAATCTATCTCATATCTATCTATCATCTATCTCATATCTATCTATCTCATATCTATCATCTATCTCATATCTATCTATCTATCTATCTATCTATCTATCTATCTATCTATCTATCTCATAACTATCTCATATCTATCTATCTGTCTGTCTATCTATCTATCACTCTCATATCTATCTATCTAATCGCACCGTATTGAAGGGAGGTTTACAATTTGGTACAAGCAGCATAAGTTAATGACCCCTTCCTGTCAGCTCGTCAGAATATGTCAGCATCTTCATCTAATTTGCAGCAACTACAAGAAGCTTCCTGTCCGCAGGGGCCGATATTGATGCAGAATAGTTTCATCATCTACACCATGATGAATTACTGCAAATCTGAAGGCGAAAGAAGATCCAACATGCTACTAGATGGGGGTCTCTAATAAACTGACCATTCAGGGCAGTGTCTGTCTGCAAAGGAGCTCTATTTATTATACAAAACAATGAAAGTCGCCCCCAATTTCATACACAGTTCATTACAGCCATTGTTTCACACTACTAGTTTTTCAGTGGTGAAGAACATTTTATTCACTTCGCAGAATGTGTTTGTTCTGTATTCCTTGTAGACATCTTAATTGTTTAAGTGCTGCGAACCCGGAAACCAAATATGTATACAGACATGCTGAAGAATACAATCCCTATAGACATAGTGGTGAAATAAAACAGCAGGGATTGCTCCAGAAGATTTACTGTCTCATGGGTAAGTAAATGTTATTTGGTATGGTACAAGTTGAAGTCATAAGAGGCTTAGAAATGTAAATACATGAGGAAGCCTAACAGGTCACTTTGGTGTTTTCACAATTCCATCGGGGGTTGCAGTATCTTTTGTGGCCAGAAGAGTGAAGTCTGGCATGCTATTCTTGTCCGAAATACTGGAAACCCCCTCGTTGCGGGTGGAGGGGTAATGACGCCAAATCATATCATATTTATTTAAGAACACGGAAATAACAGCGAAGAATTGAACTGCAAGGAGTAAGCAACTGAATGTTTACCTTCGATGCTCTAGTCACAATAAACTATCAACACTAACGTAGTAAGTCCTTCTAAATAATATAATTAAGACATTTCCTACTATCAATAAAGTCTCACTGAAATACAGCTTGTGGAATAATACATTTGCAATATCTCTTTTATCTAAAGGCCCTTTTACACACAAAGATTAAATCTTTCAAACAAATGAAAGATTGAAAGATTTAGAGATCTATTTGCATAAAGTGTTAATGGCTTTAATAGCCATTAACACTTTATCATCTTTATTTGCATGTAAAATGATTTGTAGGAGTTGTTTGCAGAGCCCAGCATGTGTTTATACACACTCCCAGCTGTGCAAACAACTGCCAACATATTCCATTGTTCTGCTCATGACTAGTATAAACATGCCACGGGGAGAATATCCTGCAGTCTGTTGAAAGATGAGCACAACACATTCATATGAAATGCATTTGCTCAGTTTTTTAGTGGCTGTACGATGGACTTTAAGTGAACCAAAATCCATCGTTCAAATGAAAAGGACACGATGCCAATGTTTACATGTAACAATTATCGCTCATTTTGGCCACTTGGATGAATTTTGAGCAATAATCGTTACATGTAAAAGGGCCTTAACATTCACACTACCCAAGGTGAGTTGTGAGTAAAGTCTGTTGTACCTTTCCCCTTGCAAAAATATCTCAGTCTGGAAATGGTGGTTTGAGCAATGAAAACTTGATAACAGTCTAATTTACTCAATATAGTTTATATCTCCTACAGCAGGCTTGTTGGCGAATTATGTCTGACCTGAATAATGTGCTCCCCTAAAGTCACAGTGGAGGTAGACCTCACTTACAGTTTGGTGCATAGCTACCAACACAAGCTATCCTGTAGCATTGTCCAGAGTCAGGAACGCTACTCTCTGATCCTCTTTACGTCTGTCTGCTGGTGCTGATCGATCCTACTCCTCTCTGTCCCAGGCAGCACCATCTTCCCGCTTCTTCAGCCTCCATCTGACACCAACTCAGCTTTCTAGGACTTTTCACAATCTCTGTGCAGTCTACTACACAACAAAAGTTGTTCTCTTTTATAACAATGCATCACACACAGAGTGCAGTGAGCATTCTCTGCTCTGTTGTGTAAGAACTTGGTGCAAATTTTGTGAAAAGCTGCACGTTTAGTGCAATTTTTGACATATTTCTCCAGTCCATCTCTATGACAACATCAACCCTTTGGGGTGTGTTCCTTACACCTTGATGGACACCCAATGTCATTCAATGGAGGCAGTCAGGACTTGATGGGATCCATTCAAAAATAGGCTAGGCAAAGCTGTCATGGCTCCAATTTGAATAGAAGCCATCTATCTATTAACACATGTACATGGGAAAAAAAGTGGAACCCTAAAGACTATTCTACCTCCTCCATATAATGCAACATCCCCAATGTGCACGATCCAACAATCTAATTTCCCCTGGAATAACTCATATACCTTGTTTCCCGGACATGGCTAAAGAAAACAAGAAGCAAAACTTGTATCTTACATGTTTCCAAAGAGTATGGTTTTGGCGACGTGCCTTGGTTTTAACAGCCCCAATTTAGTACGACTAGATGTCTTAGAAATGTTGTTTTCTCAAGCAGAAATTAGGAAGATCTTAAGCTATTCACTATAGAATACCAAATCTAATTTAGCATTCCCAGAACTATAGTATAGTCATATGTAAACTTATAGAGAGGAGCCATGGTCCAGCGGGTTTCAAAGCCAAAAACATGTAGAGAATTTACTCCATACATTCTGGTTGGATTCAAACCATTGACTCAGAGTAAGCCACTGGGCCACCACACTGTAGTTAAGCAGTGAGATAGTTATTCCATTGGCACACCTTTGACAAATATGCCTTGTAATATTGGCTGGATAATTGGGTTGGCATATCAGTAGACATAAATCTATGAGAGATCTCTATGAAAGAAATTAAAGGGGTTGTCCCGCGAAAGCAAGTGGGGGTATACACTTCTGTATGGCCATATTAATGCACTTTGTAATGTACATTGTGCATTAATTATGAGCCATACAGAAGTTATTCACTTACCTGTTCCGTTGCTGGCGTCCTCGTCTCCATGGTGCCGTCTAATTTTCAGCGTCTAATCGCCGGATTAGACGCGCTTGCGCAGTCCGGTCTTCTTCTTTTCTGAATGGGGCCGCTCGTGCCGGAGAGCGGCTCCTCGTAGCTCCGCCCCGTCACGTGTGCCGATTCCAGCCAATCAGGAGGCTGGAATCGGCAATGGACCGCACAGAAGACCTGCGGTCCACCGAGGGTGAAGATCCCGGCGGCCATCTTCACTAGGTAAGTAAGAAGTCACCGGAGCACGGGGATTCAGGTAAGCACTATCCGGTTTTCTTTTTTAACCCCTGCATCGGGGGGGCTATTAAAAAAAAAAAAAACGTTTCGGCGCGGGACAACCCCTTTAATTTATCCATATTTGGAATAATAGAAACTAACAGTATTGTCCTTGCTGTACTTACAACTTTGGTGAACCGTGACAATTGCATCAAAGTGAAAAATTGATTAGGAAATGCCTAAGAAAAATTAAAATACTCATTTAAGGAAAGAAGTTTCACAATACTGCATGTCTTTACAATTTGTAGACTCACTACAAGCAGATTGGTAGAAAAATACCAACTTTGGAATGGAAAGATCAAATGAGCTGTAGTGAAGCATACCTCGGCCGGATGAAGAACAGCTGTGGGATTACATACATTGTTATGATCACTGCCAAAAAAGTTAAATAAGACTTTGTGTGTGTGTGTGTGGGGGGGGGGGGAGGTTAATTTTTCTAACGTACACTATTCAAAAATGGCATAGAAAATGTTTTTGTTTTTTTTTAATTTGCAGTTTTTTTTAAATTTTGTAAAATTGCAATTGGAAATGATGACATTAGTAAACTTGCACCAAGAATAAATTACAAGGTGGTCAACAAAGGTAATCCCTGTACAAGAGTCCCAATTAAATTGGATGGCATAGAGGGAAATCTCTCAGTCAAAACCTCCTAGATGAACCATAGTAAGAACAACTCTTACTGTCCCTTGTTGCAGAAGGAGAACAGTATGACCATCCAGAGTTTCCCAGTTGGACACCTATGTTTCCTGGAACTACATTAGCTAATCAATGGGGCATCTTTCTTTAGGAAAAGAGTTGTCTTCATGAGCCATCCAATTTAACACTAAGGTCACACAAGTATTACTCTTTTCCATTGTTCTGTTATGTTTTTGTGGCCAAATAACAGAAAGATGGAAGTGCTGAACCTGGCGTATGCTAGACATGGATGGCGCCAAATGGACTCCATTGACTATAATGGAATGCGTCCCGCTTCTAGTCAGGCATTTCATGCTGGAACTGCCAAAAGGGGGTTTCTTATCTCAAGATATCTGGTCAGCAGAGATGTCTGAAGGCCGCTTAAGACTTAAAGGGGTTGTCCCGCGGCAGCAAGTGGGTCTATACACTTCTGTATGGCCATATTAATGCACTTTGTAATGTACATTGTGCATTAATTATGAGCCATACAGAAGTTATCAAAAGTTTTATACTTACCTGCTCCGTTGCTAGCGTCCTCGTTCCTCTAATGGCCAAATTAGCCGCGCTTGCGCAGTCCGGGTCTTCTGCTGTCTTCAATGGGGCCGCTCGTACAGAATGCCGGCTCCGTGTAGCTCCGCCCCGTCACGTGCCGATTCCAGCCAATCAGGAGGCTGGCATCGGCAATGGACCGCACAGAAGCCCTGCGGTCCACAAAGAGAGAGGATCCCGGCGGCCATCTTCAGCAGGTGAGTATGAAGACGCCGGACCGCCGGGATTCGGGTAAGTACTACCCGGTTTGTTTTTTTAATACCTGCATCGGGGTTGTCTCGTGCCGAACGGGGGGGGGGGGGGGGGGGTTAAAAAAAAAAAAACCCGTTTCGGCGCGGGACAACCCCTTTAAGGCTGATTTAGACACAAACGATTATCGCTCAAAAGCCATCGTTTAGGCAATAACCGTTGTGTCTATCTTGGCCAGTCGTGCAGTTTTCATTAAAGATTCACTCATCGTTGCCTTTCAGTCCGCTTAAAATCCATTGTTCGTCCGTTGCTTTTAGTTTGGTCGACATGACATCATTCAGCCGCTCAGCGATTTTAGTGGAGTTTTCAATGCAGACAATACACAACGATAAAACAACGACTGAAAAGCCCAACATTTCCCAACGATTTTCGTTGTGCTAAAAACGTCCATCTTTAAGAGCAAAACCATCGCTCACTTTTATTGTTATAATGGATGTCGATTGTCGAGCAATAATCTATGTGTCTAAATGGGGCCTAAAAGACAAAATTAGTTAAAGTGATTGTACAGTTGTAAACTATTGATGGCACATACTCAGGTATTACAGGTAAAGTTTTCATTCACTTGAGTGAGGATTTTGTAGTTGTACCAAGCCAGGGCACTGGCATGGGAACGGAGCTATCTTCTTTCTACAGAAGTCAGCTTAGTGCAAGACTGCACTGACCCAGTGAACAGCTGGTCTGTGGGGGTCCTGAGTAGCAGACCCCAGCCAATCTACTACTGATGATCTATCCTGTTCTATCCATCAATAGTTTAAACTGGATGGCCCATTTAAAGCAAGGACAATTGAAATTGCTCCTTATAGGGGCTGCATCACAGCTAATTCTGCAGGAAGGATGCCTTGTCCAACCAGACATTTCCTTTGCACTTGTGACAAAATGTCCATTGTGAATGATACAGGCACAGCTTTACAAAACAGCTGATTCTGCCAGGAGAAGCCTTCTCTAGCCCCTACAAATGGATGGCTCTCCATTTAAAGAAGTTGTCCAAGATTTTGTTTGTTTTTTTTTCAAAATTATGTTCCCCTTGCAACAACACAATATTGACCTGTACAATTCTTTGTTTCCAGAAAGGCCTAATTACTGGGCAATCCCATTGAATATGAAGTAGGGTACTTCCGTGAATTCCACATGTCCAACAACTATCTCAGCACAATAGGTTTAATTTAAATAAATCATCTGGGGCGTTGTACCATCTCGAAAGCAGTTCGTAAGAATGAATCCATGTGAGTTGTTAGAAAATGTAATTTTCAAATCTCTTTCCCACTCTCTTAGAAACCAATATATTTCACTGGAAAAAAAGCCAAACATGCAATACCTGATAAGGTGCAAAGCAGGCACGATAGCCGTTAAGTAGGCACGATCGACATAAGATCGGCATAATGGCCGTAGAACCTTTTTTTTTTCTCTTAGAAACCAAGGTTTGTCAGAAGAGTTGATCGGTAGCCCTTTTTATGGTTGTGTCATGAGTTTGTTAGGTTGTTCTGGAAGGGATAAGCAAGTTTCAAACCACATTGGGTCTCTTCATATAGAGTGGAATAAGTCCTGAAATCTCTTAAGTGATCAAAAATATCCAATGTCTTCACAAAATTGAGTAGAGAGTTTGGATGGAAAGTTTTAACTTGATCTAGGTTGGTAAATCGAATTCCTCTGAGAATGTCATATACTGTTGGGGTGTTTAGTTTACCCCATAGACAAGATGTTTTTAAAGGCTTATTAACAAGTATGGAAGGAATTAAGGATGCAGGGAGCATAGGTGGCAATCCGTGTGCCTCAGAAATGCTGAGGCGAGTTTCCTACATAACCATAATTCTGCCTTTTGTAATAGGACTAATGAGTTACCCGGTTAATTTTATGGAACAGTTTGCCCAAAGGAAGTAATGGTTATCAGGGCCTAAAAGAGCTCTCTCGAGATTACTTGTAGGGGAGTTTATTGAAGAATCTACTAAAGAAAGCCATCTGGCTATATGAATTGCTTTATAGTAGTATTGAACATTTGGTAAGCCAAAGTCACCTTGCAATCTCTTTTGAATCAAGTAAGAATTTGCTGTGTTTTCTTGACAAATGGAGCATACTTAAGTTTATATAGTAAAGATAGGTCAGATGTTAGTGTGATTCCTTAATATTTACTTCCTGAGGAGAGCCACGTAAATGTGTAGGGCTGTTTTAAAGAATTAATCATTCTGTCAGGGATCAATACGTTTAGGGCTTCAGATTTATTTTTAACATTTGAAAGCCTGCCAATGAGCTTCAAAATCGCAAGAACCGGGTTTGTCATTAAAATTAAAAGGTTGTCTACAAAGATTGCCATTGAGTAAGTGACATTGCTTACTTTTAGGCCTTTAATATCAGGCCATTGCCTAATTTTATGTAGAAGAGTCTCCATCACAAATAAGGTGGGGGACAGCGGGCAGCCCTGCCTGGTTCCAATCTTAATGAAAAAGTGCTTTGTAAGGGTACCATAGCTGAAATGAATTGTGGTGTGAACCCAAATTTTAACAGTACTCCCCTCATGTATTCCTAATTTACCCTATCGAAGGTCTTCTCGGTATCTGTGCCAAGAAGGACCAATGGGGCATTATTGGATTTGGTGTAATGTATAGCATGAATAATATAGGAGATTTGAATTTCCTCTCTCTATTTGGCACAAACCAAACCTGTTCTGAATGTATTAGCTTGGAGAGAAAGGGGGTGAATGTTGAGGAATCCGTTTTGCCTTCCATTTGAGATCTGAGTTCAATGAAGAAATAGGGCAATAATTACCACACAGTTCAGGGTCTCTACCTTCCTTGGGTAATATAGTAATAAAGGCTTCTAAGGCTTGCTTGAGGAATTACATGCTTCCTATCAGGAAGTTACACAGCTTAATAAATGATGGAAGCAGGACATTTGAGAATATCTTATAGTAGTAGATGAGGGTTTCATCTGGGTCTGAGATTTCCCATTAGGGATAGATGAGAGAATTTTGGCTACTTCGGTGATTGTAAACAGTTGACGCAATTGAATTGGTCCTCTTTAGTGAATTAAGGGAGTATTAAAGAATTTAGAAAGCGGTCAATGGTCAATAGTAGGAGATATTGTGTGGGACAAACATGTTGGACCACTTTTAGCTAGGTTGTAATAAGCTTGGAATTCAGCAGCAATGTCGATATGACTATGGCAATGGAGGAAGACCTTATTTTATATATAAAGGTCTTCTCTTTTTGTCTTTTAGTAAGCTTTGACATGGCTTTAGAGCCTATATCTACGTGTGCATATATTTTATATTTAGAAAAAAGAAAAGCTTTTGCGGCCTTCACATTTAAGAGTTCCTTCAGTCTGTTTCTAAGTTTTTTCAGGTCAGCCAATAAGTCATCATTCATGGATTTTAGTGCAGATTTTCCATACTGGAGATTTGAGTGAGAAGAGAGTTTATTTCTAATTCTTCCTGCTTTTTAACTCTTATCCCTAATGCTTTCAACTCTCCTCTAATATATGCCTTATGTGATTCCCAAAGTATTGGGATTGAGATTTCTGTCATATAATTGAGACTAAAGTACTCTCAAAGTTTTTCTGTTAGTAGGAGAGCATGTTTCCCGTGTATAGTTCGTGTGTGATGAAGGCACCAGGACCATTCCCCAACAAGGAAGCCTCAGACAGAAATCATCAGTGATATTTGGGTATGGGCTGAGATTGTTGTTGAGCTTTGTCAACATCAGTAAAAGCTTGAACATATTTTTTCAGAAATAAATAATCAATTCTGTAAAAAGAAGAATGAACCTGTGAATAATAGGTTTAGTCTTTGACCTTTGGGTTCATAATTTTCCAGGAGCCTCTAAGGTGAAGATCAAAAAGAGTTACTTTAAGTTTACATAAATGTTTTTGAGAAACTAAAGATGTATTTGTGGTGGTGTCCATCTTTGGGCCTAAGACCATGTGAAGGCTACCTGCCACCACAATTAGACATTCAGCAAACTCCATGCATTATTTAATAATAGCAAACCAAAAACATTTTGACTCAATCTCTGGAGTTGTGGAATGGTCAGTTCGGATTTGCATCCGTACTGTGTTTTGTTTTTTACTAGGGACACCTAAGACAGAAAGAGATAACCATAGCACAAGAAAAAATGCAATGTTACATGTCTATTTGTCCTTAGGCAATTTTAATTTAGTGTGGAGCTTCCAATTCTCTGGTTGTGGGAGGTGTAGTATTCAACTGTTCAGTTGAACTGGTAGCCAGGACGGAGATTCTATAGGTGAGATGTCTGGCTTCCCCCAGGATTTCTGGAGACCTTCTAGTGATCTAATTGTGATTACGGTGACCAGCTTTGGAAGTAGCTAGTCTGAAAGGGAAAAGCCATCTTACCGGGAGCTTCTTTGGCTGTGATGCATCTGTGAAAGGTTTAAGGATATGTATTTTAGCTAGATCTTGAACCAGTTGAATTTTATTGTCTTGAAATTGGATATTCTGAGATTCTCTTTCCTTCTGTAAAATAGCAGAGGTGTCGCTGTAGCTAGGTAGTCCACATATGAAATCGCATGCAGGGTCGGTGGACGTTGGTTTGGGACATGTATATGTGTTTTATGATTGTTTCGGCTTTCGCGATGTCCAACAGTGAGTGGAAGATTTGCAAGGCAGAAGATTTCAGAGATCCATTAGCTATTGATTCAGGGAGCCCACGAAATCTGATATTTTTCCACCTGCTTGTATTCTCTTGATTTTCTATTATGCGTAGAGCTTAATTTATGTGCTCCTATTGGGCCAGCAAATTGGTCTAAATAGCTTTGCTATGTTGAAGAATCTCACACTGAGTACCCTCTAATGCCTCAACCCTGGGACTTATTTGTTTTACAACAGTTTGTATATCTGCTAGCTCCTTTCCTAATGAAAGAACAAGAGATTGGGCTTTGGTCTTGCTCCTCATTGTTGCCGGAGTTGTTGGGCGCACATTCTCCGTCAGAATCATCTAGGTCCTGTTCTGATATGATCTCTTGTGCCATTTTATTTTTTTGCGCAGACAGAGAATTGTGTTTTTTCTTCAGATATTTATCAATTTCTGCTTGACTTTTATTAGGCCTGGGCATACCTCTTAGATCTTTACTTTTGTCTTTGCCTGGTTTGACCATTTTGCAGTTGGTCTGTAGTTATAAGAGGAAATCTCTGTGGAATTGTAATAGAGGATTATTTCTTCATTTTATTCTCCTGCGACCTCTCAATAAATTCAATTGCAGATTGTATAAGTGCGGACGACAGTATTACAGCTAATGTCTATTTAGCTTGATAGTCAGGGATGAGGACTTTAGCTGCAAGCTATTTAATATATGTAGCCACTGGGTGGCAATAAGTAGCTGTTTTTTATAACGCCTGGTACAAGTCCAGAACTTTAGCAAAAAATATAAGTGCCACAAAACTCACTTCACTACAGGTGTCAAAAAACACACCAATATGTATGAAGTGCGTATTGGGTTGTTTTAGATGTTGAGTGGTCACTATTGTCCAGAACACACTGAAGCGCAGGTTGTGATAATAGTTATTCAAATTGCTATTACTGCTAGAGCAAAATTTCTATGCAGAATTGGCTCTGCAGCCTATTCCCAGCTCACCTCAATTCCTGCAGCTGTGATTTCTGAAGAATGTTGAAGCTTATTAACTAGGTGGGCTTTGGACAGGGAAGCTTCAGACAGCAAATTTCCCAACAGGAACATTGTCCAGAGCAAGGTGTTAGGCTGTGCTGGCAGGGATTTGTGGTTCTACATGAGTTTCTAGCAGCGTAGCCCCCCAGGTGGGGGTTGATTGAGATGGCTGGGTGTGGATTTCTCCGGCCAGCCAATTCCCCGGGTCTGCTGCTCACATATATCAGCTCCTTTGCTAGTAGAGGCTACTGGGCTTTCCTCTGTTTGTTCAGTGTCATGTTCCTACGTGTCCGTGCATGTGTCAGACATGTGGTATGAACAGTTCTGTTCACGGTGCATGGTATGATGTGTTATATGCAAGTCCCTGGCGTGTTGGTGTGAACTGTGTTCAGTCCTGCTGTGTTTTGTCATTTAGGTCTAGGTAGGTCCCTAGATTCTAGGACAGGGCTGTCCTTGTCAGGATGATTGCCCCACATGCAGGCAGGTTTCATGTGGAAGTTGTCTTGTTAGAGTAAAGCCCTGTGAGACAACGAGGACCCTTGAAGTGGGCTCGCAGGCTTAAGAATCTTGGCCAAAATGCGAACTAATACCGTGTACATTCTATAGTTATTCCATCTGACTATGTGTGCAAGTATGCAGGTGGGCGTTTTCAGCATTTGTTAGTCCTGATTTATGTTGGTTTCTTATTATGGAGTTCGCTAGTTCATGAGTGTGAATGAGGTAACACGAGGCCTGCAGCACTAGTGGCTCACCAGCACAGTTCTTAGACCTCAGACAGCGCATCTACCAAAGCAAAATCAGCTGCCATGCTTAAGGATCAGCTGACAGGAACGCAACTGAGGGAGGAAGAAGGCAGATGGGGGTGGATTCCTTGTGGAGCCAACAGCAAGTGCTGCCCCCGGTGACTGGTGAGTTCCAATATCTGGCAAGGCCATACATGAAGGCTTCCTTGTTCCAGGCCCATAGGCCATTGCTTGGCCAGTCAGCAGCAATATCCTTGAGGGAAGGTGGAGAGCCTCAAGAAGTCAAAAATCAGGTTGGGAAGAGGAGTCAGCAACCTCCAAGTTTGCATTGAATCCCCCATTTGGCAGGATGGGCACAGATACAGCCAGAAAGCAGTCGGTGCGAGCGGAGCTACTCAGAAGCAGATCTTGCCAGATGGCCACCACCCCCTCCCCCCCCCCCCCCCCACACACACACACAAGTGCTGTGATAATGATATTGTGCTTTAATTTGGACATTGTTGGTGATCCTAGTTTGTGTACTACATCATAACCAACTATATAGGACACGCTATTCAGGTGTAATTTGACCTTAACAGTCATTTCACAGCCCACATCATTTACTCTATCTTCGAACTCCTTGTTAGCGCCAATGAACATACTACTTCTGTATGATACATGTAGTACACTTTATGTTCCTCTACCATGAAAGCTCTGTCACATCTACTTTATAGAGCTGTGCTATTATTGCTTATTAGATTTCAACAGTTACACTTTTTTTTCCTTGTTGACAAATGAAAAAAAAGCTAAAATTTCCAATCGATTTCTGGAGCATTTTGTGCATCAAGAACACATCAAAGTAGAACAGTCAACTGTAAGAAGATTAAAGAGGTTTAACAAAAGCCTAAGATGCACTAAAGATAATCACATATAGGAAATTCCATTGTGCCAAATAGTGAGCGTTTGAAGTGTTACAAAAAGTTTACTTCGGTTTGGACCGGAAGTTCATCGAAACCCTAAAACTGATGTATAACACTAAGTGCCATAAAAACCCCTGGAGTGTTACACAGGACATTTATGGCTCTTATATAGTGTTATACACCAGTGGTCCGGGCTAGTATTGAGCAAATTGAACCAGTAGAACCCGGTTTCGGATAGAACTTTGCTAAAAACTTGGTTCGTGCACATATGTACGCATGGTTATGCACAAAACGTTGCACAAACCCACACACATTGGAACCTTGTTTAGGTCAATGGCCATTTAAATCAGGATGGGGCGATTCCCTCACCCATGTGAGCTAGTGGAGCCTATGCAAATATGCACAGTATTGGGCAGGCACAGACGCAAAATACATTTGTTCACTGTGCAAAAAAGTTGCACAGGAGCGAACATATTCTGGAATATGCTGGTCTGAACCCTCTGGGGCTTTACTTTTGGGGTGTAGTAGAATATCAGAGCCCCCAAAGGAAACCCAGGGAGATGTTAGCATGGTTGGATTTGATGCCAGGATTTTAACACAAGTTCGGCATCTTATTTTGATCGTTGCAAGGAGAAATGCACACTAGAGACAGTGGGACAACTTTGTTATAACTTTTACTACCAAAACTCGAAAGTCATGTAAGTCAGCCAAAAGAAAGAGTTGTAGACCTGATTCGACCTTCATAGAGTGTAGAACCCATTGATTTCAATGGGTTTCTTCTCATTTCTATTTTGTGTGTGCCCATCTTTTGTTCCATGTGCAAAAAACATAACATGCTGTATTTTCCTGAGTACTTGAGCACCAAAGGGCCCATAGAAGTCTATAGTGGGTACACAAAATCCACAAGAAATACGCTACAGGATGTGCGAAGTGCAGCACAAACCCACTGGGGACAAAATAAACCGGTGCACATCATTAGACTTTATAGTCATATAAATCAGTGGGGGGGGGGGGGGATCGGGGTAATCCCCCGCCCATGTGAACATGCCATGCCTGCACAAATACGTACAGTAGAATATGCAGGCATGTGCGCAAACAAGCCTCATTCACTGAACAGATATGTTGTGCTGAGGTTAGTGTATTTGCACATATGTGTATTGGATCGCTGAAATATGCTGCATATATACTGCCCATTTATTGCATGCATGGTATTTTGTGTGCGTGCGGCTTTTTTTCGCATGCATGTTTCCTGCGAAAAAAATGCCTCCTTGCAACATGCATAAAAACGCAGTGAATACACAAAAAACAGCTTATTTGCTTCATATTTACGTGACCCCCATAGAGGTCAATGGGCACCTTTGGTGCGCGAATAGGCATGTGAATATTATGCTTGTCTGGATACCCCAATAAAAATCAATGGGGTCTACTCAAACCGTATTATGCACGTAATACAGAGCGCAAATACGCCGGTGTGAATGAGGAATAGTCACTTGGTGGAAACACAGTGGTCCAAGCATGTTATACAGTGCAGCGGTCCTTAGGGTTACCAATTGGTAAATCTGTGTCTATTTAGCTGTTCTCAGTTCCTGGGGAACGGGCGGTGGCTCACCTCATCCTCACGTCTCAGACTTGCACCTCTAGTTAGAGTCCCAATGATTCTTGCCCTCTCAACTGTCTCAGACCCGGACTTGTTTGCAATCTCTGGCTGATCCTCGCTCTTCTGCACCTTTTGTCCTGAAGGGCGCATGCCCCCAATGACTTCAACAATCAGCTAATCCTATTGGGTAGGTGTTTCATCCCGGTAGCGCCTTGTCAACTGCACAGTCACTGATTAATGCAACCCTC
This sequence comes from Eleutherodactylus coqui, assembly GCF_035609145.1. Classification (NCBI taxonomy): domain Eukaryota; kingdom Metazoa; phylum Chordata; class Amphibia; order Anura; family Eleutherodactylidae; genus Eleutherodactylus; species Eleutherodactylus coqui. The sequence continues at coordinate 40,539,082 of NC_089843.1, read as the reverse complement.
ACAATAACCTAAAGTACACCTTGACCGGAAACTACGACTTTGTATAGACTAGCCACAAACCCAAGTGACTACGCTACATAATCACTTCCTTATACTCTAATAAAGTTTGTACCAACACTAGCTGGATTCACCACCAACATGGATGTTACTCCTCAACGCCGTATTGGTTGGGGCATAGTCACACTAAATAACCACTGTATTCAGCATCACTATGGAACCGGTTCTTATCACACAACGCATGTGATAGAAGGGGTACATCATTTTAAAATAGACAATGTTCCTCCAACTACTTCTGTAGAACAAAAGCAAAATGTTGCAATTAGAGATGGGCGATCATACTCGCTAAGGCACATTACTCGAGCGAGTAGTGCCTTAGCCGAGTATCTCCCCGCTCGTCTCTAAAGATTCGGGGGCCAGCACCGGTGACCAGTGAGTTGCGGCGGGGAGCAGGGGGGAGCAGGGGGGGGGGGGGAGAGGGAGAGAGAGATCTCCCCTCCGTTCCTCCCCGCTCTCCCCCGCCGCTCCCCGCCGGCCCCCGAATCTTTAGAGACGAGCGGGGAGATGCTCTGCTAAGGCACTACTCGCTCCAGTAAAGAGCCTTAGCGAGTATACTCGCTCATCTCTAGTTGCAATACATCTTCACCACACTTCTCCACTACTGGGAGCTCCTCCACTCCCCAACACCACAGTAAACAATGATAACCAACAGGATCAGCGAACCCAGGGTGTGCCAAGAATAAAAGTCCCCACGCCATTCTCAGTATACGCTCTACATCATTGCATGAGAAAACCTAACAAGGTTGGCATTCTTTGAACTCCTGGCCCGGCTAGTCTAGCACCGATGACCCGGCCTTGTTGAATGTCACTCAGCTGGATCTTCCCATCTAATGTGGCTTCAGACTGAAACTGATTCACAGAAAACTTGCCACTTGATTTTACGTCGCACTCCGGGGTCACGGCTCTAACTTACATAGAAGCTCCAATGATGAAAGCACCCTAATATAGTGGCTATTCAGTGTATATACTAGATTCCAATCCCACTTTAAGAATCTTCCCCGACATCCCGGTTGTGTTTTCTCAGTGTTGGCCACCTCTACGACAGTCCTAATTATAAATCCGAGACTCAACCACTATTTTCTACATTCAGACGAGATGCCGCATTCTGTTCATTTCGCCTGGGGTTTGTCTCTTGGCTTTGCACGCTGCACTTTGCTGAGGTTAATTGTTTTCTCACATTTGACATCATTCGTGACATCAGCGGCTTGTAACCCTGAATTTATTCGCTATTCTGGTTTAATCAGCTAAATTGCTAAGTTTACAGCGGCTGGTGTCATAGATACAAAAAATGCACCGAGAAGAGAGAAAACTCTTCTGCTGAGGGAAGAACAAAAGGTTTCGCTAGGGCAAAAAATTGTTGATTTCAGTAAATATAAAAAAAAAGCCAATACCGTAGATGAAAATAGAGACAACAAAAATACATGGGGCTTTCGATGTTGTTTCCTGCCGCCTTCAACATGTTCTGTTTATCTCTCACCCAAATACATTCACTTGGCTGCTTCATAAATAAGAATGTGATTATGTTTGTTTGCCCAGCGAGCATGGAGACGAAATACACACAGTACTTATAACAAGAGCGGGATGATAAGATCACAATATCCCTATGTAAATATCCAATATTTATATTGCCACCCGCTGATAGCTTTGTATTACTGTACCTGCTTGCTGTCGCTCATTTTGATTACTGGATTTGAATTGGTTTGAAGTCTCAATGCGGACAAAACAGGGAAATTCCTATGTGGCTCCAATTCCACCTGCACCTGTGGCTACGCTTACACCCCTGGGAGCTGAGGGAGCTGAGATATTAGGAGTAGTTTGGTGAGACCCTCACTCTGTAGAGCTACTTTAACGAGGCTTTACCACCAAAGACATTTATCTCCTTCCTACAGTCCAGGTGGCCTGCAGGCACCCCTATCAGGTTCTTCAGAGTTTGGCATGCAAGGTCCTTGTGCTGTTCAGTGTGCGGCTACCAGGGATGGAGCTGAAGGGTGGAAGCAAGGTTTAGGCTCCAGGCGGGCACAGGGAGGCAGAAACAGCAAGAGGGGCAGGCATGTAAGCTGTTTGTGGCTGTCTGCAGCTTTATCATATACATCAGGTCCTCTTCTGCAGGGCTTCTTCACATCCTCCCTGCTCTTTTTCCTCTGCCAGCCCTTTGTTTCAGTAAATGTTCTGCCCTCGAGCAGACAGAAGTGCAGGGGTAATGCAAGGGAGTAATGACTTAAAGGGGTTGTCCCGAGAAAGCAAGTGGGGTTATACACTTCTGTATGGCCATATTAATGCACTTTGTAATGTACATTGTGCATTAAATATGAGCCATACAGAAGTTATTCACTTACCTGTTCCGTTGCTAGCGTCCCCGTCTCCATGGTGCCGTCTAATTTCAGCGTCTAATCGCCCGATTAGACGCACTTGCACAGTCCGGTCTTCTCCCTGGTGAATGGGGCCGCTCGTGCCGGAGAGCTGGTCCTCGTAGCTCCGCCCCGTCACGTGTGCCGATTCCAGCCAATCAGGAGGCTGGAATCGGCAATGGACCGCACAGAGCCCACGGTGCACCATGGGAGAAGACCCGCGGTGCATCGTGGGTGAAGATCCCGGCGGCCATCTTAGTAAGGTAAGGAAGAAGTCGCCGGGGATTCGGGTAAGTAATAAACCTTTTTTTTTTTTTAACCCATGCATTGTGTTTGTCTCGCGCCGAACGGGGGGCCTATTGAGAAAAAAAAAAGGCGTTTCGGCGCGGGACAACCCCTTTAACATTCCTTCCTCCAATGTCCCATAACATCTCTTCTTTTGGAACATTTGCAGGCTGCTGTAATTTGGTTTAGACAGCTCAACAGTCAAGATAAATGGGGGGAGGCAGCACAGAGCAGCTGTGAAGAAAGTGAAGGGTTCATTTACAAGGAGCGGAGCAGATGCAGTAAAAATGCACCAAAAGTCACTATGCAAAACCATATGTTCTTCTACCACATGTGTGTGATGGGTCAGGGGAGCTGGAAGCTGGAGAGTTAGGTTCTACCTGATAGTTCATGATCACTCTATCTTTCTTTTACTGGCAAGAGGACCTTCTGCGATTCATGGCCTGGTCCCAGTCAAACGCCTTCCATGCATGGCCGTATACAGAAGAAGACCTGGATGCTCGGAAAGCACTGGAGGGTCTGTGGATGCGTAATGAAAGCAGTGGGGACTGCCATTGCAGCAGAACAATATGGGGTTTTCCCCAACAATAAACAGCCAATTCATGGGGTAACTTAGTCTTTTAGCCCGTTAGAACACGGTAGCTAGGCAGGGGTAAGAAACGGAGGAGCCGGTCTAGTAGGCGTTGGCTACCACTTCATCATCCAAAATTGAACAGTCTTAACTCACAGACTCCGGCCCTGGCGGCCACACTCCGGAGGACTACTGTCGCTTTCACACACCATTCTTTAACAGAAGACTGCCATTGGCTGTACCCTTCCTCGGGCGGCTTCACATTTGCGCTTTTCAATGCGTCCATTCAGTTTCACTTGTGCAAAAAACAAGGAACGTGACATGCTCTATTTTTGTGCACATTTGTGCCTATAAGGCACCATAGGATCTATAGGAGGGTGCAAATACGACCTGATGATGGCGAAACTGCACAATAAACTGCGCAATTTCTCAGGGAAATAGAAAACACCTTTTAAATCACAGCCTTTAAAATAATGGCGCAGGTGTGTCCCGCGCCAATGTGAATTGTGCCGGGCAGTAAGAAAGTACAGTAAAATGTACTAAAATGGGTGTTATAGTGCGATCTTCACTGTTTTTGAGCATGCGCCCATGTGAAGCCGCCCGCACTCCTGCGCTGACTTCCTGCTCCTTTCCCACCTTTATAAACGGCATCTAACATCACTCCCCCTGACATTTTCAGTTTAAAAAAAAACGCAAGCGCTGTGAAAGCTCCGCCAAACGCAGTAGGTTTTTCTAATGTATTTTTGTTACGTTTTTTACCGCAGCCAAACCTCCCTGCGTGCGCGAACCCTCAGGAGCTCTCAGTCCGGTCCTCTGTTCATACCTTTATTAAAATGTATGACTCCTTCTTCCCCCGACTGTGACAATGGCCCCAAAATGCCTGCATGATAGATATGGCATACATATAGATCCAGTATGGGTGATGATATATCCCTGACTATATGTATAGGTATAGTATAATGCTGCTTCTTATGGATGAGGGTGCGGCAGTGAATGCAGTATACATATAGATCCAATATGGGTGATGATATATCACTGACTATATGTATAGTATAATGCTGCTTCTTATGGATGAGGGTGCGGCACTGAATGCAGTATACATATAGATCCAGTATGGGTGATGATATATCCCTGACTATACGTATAGGTATAGTATAATGCTGCTTCTTATAGATGAGGGTGCCGCACTGAATACAATATACATATAGATCCAGTATGGGTGATGACTAGAGATGAGCGAACGTACTCGGATAAGCACTACTCGTCCGAGTAATGTGCCTTATCCGAGTACCTCCCCGCTCGTCCTAAAAGATTCGGGGCGCTCCGCTGCTGACAGGTGAGTCGCAGCGGGGAGCGGGGCAGAGCGGGCGGGAGAGAAGGAGAGAAAGATCTCCCCTCCGTTCCTTTCCGCTCTCCCTGGCAGCTCCCCGCTCCGCAGCGCGTCCCGAATCTTTCAGCACGAGCGGGGAGGTACTCGGATAAAGCACATTACTCGGACGAGTAGTGCCTATCCGAGTACGTTCGCTCATCTCTAGTGATGACATATCCCTGACTATACGTATAGGTATAGTATAATGCTGCTTCTTATGGATGAGGGTGCCGCACTGAATGCAGTATACATATAGATCCAATATGGGTGATGATATATCACTGACTATATGTATAGTATAATGCTGCTTCTTATGGATGAGGGTGCCGCACTGAATGCAGTATACATATAGATCCAATATGGGTGATGATATAGTCCTGACTATATGTATAATGCTGCTTCTTATGGATGAGGGTGAGGCACTAAATGCAGTATACATATAGATCTAGTATGGGTGATGATATAGTCCTGACTATACGTATAGGTATAGTATAATGCTGCTTCTTATGGATGAGGGTGCCGCACTGAATACAATATACATATAGATCCAGTATGGGTGATGACATATCCCTGACTATATGTATAATGCTGCTTCTTATGGATGAGGGTGCGGCACTGAATGCAGTATACATATAGATCCAATATGGGTGATGATATAGTCCTGACTATATGTATAATGTTGCTTCTTATGGATGAGGGTGCGGCACTGAATGCAGTATACATATAGATCCAATATGGGTGATGATATAGTCCTGACTATATGTATAATGTTGCTTTTTATGGATGAGGGTGCGGCACTGAATGCAGTATACATATAGATCCAATATGGGTGATGATATAGTCCTGACTATATGTATAATGCTGCTTCTTATGGATGAGGGTGCGGCACTGAATGCAGTATACATATAGATCCAATATGGGTGATGATATAGTCCTGACTATATGTATAATGTTGCTTTTTATGGATGAGGGTGCGGCACTGAATGCAGTATACATATAGATCCAATATGGGTGATGATATAGTCCTGACTATATGTATAATGCTGCTTCTTATGGATGAGGGTGCCGCACTGAATGCAGTATACATATAGATCCAATATGGGTGATGATATAGTCCTGACTATATGTATAATGCTGCTTCTTATGGATGAGGGTGCGGCACTGAATGCAGTATACATATAGATTCAATATGGGTGATGATATAGTCCTGACTATACTGTATGTATAATGCTGCTTCTTATGGATGAGGGTGCGGCACTGAATGCAGTATACATATAGATCCAATATGGGTGATGCTATATCCCTGACTATATGTAAAATGCTGCTTCTTATGGATGAGGGTGCGGCACTGAATGCAGTATACATATAGATCCAATATGGGTGATGATATAGTCCTGACTATATGTATAATGCTGCTTCTTATGGATGAGGGCGCCGCACTGAATGCAGTATACATATAGATCCAGTATGGGTGATGATATAGTCCTGACTATATGTATAATGCTGCCTCTTATGGATGAGGGTGCGGCACTGAATGCAGTATACATATAGATCCAATATGGGTGATGATATAGTCCTGACTATATGTATAATGCTGCTTCTTATGGATGAGGGTGCGGCACTGAATGCAGTATACATATAGATCCAATATGGGTGATGATATAGTCCTGACTATATGTATAATGCTGCTTCTTATGGATGAGGGCGCCGCACTGAATGCAGTATACATATAGATCCAATATGGGTGATGATATAGTCCTGACTATATGTATAATGCTGCTTCTTATGGATGAGGGTGCCGCACTGAATGCAGTATACATATAGATCCAATATGGGTGATGATATAGTCCTGACTATATGTATAATGCTGCTTCTTATGGATGAGGGTGCGGCACTGAATGCAGTATACATATAGATTCAATATGGGTGATGATATAGTCCTGACTATACTGTATGTATAATGCTGCTTCTTATGGATGAGGGTGCGGCACTGAATGCAGTATACATATAGATCCAATATGGGTGATGCTATATCCCTGACTATATGTAAAATGCTGCTTCTTATGGATGAGGGTGCGGCACTGAATGCAGTATACATATAGATCCAATATGGGTGATGATATAGTCCTGACTATATGTATAATGCTGCTTCTTATGGATGAGGGCGCCGCACTGAATGCAGTATACATATAGATCCAGTATGGGTGATGATATAGTCCTGACTATATGTATAATGCTGCTTCTTATGGATGAGGGCGCCGCACTGAATGCAGTATACATATAGATCCAGTATGGGTGATGATATAGTCCTGACTATATGTATAATGCTGCCTCTTATGGATGAGGGTGCGGCACTGAATGCAGTATACATATAGATCCAATATGGGTGATGATATAGTCCTGACTATATGTATAATGCTGCTTCTTATGGATGAGGGCGCCGCACTGAACCTTCCCCTCGGTGATGAATAGCCCAGCTGCATCCAGGCGGTCGCTATACAAGTTCCCAACATAAGACCCTTCACATCAGCAGTTTTATTTTTGTTTCTCAACTCTGTCCTCGGAGCCAAACAATGAAGATACAGACACTTTCTTTCCAGCATTGTTTAGCAATGATCGCTAAAACACAAAGCGCACCCAGATGTCATCCGCGTGTGCGCCGCTCTTTAAACGCACCCATTGAATTGAATGGGTCACCGACAGCTGAGAAATTAGAAATATTTTACAGACAGGCCCATTGATTGCAATGGCTCATCGTGCGGTCTGCTTACAGTCAGATGCAAATCGGGAAGGATACTGTTCCTCCTTAAGGAGAGCATCTAGAAGGTGTGAGAAGACTTATGAAGGCTCATTTACACGCAACAATTATTGCTAAAAATCTGTTTAAATGAGCAAAAGTGAGCGATAATTATTACGTGTAAACGCAAAGCTACGCTGTGCTATTCGTTCCCTTGTCGTTTATCCCCGAGTTTCAGCCTGCATAAAAATAGTCGTTAGTTCGTTCGCTTGTCGTTAGGATTAAACAGCAGTTGTTCAGTCTTTCAAATGACTATGGGGGGGGGGGATTGTTTGCCATGCTAAACACAATGACTCATTCAAAAGCCAATTCACATACCGCCACAGCAGACAATGGCTCCTTCTCTGCACTAATTAAAAACAGTGCTAACGAAGGATTTCAAATGATTACCTCTACGTGTAAACGCGTAACATTTGGAAGCAAAAAAGATCTTGAGTCATTAGTTCGTTCAAATGGCAATCGTTGCGGCAGAATGGCAACAGATTTAAGGCCAGTTTTCCTTATTTGCATATTTCCATAAGTCCATGCATGCTCCTCTGGGAAATATGCAAATAAGGAAGATGGAACAATACCTCTGCAGCGCCACCTATTGGATAAACACATACAGCACATGTTATAAAAAGCAATCAAAAAGTAGCATGTACCCCAAAATGGTGTCAATAGAAACTGCAGGTTGTCCGGACAAAAACGAGCCTCCGCACAACCCCATTAGCGGAAAAGTAAAAATGTTATGGTGGTCAGAAAGCAATTTTTAAAAAATCATTTTATTTTTAAAGCAGTACAACAAAAAAGTTGTAACAAAGTTAATATGTTATTTTTCTACACCGTGTGCACCATAAAAACACACTCCTCTCCAAAAAATAATATAAAGTGGCAATATTGAACTAGACATTTTTAGAAGCTATGCGGTACATTATATTGTATATTAAATGGTACCAATGGGAAGTACAGCTTGTACCATAAAAAACAAGCTCTCAGATGGAGACAGAACAATAAAGAAGGTAGGATTTTGTGAAAGTGGGGAAAAAAAACAAAAAAAAAGGTGCTTTTTGAATGTTTAAGGGGTTAAGGATCCACCGATACCACTTGTCGTAACACACTCCTTACAATACAGCATATAGTAGATGCCCCGTAACACATCGCCCCTTTAAGAAGGTAAATCTAACTAGATGTGGATACTAGCAGCCCTAATTGCTATGAAAGCATTTGATTTGAAGCATCCGTCCTGTATCAGTGGTTAAAGAAGCATCTGCCCAGCCATCCATCAATATATGCTGCAGGTAGATGGATGCCTGGCATTTCAGATAAATATCAAGCCTGACATCTAGTTGCCAACCGTACAATCCCCCCTAATAAGCCGAGACCTGTTAAGGTGCAGACAGTGCAAAACAGACCAAAAATAATAGAAAAGAAATGCAGGCTGAAAACCAAAAAGCATTTCATTAGGAATTAAAGGGAACAGGTCGGGTCATATAAGCACCCTAAACTAAGTTTGAGAACTCATAGGACCGGGGTCGCTGAAGTCAGCGGTGTGGTTTTTTTTATACTTACTGGCCTCCGCGTTGCCTTATTGAGAGCTCTGGAAGTCTATGTCTTGTATATGTGCAATGACTGCAGACAGTCAGAAAACGGAGAGGCCAACCTCAGCAGCCCTGGTACCACGAGCCCATCAGCCTAGTTCATGGTGCTCATATGACCTGCTAGGTTCCCTTTAAAGGGCTGGTATTACTCTCTATCAGGTCTTTCTGGTAATCAATCACAGTGAAAGCCGCCTCCAGTCCTCCATTCTATGCTACCCGATGCTATCAGTTGAGGGAGCTCAGGAGCTTACTGTATATGTAACGGTACCAATGGGTAGTGCAGTACTGACGGGCCATTGGACTAGCCCCTTTCTGTTGGTATCAGTGGAGGGATTGTTTTTGGCCCACCATGGGTGGGGTTTTATTGGGGCTTGGGACCAGTGAGTAGAACTCTCTCTTGGGCAGCTCTCTCCTTCTGCATCTGATCATTCACAGACCATCTGCGGAATCTTTGTCATCATAAATCTTTCACCGAATGGCTCTCACTTCTTTCCCTGATTGCGGGAGTGCTTTCTCTCTCTCTCTGAGTTCCTTTTTGAATTTCTATTCCTTAACAGATCTCCCATTATCTCGGTCAGGCACGGCAGCATCCTCCTCCATCTGCTCTTCCTGTTTCCCAGCTACACACTACAAGTCCATACCCTGCCCTCTCAGAGCAAGAGTCTTCTTTTTTCTTTTTCTGGCCCTCTTATATCACTGTCACATCTTATTGCATGCCATTACATAATGTGGCACATTCCATGAAAAATATAAATCATTCTCCTTTTTCTTCTCCATTCTTTTTTTTTTCCTTTTTTTCTTATTTCTCTTCTTTCTTCTTAGGTGACCTAAGAGTGTTATATGGGGCTTTTATGGCTCTTAGACAGCCCCATACACCAGTTTTAGGGGTATTTGTGAAGTTATGGTTTGGTTCAAACTAATTTGAACCAAACCAAACTTTTTGCCTAAATTTGGCTAACTAGTTGAACCAAACTTTTCAAAAACTTGCTGATCACTAGTAATAGGTGTTTACTAACGGTCATACGTGAATGTTATTTTTTTCTTATTCTTTTTCCTTCTCCATCCTTTTCCTTCTTTTTTTCTTTTTCTTTTTAAAATTAGGAAAAAAGAAGACGAATGAAGAAACATTTTAGTGGGTTCAGCAAAGCCGAACTGCCCAAGGTTCGGGTTCACGCCAAACCAAATTTTTGACAAAGGTTGACCCAAGAAAGGGTTTAACTGTTTCAGTTCACTAAACACTGACCCTTACATATACTGCCTTATTATTGAGTTCAGTATAAGTAGTGGCCCAGAGTTAGGGGCCCCTCCAGCACTGAACCTGTTTGTCTTTGTGTTTGTCTCATGCCACTGTTGAGAGTGGTGCATATAGTGCAGTGTTATCTGTAGTAACACAAAACAGGGCATGAAAGAGTTAATGTCTGGTTCCTGGAATTTGTATCAGTCTAATCTAGTTATGTGTATTGTCTGTCCTAACTTCTGTATGCATGTGCTGTGTAGTGTGTCAGGAGTTAGTTGGAGAAGTTAGAGAGAGTGTGAGAGAAGAAGAGACAGGAGTTGATAGAGAGAAGTGAAGAGAATGGAGAGAAGGTCTGCTCCTGCCGGGGCTGGATGATGTCTCTCCTCATGGGAAGTTCATTCCCTCTGGGGATAGGAATGCAAGAAATGCAGGGGAGGATTTGGTGTGAGAATGCAATACCCCCCCCCCCCCCCCCCCGCTTAAAGAAACCAACGAGAAGGCTGATTGTCGTTAGCAACAGAAAAGAAGGTGTATGAAGGAATCGTGATGTGTAATAGAGTTTGCCTCAAGAGAAGCGTCCATCAGATAACAGCGACTGAGGATGTGTGTGCCTTGGGAGAAGAACTGTACTTTAATTTGAATGAGTCAAGAAATGTAAATTCTAGAAGGTTTATTCTGAAGCACTGAATGCCAAGTACTTTGCCAAGCTCAGGTGAATTGTTTGTAAATGCAAATAACCAAGTTAACCATGAGTAAAAGGAAACTGTGTGCCCTGGTTCTGAAAAGCATTTTGTTGTGAACTGATCTTTATTCTGGGTGGGTAATTCGTCACTTATCCATGGGGCACTGGCGTCACGATGACAAACATGGACACCATTGGGATAACCAAGTTCGATCCCCTTATTCTCCCCTTGAACGGTGCTGAGCTAGGCTATCCTTTGGCCATCTTGGAAAGAGGGAGACGGTAGAGCCATCATGAACTGTCTGCCAACATATACCCTGCTATCCTATAGAATGAAGTTTCCGGCCACTGCATACATACATAGTACGCAGTAAGCGCCTTAGCTCCCTCTAGTGATGCTCGTAGATAGCCAGAATTTTATAATATAGTGCTTTTGCAGCACAAGGATTTTGGGATTTGGGATCAGCGTAGAATAATATATCAATACACACTAAATGTTAATTTTTACCCTACTTTGCCCACTTCCCATTAGCACGTTAATATATTTTGTGCAAATCAGATTCTTTCTATTCATTTCAGGTCACCGTCTCCATTATTCCTTCGATTTCTTTATTGTCGCTTGCTGGCAAATTAACCTGATCAGTCCATTCACTGTCAATGCGGAAAAAAGAAAGAACCATTAACCGTCCGCATTGAGCCAGACTCATTGTAAACACCACACACATTTCTAAAAGCATTTGGGACCTTTGTTGCTGGGTGAATGGACACTGAATACCGGGACGTATCGAAATGATTGTAATGTGTGCCCACCCAAGTCTTGAATCAGTCCAGCGTGTTTTGTTCCAAACCCCTTGATTAACAAAGCTCTCCTCCGGTAATGGCTGCTCCATGCTCTACAGGGGAAGATGATATTTCATTGAGTGTGCTGGAGGCTTTTAATTTCTTAGGAGCGCATTAAAATAAAGTCAGTCTTCGAGTCATTTTAACCTTGTTTAGCATAGACTCTTGAATTTGAAATTCATCGACTTATACGGTCCAAAGGAGATGTCATTAAGAATAGCTGCACTGGATAATTTTTAACCGTGAACCTACAATAAATTTAATTATTAACGACGCCATGTCATTTATGGACCATTGTTTTTCACCCATTTTAAAGCTAGTTACCTTAAGTGTGATGAGCATTGAGTAACTAAGCGGTGATTCCAGGCAGAGGGTCCTCTCTTTCCTCCTCATCGCTGGCATTGTTCGAACGTTGACCCGTCCCACGGACGTTCCCAATGTCCCAAGGTCAATGACTTTACAGTAATATGACAATGTCAATGCCATTTGCTGTCACTCATATTCATTTTCTGAGCAGTTAGCTTTTCTAAACTGCAAGGTGTGAGCCTGAGCGTCTTTGTTCTTATTTTATAAGCAGCCTCATCACCTTCATTTCACACATTATACCGCAGTGAACATGGTTAAAATCCCCATTAAAATATCCATTACTTCTATGAGTGCAACCTACGTCTTGGCTGCACATTTGAATGTCAATGAGAAAATGTCCTTTCTATAAGCTGATTTTATTTAGAATATAACATTATTATGATTCGTCAAGGCGGCACATCAAGTAAACATCGGATTATGAATGAGAGATACTGATAGAACATCCAATAAATGCTTATCTGATTTTGTCACACTGGATCGTTTATTCTGCACGAAAACTATGCATGTATGAAAATCAGTGATAAGATTTACTTGCAATACCCTTACAGGCCACAGGGTGTGATGGCATCGGGAAATGATACATGTGTAGGTAAGATGAATGTACTGATTTTCCCCTAGTGGTAGAAGTCTTATCACTTGCATCGCTTGGGCTCCTTCCATCATCTCCAATTCTAATGCTAGACCCGACTGTGTAAATTTAGTGGATACCGGTCATTAATACATCATATTTTTGCAGTATACAAAGTATCACATTCACAAACATAATAGCTCAAGGATCTTGCATTACTTGGGGTTCATACCACATATTTGGATGAGATTGAAACTTATTTTGTGAATGGGCTTCTGATAGCAATACCATCTGTAATGCCCGGATGGTAGCCATGTATGAGATGACGGATATGGCTATTACTCAGCTCTGGCATCTGCACTGTCATGGACATGTGCATGCTCTTAGCCAGCTCACAATCTAAGAGGTACCCCCTGCCGATCCCCAGTGTTCTCAGATATTCTTATATCACGCATCCTTCCCCTGTGTAGAGTACCTGAGTATTATGGTCATTTCAGTCTGCTCAAGGTGGTAGCAAGTTGTTTCTGACTCTCCGGTTTCCTGACTTTGGCTTGGCTATTCTGACTTTGTTCCCACGCTGATCATGGCTTGTTACTGTCCACTGTCTGCCCTAAATTTTGGCTTGATCTACGTCCTTCAGCCTTATCGACTTTGCTGCACCTGCTTTTCATGCCCTAAACTCTGCCTTGTTCTCCATGTTGAAGTTTGCCGCTAGTCCCAAATTGGACTGTCTGACTGCATGTCTGTTCAACGTAGTTTATAGGGCTCAAATGCGATGATGGGTTTCCTTTTAGTAGCGTCAGCTGCCACAGTACTGGGATCACTTCCTGAGTAATGGCCTGGAGATCCCACAGCGAAGCCCACATCTCGATAGTGGGGCTAAAGGGTGAAGACCAAGGTTCCTCAGGTGATGCCTCCATATTTGGCCCCAAACCAAACCAGTCTATGGCTCAGTGGACCCACATTTATTGTTCCTCACACAATCTACCTTCCATAGCTACGTACGTAAATTCATTATCACGATGTAATGGTAATAATGGGATGAAGCTATTTACAGATTTGCTAACAGCGATCAAGGTCAAAATCAATGTTCTCATTAAAAATGCATCCTCCGCGCACAACGACATTGTCATGGGACTACCGCTTGTGTAGGACATAACAACATGCATTCATTCATTTGTTATCCTCCACCCGGCTGTCAAATACTTCACATCTCTAAGTCTTTCTGGAGTCCGTCAGTCATGTAGGAGCGAGGTTGTGTGCCGTAGACTGCAGTCTGGTCTATTAGTGTGAATGACAGGCATCAGAGCCGAAGCCCTGGATGACACACTGTCTGTAGGGTGCAGTTTCTCTCTAGGTTATGAGTTGTTAACATGACATTGGGCAATGAATGTAATATATAGTGTACCATAACCTGACACTAACCCCAAGTGTATCCTGTATACTCCATTTCTGTTTATCACTGTCTGCACTAACTCGGATATGTGACTTTGAAAATAAATTGCACAGAGTGCAATAGGCCAAAGCATCATACAATGATTACAAGGCCACCGAGTAAAAAGTACCTGTAAATATCTATTCGAGATGGTTTGGATGTAGCAAAGTTGTAAAAAAGAGAGGAAATGCTCAACATGTTATCTGAGATCCAGAATTAGTGTTGGCCCCAGTTGTCATAGAGGTTGATCTACGTTGCTAGCTTTTTTCAGTATTCGCTTTCCCTGACGTGCCTGGTTGGGCTGCGGGTTCTGTGCTCAGTGGGTGTTTGCAAACAAGTATCACAAAGACAGGACATATACAAATAAGGAAGATGGATCAATATGTCTGCAGCAGCACTTATTTGCATATTTCTCAGAGGAGCAGGGGTGGCCTTATAAGTCTCCTCATTCACCTGCTACGCGTCTCCTCACATACGTTCTACGGGATGACACTTTTGCCTTTTTTTTACAGCTATCACTGAACTTAGCTCACGTGACAAGGACCAGAATAAAAACCATGTTTACGGGGCTGGTGGGTCTTGATGAAGGTGGGGTATGCTGACCATGCGAGAGAGGCTGTGCCAGAATCCAAGAGTTACCCCTATTAGAAAGATGAGTAAAACTCCTTTGCCATTCACTACAGAATATACTGCTACTAGATGGAATGCTCAGGAGTAAAGGCTGGTTTACACGGGCAGATGATCGCTCAAAAGACAGTTTGAGCGACAGCTTTGAGTGATCATTTTGCATAAAAATTAATTGGTATTTATGTAGCTACTCAGTTACTTAAATACCAATTAGGTGTGCCAATGAAGCCTTCCCTGAACACAGTTAATAGCCCGAGGCTATTATCTGCGCTCAGAGGCTATTATCTGCGCTCAGATCCTTTGTTCTCCTCGGGGAAACGATGCTATCAGCACTCCCCTGTGAAGAACTACTGATAAAAGTGAGCGGCGATTTTTAGGTTAGCTTGAATTTAACGATCAGCTAAAAGCGGACGATGGGCGCACATTTACACGCACCGATTATTGCTAAAACGATCGCCGATTAGCGATTGTTTTTAGCGATCATCGGCTGGTGTAAATGGTCCTTTAGAGCTTTTCCCTTGGTTCCCAGCTACACTTTTCATATTAGATGATTTATCAAGAACCACCTGCATCAAAGCAAGTCCATGCAGCGCAAACAGCAGCTTTTTGCAGCAATCTCTCTCTCGCTAGGATGGTGGCCTCTGACTATGACAGGCATGCCCACGCACATGGCTATTCAAGGGTAAAAGCTATCTCTGCCTATCTTAAGATAGTTTATGAAAACAATCTTGACACCAAGAATTGGCGGATTTGCTTTTGTGGTACGAGGAATGACCGAAGGCATGACAAATTTATCACGAGATTTGGGCATTTTCACAAATGCAGAGAAGCTTGCTACAGGGGCATAAATAGAAATCATGGGGCCCCATGGCAAGAATCATAACATACTCATATGTGCTACAGCTATGAGTTCAGTTGATGGGCTATAACTCAACATAGACACAAAAAAAAGGTTCTCTTTGAAACAGAAAGTCAAGTAATTCACTGATTGGCATTGTCAAAGGTATATAAATTCTGAATCCCTAACCAACACAGCAAAGTGATGGATTCTTCAAAGAATAGTAAAGTTTTACATAGATGTCACAGAAACAAATTTATCTGACCTACTTCTCCAGGTAGAAAAGGATGGGGTGGAAAACACTTCCACAAATATCCTATTAGTGGATTCTCAGGGTCTGGTGCCTAGAGGGAACATAAAGGCCCCTCCTGAGGATAGGTCATCAATAGTTGATTGGTGTGGATCAGTTAATCAGCTGATTGAAGAGGCAGTGGCACTCAGCACTGAACGGGACTGAGCTACAATACCAGGCACAGCCACCATATAATGTATGGAGCTGTGCCTGGTGTGGACTGAAGCAACAACAGTGCTGACCCGAGTGCCCCTGTTACTTCAATTTGTTGATCAGTGGTGATCCCGAACGGTGGACTTCCACCGATCAACGGTACTGGTGCATCTTGTCTCCACCGAAACTAGGGGTGGAGTAATGGGGTTGTCCTGCTGGAGCTATATGTAACGCCCACAGCTTGCGATTGGCTACCTTCAGGGTGGCTGAAGACAGCACGTGACACCCGGCGGTGGATGGGGACACAGACAGCAGTGCTGGCTTCAGGTCTGCCAGCGGACAGTACGAGAGATACCAGCGGTGATGGGTGGGTGGCCGCGGAGAGTGACAGCGGGAGACTGCAGCAGAGCTTATCCGCTGCTGACCAAAATGAAGGTGACTTGGGTGCCTGCTTCAGCAGCGGAGGTTCCATCCATCCTGCCATGTAACTGCAGCCACGGCTTCAGCGGCGGAGGACTATGGAAGCTTGCAGCTAAGATGGGAGGTGGGGAAATGACAGCGCCGGACCTGGAAGGGGAAAAGTTATAGTGGCAGTGACGGTGACAGGAGCAGTGAGGGGAGATGCTGCTAGACCGGCGGGGAAACTTCAATCAGGGTTGGAATCACATATGCCACCCTGCCGGGGGGGAAGGGGTATGACAGCGGGGCTAGAAGCAGAGAGGGCAGGCCGGCGTGACAGGAGCTGGGAGGGCAGAGGATGTTTATCCCGGCGGTGAAACTTACTGCGGGATCGGCCACCAGGGAGAACATTACAGCGGCCCCAAGAGCACAGATGGCAGGCCGTCATGCCCACAATGACAGCGCCGCTAGGATACCAACAGCCAATCGCAATCTGTGCGCATTCTGTATAGCTCAAGCATTACAAACCCATTACTCCACCCCCACTTCTGGTGAAGACAAGATGCACAAGTACCCTGATCAACTATGGATGACCTATCCTGAGGACAGGTCATCAGTAATTTACAAATTGCAGGTGGAGGCCCTGTTATGGCTTTTGCAATGAGGCCCACTGATTCCAGTGGCCACAATGCTATCCTTTAATTCCCTTCTTCTTGTTGAGTTTTCCTCCCATGCAGATTATAGGTGATTTGTGGTAGTTTCTACAATAAGACATCCTGTAATCAGATTATTTTGTGCTAGCCTAAGAAAAGGGATTTCCAAAGTGGACAAACCATTCCACAGAGTTATACAGGATTAGAAAAACATGAATGCTTTCTTCTAAAAAACAGCACTGTACTTGATTATTGGTTGTGCGTGGCATTGCAGCTCAGCTTTATTTAGGGAAGCTGCGCTGCAATACTTAACACAACCCTATGGACAGGTGTGGTGCTGTTTCCGAAGTAAGCTGTCATCTTTCACAACCCCTTTAAGAAAAAGCTACACAAGACAATTCAACTATTATATTTACACCTCATGGAAACTAATTTTACTTTTAAAAGGTGTTTTGTGTTGTTATCTGTCATTTGTAGTTACTGTTTATTCTCACATACATGTGAAAGCCATTTATCTTCAACACCTACGAATCCCCGGAGCCAGTAAACTTAGTTGTGCGAGGTCGGTGGTACGTGGAACAGTCGCCTTGGAGAGATGTCACAGCGCTCCTTAACTATCAAACAAAGGCTTTGTCGTCTCTTCTGGGCAAACTTGTTACATAAGGTAACTTCAGACTGAATATGAACGGATCTAACAAGTGAATTTTTAGCTTGAAGCTTGTGGTAGATGGACGGGGAATGACGTAAAAGGGAGCAAGACTACAGATCTGGAGAGGTTTTAGCTGGAAGACCCAACGATGTCCAAGCAGATCCTGTCATTGACGGATACAGGACTCAAAAGGTATAAATCAGAACAGAGAAGATCTAACAATATTATATATAGGACTCATCCAGAGCAGCTCTATTGTCCATGCACGGGGGCAGAACTAGAATTTATAGGGCCCCACAGCAAAATAAGTGGCTGGTTACTAACTGCCTGGTGACAAGAAACTGAAATAGTAGCACAGAGCAAGTAGAATCAATCAAAAAGTATTAAAGGGATTGTTCCATTTATGACATTGATTACCTATCTTTGTGTAGTTGAAGTGAATGGGCCTCGGCCTGCAGTAGCACTTCAGGTCACTGGACAGTGAACAAAGCTGTCTGCTTCTGGCAACAAAGCAGCTCCATGCATTAGAATACCAGCCTAGGGAAGCAGCTGATTGGTGGGGTTCTGAGTGGCGCCCCACAACGATCAGTTATTGATGACCTAGCTTGAAGATAAGGCCCTTTAGACACAAAGATAATCTTTCAAAAGATTGAAAGATCAGCAATCGTTTTGCATAAAGTACTAATAGACACAAATTGCTATTAGTACTTTATTGGCTTCATTTGCATGCAAATGAGCTTCTGGGGGCTGTTGCAAAACTCAGCAGGAGGTCTCAGCTCTGTAATTAGCTCCATTGTTTAGCCACAGGCTGCTAAGAGAAAACAATGTCATCTCTAGCTCCCCATAGAAAATTCAGCACCATGGACAGCAGAGACAGTCTGCAGTCCTGCTTATCAGCTGTTCTGCAGAACGATGGTTCTTAGGCAGAACGCAGAACAGTGAAAGATGGGCACATTTACACACAACGATTATCGCTCAAAAGATGCCTTTTGAGTGAATTTTGAGCGATAATCGTTGTGCCTAAATGGGCCTTTTAGTAACTCTTTTTGAATTATATGGTTTTACATATCAGTCTCTTCTTTCTAAACGGAACATGGGAGCACAGCACAGCTAAAGTTTTCAAAGTTACATGGGAACAAACCACAAGGTTTCTGTAGCAAGGTGCTTTTGATAAACAAGACCAAACTAAAGATATTTGGCCATAATGCCCAGTCGACCATGAACTCCTCTGCCTAACAAAGTAGTCTAGAATCAAAGGTGAGGCCATCTATCCAAAAGCTAAAACCTGGCCAAAACTGGGTCATGCCACGGGGTGAGGATCCCAAACACACCAGCAAATCTACATGAGAATGGCTGAAAAAAAAGAATAGAAACAAGGTGTTGCAATGGCCCAGTCGGAGTCCAGACCTCAGCCCAAATGAAATGCTGTGGCAGGACCTTAATGGACCTGTGCATAAATGAATGCCAACAAGCCTCAATGATCTGAAGCCGCATTGTAAAGAAGAGTGGGTCAAAATTCCTTCACAGTAATGTGAAAGACTGATAAAGTCATATGGAAAACTATTACTTCAAGTTATTGCTGTTAGAGGTGGTTCTACAAGCTATTGATTTATGGCATGCACTTAATTTTTCACACACTGCTTCTGCATTTTGGCTAGGCTTTTGTTATAGAAATAATGACACAGTTTATCATGTGTTAATGTTCATCTGAGACTGTATTTACATAAATGTAAGACATTCTAAGGACCAGATGTTTTTTTATTATGTCCTGGTACATAAAACCATAGAAATGAAAGAGTGTGTACTTAGTTTTACTCATGATTGTAGGTCATCGGTGTCAGAAGTGTTTCAAGCTATTTCTTAGTAGTGACATATTTATTTGCCCCTGACTTCCCCCCAACCTATCAGGCCATAACAGGTGCTATGGCTTCTACCATTATGGTTATGTTCTGACACCATCTGCTACTGGATTGATTAATCTTTGCACATCTCAAAGCACCAATCCTATATTAGTTGAATTAAGGATATACAAGGAGCCCATAACTACTGTTCTTGGATGGGCTCATGAGACTTTGATGTTCATAAGACATGAATGTGCTGGATCCTCCTAGTGCAAATGGAGATGCTACTTCTCAGAGCACCACTGTCTTGATCGACTACTATAAATGCAAGGGTATACTTATCCTAGAGACAGACAATGCAGCTGCTATGGCCTCCGGGAAGGCTCTTGGTTGGTCTAATTCCCCTTTGCATGTAAGTGAAAAGAACCCCCTATTTGGAATGTGGCTATATTTTTAACTGTCTAGTGGTGGGGAATTGGCCTAAAGTTTAGGGAAAAGCTGTGGAGAGGAAACAGGTGTCCTCTGTGCAGGGTGGCAAATTGTGCACCGCCATAATGGGTAAGCGTTTTGGCCTTGGCTATGAAACTTCTCTCTACTATGAACGTTGTAGTCATTTTAGTGGATGTCTCAAGTCTTATATCTGATGGAAGCATAGAATAGAGTCATGTTGAGTTCACAGATACTAAGTTTGCTATGATTTAATTCAGTATTTTCATGTGAAAAGCTATTTGACTGCTGCCACAGAAAGCCTTTGAGTCCTGCCTCCCCCATCAACTCATAAAGAAAGCCTGTGAGTTCTGTTAACACCACCGACTCATAGAGGAAACCTGAGAAAGCTGCTTAAGCCAAGCCTCTGGGAGAGAAAGCCTATGAGTCCTGCTTCCCCACGGACTGCTTCTGCATCCACTGATGAAGAAAGCTTGCGAGTCCCGTTTTTGCATCCACTGAATGATAAGGCCTGTGAGTCCTGCTTCCCTATCCACTGATAGATTCTCTGAGAAAAAAGGTAGACAAAACCAAAGTTCATTGGGAAAGTTTAAAAATCCACTGATAGAAAAAGCCTGAAAATCCTGCTTCCCCGACCATTAATAGAGATAGCCTGTGTGTCTGGCTTTTGTATCTACTGAATTAGAAAGCTTGAGAGTCCTCTTTTCCATACACTGATAGAAAAAGCCTGTGAGTCCTGCTTCCCCCTCCTGCTCATAGAGAAAGCTAGTCCCCATCCACTGTATGAGAAGCTCCTGAGACCTGTTTCTTCTGTTCATCCAGAGATGTGATGTGTGAGTTAAGAAGTAGGACTTACAAGGTTTCTGAGTGAATGGGTAAGCAGGACTCACAGGCTTTTGTCACTCGGTAGATGGGGAAGTAGGACTTGCAAGCTTTTTCATTAAGTGGATGCAAAAGCCAGACTCACAGGCTTTCTCCATCAATGGATGCAGAAGCAGAACTCACAGGCTTTCTCTATGAGTGGGTGGAATAAGCAGGACTCACAGGCTTTCTCTATGAGTGAGTGGAATAAACAGGACTCATAGGCTCTCTCTGAGTGGGTGGAATAACCAGGACTCATAGGCTTTCTCTATGAGTGGGTGGAATAAGCAGGACTCATAGGCTTTCTCTATGAGTGGGTGGAATAAGCAGGACTCATAGGCTTTCTCTATGAGTGGGTGGAATAAGCAGGACTTATTGGCTTTCTCTAAGAATGGGTGGAATAAGCAGGACTCATGGGCTTTCTTTATGAGTGAGTGGAATAAGCAGGACTCACATGCTTTCTCTATGAGTGGGTAGAATAAGCAGGACTCATAGGCTTTCTCTATGAGTTGTTGGAATAAACAGGACTCATAGGCTTTCTCTGAGTGAGTGGAATAAACAGGACTCATAGGCCTTCTCTATAAGTGGGTGGACTAAGCAGCACTCACATACTTTCTCTATGAGTGGGTAGAATAAGCAGCACTCATATGCTTTGTCTATGAGTGGGCAGAATAAGCAGGACTCATAGGCTTTCTCTATTGATGGGTAGGGAAACAGGACTCACAGGATTTCTCTATGAGTGGGTGGAGTAAGCAGGACTCACAGGCTTTCTCTAATAATGGGTGGAGAAGCATGATTCACAGGCTTTCTCTATTGATGGGTGGAGAAGCAGAACTCGCAGGCTTACTCTATTAATGGGTGGGAAAGCAGGACTCGCAGGCTTACTCTATTAATGAGTGGGAAAGCAGGACTCGCAGGCTTACTCTATTAATGGGTGGGGAAGCAGGACTCACAGGCTTACTCTATTAATGGATGGAGAAGCAGGACTCACAGGCTGCCTTATGAGTCCTGCAAGTATTCCACAACTTTTTATATAAAAATAGTGAAGCAAATAAAAACAAATTGTAGATCACTGAGCTTGCCACCCTCCCCTCTATCCTATTCTGAACTCAGATAAGAGACCAGGTAGAGCTGCTTTAAATCGGTTATACCAGCCAATGGTATGAAACCATCTATTTAACTGGCTGCTCCCTTGCACTACATTGAACTAAAACCAGCAGCTTTTCTTCTTCGCTTCCATCTAGTTCAGCTATTTATACTCCCTAAAAAGTCTGCGGCAACTTGGGGAAGGGTATAACGAGATTCTCTTCATCCAGATGAAGACAAAAAGTCCTGATTATCTTTCTTGATCTGTTTGTGGTAGAACATTTGGAGAAATGTATAAACTTTGCAGCACTTTGTAGAGAGAAGCTTATGAATACAATAAAGCTGGCTGACAAGCTGATACAGTGTATTACCTGCTAATTTGTGGCTAAAATTGTGTTCCACAGAATTCCATCTCATATAATTCAGCCGCTTTACATGGCGAGGCAATTTTGCAGCTCACTGTCACATCTGAAGTGCACGGCTCATTATGATAGGTGCTTCAATCATCCTGTTTATTACGACTTTCAAATCGCATATTTATCAATTGCTGTGTTCTTAACACCGGGCTGGGAGACTGCTGTACAAACCTGTCGCTTCTTATCAGCTTTATTATTTAAAGTGAGCATGTGAAAACTTGCAAATAAAACGCAGCCTGTGGCGCTGGTAATATTGGAGTTTCTTGGCAGTTTACGAAAAAAGTTCAGTGACATCATCAGATCAAATTAATTTGCTGCTTTAGTTGTCTTAAAACTTAATTTCTGTGTCGGTCCTTGGCATAACAACTCCCAAGTTTCATTTATTTGAACATCTACCCCTCATCTCAGCCCTGGGCTGTAGGACTGGGATGGGGGGGAAGGCAACTGCCTAGGGTGCCACCATGGCGCAGGTGGGGAGGGCACAATTTTATTGCTTAAAATACGTTTTTGGATGGATGGCAGTGGTCATTGATGTAGGAGTTCCAGGGAGTAATAAGCATCTTTTCCATTGCTCACCAATGCTCTCTCCTGGCTGGCCTTCTTTTACTTCAGGCACCGCTGTTGCACTGAGCTCGGACACTGCCCACATCAGGATGTAGAGTGCTTCTGTAAGGGATGTATACCAGGCTCTCCATATTACTGCATGGGCAAATGCTGTTTTCTCCTAGGGATCACATGCGGACCCTTGTATGCCTTGACACCCCAGTTAGGCCCATCACCACATGCTAAATGGACCCAGTTTCTGAGCCCACCCTTGGACTTGACCCCACTGTAACACAGTGGTGTCAGGATGCAGCACCCATAACAGAGGAGGACCAAAAAGAAATGCTATGGTAGTCAAATAAGGAATCAATCACTTTTTACTATTAAAACCCAATATTGAGACATTTTCCATGTTTCTTATTTGTTTTTATTCTCTAATTGCAATTTTTTTGTTCTGTTGTCTGAACATAACTATGGGGGTGGGACCTTTGATGATATGACTGTCATGTGATCAGGGGTGGAGCATGTAACTCACCCCGGATGGTCAGGGGCAGAGCATGATGGTGCTTCATCCGGAGTGAGTGAGTTACATGCCCCACCCCTGATCACATGACGGTACCATCATCACAGGTCCTATTCCATAGAAACTGAGGCCACGGGGGTTCATAGGGAATGCATAAGTCACTCACTCGGGATGACCTCCAGATGAAAGACCTGTGATGATGTCACCGTCAGATGATTAGAGGCGGAACTTGTAACTCAATCACTCCGGATGATCAGGGGCAGAGCAAGAGTGAGTTACATGCTCCGCCCCTGACCACATGGCGGTGACGTCATCAAAGGTCCTTCATCCTAAGTGAGTGAGTTACATGCTACATCCCCGATCACATGACCGTGACATCATCAAAAGTCCTGTAAGTACATGGCTGCTGTCCGGCTAGGTGTTAGTTAGTATTCCATAGTAACTGAGGCCGCATGTGTTTGTAGGGAATGGAATACTAACAAACATCTGCAGCAGCCATGTGCTTACAGCACCTGTCATGATGTCACCGTTATGTGATCAGTCACCTGTGTGGGAGCAGTCTGGGGTCACGGAAATCAGCATGCTCATTGGATTCTGTATGATTATTCTCTGACATAGTAGACAATTTTTGTTGCATAGTAGGCTGAGAGAAGGCGCAAAGGAACCTTGAGAAGAAACCAGAGAGAGGGATGAGCGAGTGAAAGACTGTAAGGAAGGCCTGGAGAGTTGCCGACCGAGCTCCCCAAGAAGGAAGAGAGAAAGACCCTTATGCCCCGAGCTGGAGAACAGTGATCAACACTGATGAGAAGACTTTATGATGCTTTATGATGCTACATGTTTGTCCGGAATCTTCCATTCCTGACTTTGGCTATTCCTGACTGTATTACCATCTCCATTCTTGATCCTGGCTCAGTGTACTGATTGTGCTTCTGCCTATTACCTGCCCCAACCTCTGGTCTTTTATACTGTGATATACCAATACCATGTGTCCCAATTTCCAACTTGTTCTACGTTCTTAAATTCAGCTGCCTTTCCTAACCCTTGTCCACGCTGAATTTGTTTTTTATGATCCGACATCTGATTTGGTTTTTGTCCTGACGTTGTACTGCCTGATCCAGCCCGGATTGTCTAACTATGCTCCTGTCACACCCTCAGATAATGCGCTACTTCCAGAGTAATAGCCTAGGAGAAGCTCAAATCCTGACTGGTGGGGTGAAGGCCGTGGATCCTCACAGGTCAACTCTGGTTTTGGCTAAGCTAAATCAGTACATGGCACAGTGGATCTGCAGATCCTAACACTATTCCTATTTCAGGTCCCAGCTGAGACCACCAGGCAATGCCTTACATATCAGTGAGGGTCGTTTTCATAAGATATCCCCTTTAATGGTGCAAAAAGAATAAGAAAGTATATATTTATCAAGTATTCTCTATATAAAGGGTGGAAATTATGTCATTCCGATGGCTATCTAAGGCAACCAGCTGTCGCTTTGATAAAAAAAAGTGTAATTTTCTTTAATTACAGCAGCTTTCTCTATGTACTTTGCTTTATCTCCTTGTGTCACCGCTGACAATGACATTCCAAGGTAATAAAATCCACAAGGTGATAACCTTTTCACAAATAAATGAGTAACACACTCAGACTGGGCCGGGTCATCATTACCAAGCTCATCCAATGTAAATTAGAATCTGATAAAGAAAATGCTATAACAGATGAGACACCGGGCGTCTTCATAAGGTCAGATATGATTATAAGACAATTCACTTCTTTGGTGTAAAAATATATGAGAGTGTCCTAGTATTGTTTGATAAAAGGGCATGGGCAGGGGGTTTGGAGGCTTTCAGTCGTATGATGGGGAATCATGTGTTGAATGGTCCCAAAGGAATGCCATTTTCTCACACATGTTACAACTTCATATTTCCACCATGGATACACCATACATTCCATTTATTACCAGTTTAACACCTCAACTTATAATTACTTATGATGACTATCCTACCAAAATATTTGGATCAACCTATCAGTAGAATGGATCATGTCTTATTAGCATGTCACTTGTCCTAAACCACGCTACATAAGATGCGGACCCTTGGAGGTGTCAGCCATAGTTTTGATGGGAACTGCGCGCTATTAAAGGGGTTGTCCCGCGAAAGCAAGTGGGGGTATACACTTCTGTATGGCCATATTAATGCACTTTGTAATGTACATTGTGCATTAATTATGAGCCATACAGAAGTTATTCACTTACCTGTTCCATTGCTAGCGTCCCCGTCTCCATGGTGCCGTCTAATTTCAGCGTCTAATCGCCCGATTAGACGCGCTTGCGCAGTCCGGTCTTCTCCCTGGTGAATGGGGCCGCTCGTGCCGGAGAGCTGATCCTCGTAGCTCCGCCCCGTCACGTGTGCAGATTCCAGCCAATCAGGAGGCTGGAATCGGCAATGGACGGCACAGAGCACACGGTGCACCATGGGAGAAGACCCGCGGTGCATCGTGGGTGAAGATCCCAGTGGCCATCTTGCTAAGGTAAGGAAGAAGTCGCCGCAGCGCGGGGATTCGGGTAAGTACTAAACAGTTTTTTTTTTTTTTAATACATGCATCGGGTTTGTCTCGCGCCGAACGGGGGACCTATTGAAAAAAACAAAAACCTGTTTCGGCGCGGGACAACCCCTTTAACATATGGGAATAAATACTATTTTTCATTACTGCTCTGGAATACCATTACTTTTGCTAGGATAGTGTAATTCCTGGTCTTGAAACATTGTGCATTGTCTGCAGATTATCAGAAACAATTTTGAAAATTTTTAAAAATTGTAAAATTTACTCTTGGCACCTTGGCTGAGATGTTGGGGGTCAATAACTAAAAGTGTGCAACACACAGAAGGAGCCATATCCTCCATTGCCATACACAGGAGTGAATACCAAGAAATTAGATCTCCAAATCTGGGCTAGAAGGAGTTTGAATTTGTTCATTTTCCAAAATAATCATGACTTTAATTGAAGACGAAAAAAAACACAAAACACTGATTAGACAAATTAGATTAGATTAAATCAATGTTTTTTAGATGCAGGTCAGTGATGACTTTAACCTGAGTTTTGGGGTCTTTTATCAGCCCCTCTAAATTTTGAAAATATCTTTTTGTTTGTGTCCGAGTAGAGGAGTAGAGGAGCTGACAATGAAAAAAACAAAAAATGCAGTTAAAATAGGGGTGGAACTTTAACAAATTCCAAAAAGTTGGTCAACTACTATGTGTCATTATATATAGTAATGCTGTTGCCTCGGGCGCAGGTGGTGACATCCTCTGAAAATGGAATATACAGCATAAAGATCCACAATAAAGAAATCAACACAGCCCAGGACTATATTTTTCTTGGTCCCAAAATTGACAGAAATGAGGATGCAACATCCGAAATCAAGAGACGATTCGCTCTTGGACAAAAAGCAATGGTGAACATAAATGCCATCTGGAAAAATAAAGATATCAGCACTGCAACCAAAGCCAGGCTAGCCATTATGATTGTCTACCCCCAGGGCCGCACAACATGCCGCCCAGCAGAGGATACATTGCGGGCTATGGACTGTGATATGACTATAGTCGTGCGACAGTCCGCAGCACGGCTATGCAAATAAGTAAGATGGAAAAATACCTCTATAGCGCCACCTATTGGATGGCTGCATTACTTCAAATCAATGTTACTTTCTAACAAGTCTTAACAATGTTTGGGAATAAGAAGTCAGAGAACCAGTCACATACAGCTGTTTTGGGGTGTTTGCCCCTCATCAGTGTGCAGTAAGTTTCTAGCCTAGCTCGTGAGAGGCCTGCGATGCGAGACAGGAGGGTTGTCGTGTCTACTTAAGGAGAGCACGAAAAAGTGTGTGCAGACACCTAGGATCATGTCTACTCCTGGATAGCACCCAAAAAGTGTGTGGAGACAGCTAGGGTCATGTCTACTTAAGGAGAGCACCCAAAAAGTGTGTGGAGACACCTAGAGTCATGTCTACTTAAGGAGAGCACCCAAAAAGTGTGTGCAGACACCTAGGGTCGTGTCTACTCCAGGACAGCAGCCAAAAAGTGTGTGGGGATACCTAAGATCATGTCTATGTAAGGAGAGCACCCAAAAAGTGTGCAGAGACACCTAGAGTCATGTCTACTTAAGGAGAGCACCCAAAACGTGTGTGGAGACAGCTAGGGTCATGTCTACCTAAGGAGAGCACCCACAAAGTGTGTGGAGACACCTAGATGTCTCCACACACTTTTTGGGTGCTCTCTTTAATTAGACATGACAGCACAGTTATGTCACGCTAGCGGCAATGCTACCGCTGCCCTAAGCTTTACCAGCTGCTAGCATGACATAACTGTGCAGGCACTCATTTACTAAAGGACCTTCAATGAATGAAAGTCATGTTACTATCATTAAGTTTAGAGAAGGCCCCAGGAGCGGCGGTGAGGAGAATCTTACATTAAAGGGGTTGTCCCGCGAAACAAAGTGGGGTTATACACTTCTGTATGGCCATATTAATGCACTTTGTAATATACATCGTGCATTAAATATGAGCCAAACAGAAGTTATTCACTTACCTGTTCCGTTGCTGGCGTCCTCGTCTCCATGGTGCCGTCTAATTTTCAGCGTCTAATCGCCCGATTAGACGCGCTTGCGCAGTCCGGTCTTCTTCTTTTCTGAATGGTGCCGCTCGTGCCGGAGAGCGGCTCCTCGTAGCTCCGCCCCGTCACGTGCCGATTCCAGCCAATCAGGAGGCTGGAATCGGCAATGGACCGCACAGAAGACCTGCGGTCCACCAAGGGAGAAGATCCCGGCGGCCATCTTCACAAGGTAAGTAAGAAGCCACCGGAGCGCGGGGATTCAGGTAAGCACTGTCCGTTTTGTTTTTTTTAACCCCTGCATCGGGTTTGTCTCGCGCCGAACGGGGGGCTATTGAAAAAAAAAAAAACCCCGTTTCGGCGCGGGACAACCCCTTTAAGTTTATCTGTATAGTATAAATACTAATTATACTATACTATAAAGCCACTTATACTTTCTATATAGATACCATAGTGAAGATACTATAATGTTTATAGCATCTTGACTATAGTATCTATATAGCAAGTATAAGTAGCTTAGTACAGCTACTTACTACACTACAGCATTCTGAGAAAGCCCCGGACACAGAATCTTCATATATAATAAGTATACAGGTTCTGCTCGCGGCTGTCCTGGGGCCTTCTCTGATTTGAATTCCACCGAATGATAAAAGTTGTTCTGGAGGCCTAACCTTACTGCTGTAGTAAATAGCTGTAGTAAGCTACTTATACTTAGGTACTATCTATAAAATACTGTAGATAGGTTTTTAGCGGCTCACTTTGCAAGTCAGCTGCTAAAAACCTGCAGTCCCAAAATATTTGACAATTTTAATTTTGCCTGTTGCCAAGTTGTGCAAGCCTGATCTACCCCATAGGTAAATATGTCTGTGAGTCTTAGATAATCAAGAAAAAGACAAAAGAAAGATTGACGTCTTGAAGTTATGGTGTTGGAGGAGACAGTTGAGCATCCAATGGATAACAAGTATCACCAACAAAGGAGTCCTGGATCGCATCAAGCCAAATACTTCACTAGAAGCCAAGATCATCAAGCAGAAACTACGCTACCTCAGCCAATCATGTGCAACAGTTGACTTGAGAGGGCACTCATGCTGGGAGTAATCAGTGGAATTAGGAGGAAGGGCTGCCCAAGAACATGGTAGTTTGATTCCGTCAAACCTGACACCAACATAAGCCTGAGTGAACTCAAAGTTATGAATTGATCCATATGGAGGAGAGTAGAGATGAGCGAGCATACTCGTCCGAGCTTGATACTCGTTCGAGTATTAGGGTGTCCGAGATGCTCGTTACTCGAGACGAGTACCACTCGATGTTCGGGTTACTTTCATTTTCTTCCCTGAGAAATTTGCGCGCTTTTCTGGCCAATAGAAAGACAGGGAAGGCATTACAACTTCCCCCTGCGACGTTCAAGCCCTATACCACCCCCCTGCAGTGAGTGGCTGGCGAGATTAGGTGTCACCCGAGTATTAAAATCTGCCCCTCCCGCGGCTCGCCTCAGATGCATTCTGACATTAGTTCAGGGAAAGTGGTATCTTGGTGGAGCTGCTATAGGGAGAGTGTTAGGAGTATTTTAGGTTTCAAGAACCCCAACGGTCCTTCTTAAGGCCATAGAAATCGCAGATCGCACCTATGTGCGATCTGCGATTTCTGTTCTCTTCTCTATATGTGCTCAATGGGGCCGGCGGCAGCAGCGCCGACCCCATTGAGAACATATAGAAGACAAATCATTCTTCTCTGCCACAGCTGTAACAGCTGTGGCAGAGAAGAACGATGTTTGCCCATTGAATTCAATGGAGCCGGCAATACAGCAGGTTCCACTGAAAGCAATGGGCTGCCGGCGTGCGCGGGGTGAATTATCGGGAAGGGCTTAAATATATAAGCCCTTCCCTGCAATTCATCCAGAAATGTGTTACAATAAAAATATATGCCGGCGTATAAGGTGACGGGGCGTATAAGACGACCCCCCAACTGTCACCTTATATGCCGGCAATACAGTGGAGCAAAGAATAAAAATCATTACTCACTTCTTCTGACGTTCTGCGGTGCTCCTGCAGGCTGTCGCTCCCTCCTGGTTCCCGGCAGAGCATTGCTTTCTCTACGAAGGGCTTTAAATCCCCGCCTCCAGAAACACACGTGCCTTCAGCCAATCACAGCCAATGACAATGATGTCATTGAATGGCTGTGATTGGCTGTGTTTCTGGAGGCGGGGATTTCAAGCCCTGCGTCCAGAAAGCAATGCTCTGCTGGGGACCAGGAGGGAGCGACAGCCTGCAGGAGCACCGCAGAACGTCAGAAGAAGTGAGTAATGATTTTTATTCTTTGCTCCACTGTATTGCCGGCGTATAAGGTGACAGTTGGGGGGTCGTCTTATACGTCCCGTCGCCTTATACGCCGGTATATATTTTTATTGTAACACATTTCTGGATGAATTGCAGGGAAGGGCTTATATATTTAAGCCCTTCCCGACAATTCATCCTGCGATCGCCGGCAGCCCATTGCTTTCAGTGGAACCTGCTGTATTGCTGGCTTCATTGAATTCAATGGGCAAACATCGTTCTTCTCTGCCACAGCTGTTACAGCTATGGCAGAGGAGAACGATCTTTACGCTGACAGTGCGGGGGGGGGGGGGGGCCCACTCTTGCCGCTATTGTGGCTTAATAGTGGGACCTGTGAACTTGAGATGCAGCCCAACATGTAGCCCCTCGCCTGCCCTGTCCATTGCTGTGTCGTTCCCATCACTTTCTTGAATTGCCCAGATTTTCACAAACGAAAACCTTAGCGAGTATCGGCGATATACAAAAATGCTCGGGTCGCCCATTGACTTCAATGGGGTTCGTTACTCGAAACGAACCCTCGAGCATTGCGAAAATTTTGTCCCGAGTAACGAGCACCCGAGCATTTTGGTGCTCGCTCATCTCTAGAGGAGAGTGAACCATAGAATAGTCGAAAATCAATCTTGATTGAATGGATGATTGAGTGATTGATTGTTGCCTTATATGACAAATGGTCCTTTGAACCCTGAGCTCCTAGGGTCCACATGGAACTGCAGCCTTCTCAGCCCCTTTAGTATTGAAAAGTCACCAATAATGGAAAAAAGTATATTTCCAGTTTCACTTGTCACATATTAAGGGGGCTTCATCTAATTGAGACACCTGTCAACATAATTTATGGATTGATGAGGAATGCGTTGAGGGACTTTAGACCCATCTTGTAGTCGTGGGAGAGTGACAAGTTTCTTGAATTTCAAATACAGGAATATAAATGTTGCCATTCAAGAAATTTTTAGTCAATGGTTCTAAAAAAAAAGCGATTAGAATATACAATGATGGAAGGAGACAATGATTTTATTAGCTGTCAAATGATATTAGTCGTTGAAAGAAATTCTCGTGTCATGCTGAGAACCTTAGATCTATTCCCCTGCAAGATTTAAATGAACATATTTGACAAATGATGTATGGACGTCAATCTCACAGTCACTGGGAATTACCACTTCCTCCGGTAGATGATCCTGATTTTTCATAGAACTGTCTAACAGTAATGAATGAGTAACAGGATCAATATGCCAGTGCCGGTAGTCGATGACTAGGCTCAGAATTACTGTTCAGTGACAAATCCACTTCAGTTTACATCGGTTTCAGGTCTCGGCTGTTCATACATATTAGAAGACAGATATGTGTGTGTGTGGGAGGGAGATTAAATAACCTGATCTCAACATGCCTGAGCCTTCATTTATGTGGGCAAAAAGCTACTGCCAGGGTCATCCGACTGTAGCCTATTCCTCTCCTCCCTTAGAAGCACATGCATAGTCAGCTAAGCCAAATGTACAAGAAGTAGTCAGGAGGAATGGCTGTTGTCTGGCTGACAGCTATCAAAGTGTATTAACGGCTTTACTCACATTTTGCACATTCAGGATCTGCATTCTATCTACATTTAATGGTACCTTTATTAGAGACCCCCATCTAGTAGCGTGTTGTACGTCATTTGGTCTTTCGAATGTAGCAATTGGCTGTGACATAGATTCCCCGAGGTGATGAAATTGTTCATAGGAATATTGGCCCATGTGGACAGGAAGCTTCTTGCATTTACCATAAAATAGCTGGAGGTCCTGATACATTCTGTAGAGCTGACAGGGCAGGTTCATTGAGTCATGCTACTTGCACCAATTCTGCTCTGGTCATGTCAACAGGATCCCCTTTTGCTGAATGTTTTTGCTCGATCACACTGTTCTCGGTATAGTCTCCACACTTCTAAATAAGAAAACTAACAAGGTTGGCAGTGAACTCCTGGCCCTGGCTAGTCTAGCACTGATGAATCGCCCTCATCGGAAGTCACTCCGATCACTTGACTATCCCATCAAATGTGGATTCACACTGAAGCTGATCCACAGAAAGCTTGTCACCAGAGATGAGCAAGCCTACTCAGCCACGCCCCTTTTTCGCCCAAGCGCCGCGATTTTCGAGTACTTCCGTACTCGGGCGAAAAGATTCGGGGGGCGCCGTGGGTGAGTGGGGGGTTGCAGTGTGGAATGGGGGGGAGAGGGAGAGAGAGAGGGCTCCCCCCTGTTCCCCACTGCTACCCCCCGCACCACCACGCCTCCCCCCGCCCCCCGAATCTTTTCACCCGAGTACTGAAGTACTCGAAAATCGCGGTGCTCGATCGAGTAATTACTCAAAACGAGTATACTCGCTCATCTCTACTTGTCACGTGATTGTATGTCGCACTCCGGGGTCTCTGGTCTAATTCACATACAGGGAAGCTCCAATCATGAAAGGGCCAGTGGCTCTAATAAAATGGCTATTCAGTGTATAGGAAGTCATAAATGTTAAGCCAGTGTTATTCTATTGAGCAGCTGTGGTATGTGTAGAGGTCTACCTCCATTAATGAACAATGTACCTCTGTTACTGGAAAGCAGAAGGCATTTGCATGAGATTAGTCAAGAGGGAACTGAAGGCCTAGAGCAGAAGAGGCAAGTCAATGGGCAATCAAGAGCAGAGTGCAACAACTAACCATAGTAGGGCAGGATCCCATGGTTACTTAATATATCCCTGGCTGCAATGCTGAGCATGAACTTCACATCATGAGATGCACTACCTAGCTCTCTTCTAATAGTGGGTTAAGAAATTGAAGGTCAGGAGAAGAAGAGGACATCTGGTGGACAATGAAATGCAGAGTACAGCGAGCCAGAAAGGAGAGCAAAAAACACAAACGATCATAAAAATCAAAAGGTTCGACCCTATCCCATGTTTTGATATGGATAGCCATAGGTAAATGCCATGTCCCTGGTTATGATGCCATGAAAGATCCTTAGGTCATTTTCATCATAGAGATCTACCGATTCCCTCATCTCTAGTAATTAGCATATTCTCAGAGTAAAGATGTGAAATAGAAAAACTCAATATTTTCCCAAGAGCCAAAATAAAATGAGAGCTGTCACTGTGAGTGACTGCGAATGATCAGCAATTCTAATGCCAATAAAAGAGGCTCGTTTCTTCACATGGGCTCTCTCGAAATTTAGCAAAGACTTAATAAGAGATGGGTAGCCGGCTCTGGATGGAATCCTTCACAGGTTGCAGTTTATGATGGATAAAACAGTTCTCTTCCTAGAAAATCACCAGACGCATTTTAAGTAGGTGGCACCAGACGCCCCTGCGACTTTACATTACTTAAGTCTTTTAGAGCACAACTTTGGGAAGTTTTGTGTACAATCTGGATGGCGCAGAGAGAGTATGTGGAGGATTCACTCAGCCATAAGTAGAACACATGAAACAATACCGGCACTAACAAATGGATACCTAATGAAAATACACTGAGTTTTGAGGAGATGATGAGCACAGATCCTGTATTTTCACATTAAGGCCACCTGCACACAGGTGGATTTGCATTGCAGAATCCGCAGCAGGCGTCTGCCTCTGGATTCGGTAGCGAATACCTTCCACAGCATGCTATGGAAAAATGATTCTCCCTGCACAAGTGGAGACCAATTGCGGTTTCTGATCGTGGAGGAAAAATCCAAGCATGCTTCATTTTTGCATGGAGTCTGCGTGGATGTCTTCCATTGATGTCAATGGAAGCCGTCTGATCTGCAGCCCTTCCAAAAATTACATTGTGTAAAGGTAGCGGATTCTGCGTCATCATTAGGATGCAGGGAACAGCAGGAGTTAAAAAAATCTGCACTGCGCATGTTCGACGGCAAGCCATGCAGCACAGATAAAGATAAAGGAAAAATAGGTACATGCGGACATATAGTTATATTCTTGTACATAGGGGGCAGTATTATAGTAGTTATATTCTTGTACATAGGAGCAGTATTATAGTAGTTATATTATTGTACATAGGGGGCAGTATTATAGGAGTTATATTCTTGTACATAGGGGACAGTATTATAGTAGTTATATTATTGTACATAGGAGGCAGTATTATAGTAGTTATATTCTTGTACATAGGGGGCAGTATTATAGTAGTTATATTCTTGTACATAGGAGCAGTATTATAGTAGTTATATTCTTGTACATAGGAGGCAGTATTATAGTAGTTATATTATTGTACATAGGGGGCAGTATTATAGTAGTTATATTCTTGTACATAGGGGGCAGTATTATAGGAGTTATATTCTTGTACATAGGGGGCAGTATTATAGGAGTTATATTCTTGTACATAGGGGGCAGTATTATAGTAGTTATATTCTTGTACATAGGAGCAGTATTATAGTAGTTATACTCTTGTACATAGGAGGCAGTATTATAGTAGTTATATTCTTGTACATAGGAGGCAGTATTATAGTAGTTATATTCTTGTACATAGGAGGCAGTATTATAGTAGTTATATTCTTGTACATAGGAGGCAGTATTATAGTAGTTATATTCTTGTATATAGGAGGCAGTATTATAGTAGTTATATTCTTGTACATAGGCAGCAGTATTATAGTAGTTATATTCTTGTACATAGGGGCAGTATTATAGTAGTTATATTCTTGTACATAGGAGGCAGTATTAGAGTAGTTATATTCTTGTACATAGGGGACAGTATTATAGTAGTTATATTCTTGTACATAGGGGACAGTATTATAGCAGTTATATTCTTGTACGTAGGAGGCTGTATTATAGTAGTTATATACTTGTACATAGGAGGCAGTATTATAGTAGTTATATTCTTGTACATAGGAGGCAGTATTATAGTAGTTATATTTTTGTACATAGGGGGTAGTATTATAGTGGTTATATTCTTGTACATAGTGGGCAGTATTATAGTAGTTATATTTTTGCACATAGGAGGCAGTATTATAGTAGTTATATTCTTATACATAGGAGGCAGTATTATAGTAGTTATATTCTTCTACATAGGGGGCAGTATTATAGTAGTTATATTCTTGTGCATAGAGAGCAGTATTATAGTAGTTATATTCTTCTACATAGGGGGCAGTATTATAGTAGTTATATTCTTGTATTCTTGTACATAGGGGGCAGTATTATAGTAGTTATATTCTTGTACATAGGGGCAGTATTATAGTAGTTATATTCTTGTACATAGGATGCAGTATTATAGTAGTTATATTCTTGTATATAAGGGGCAGTATTATAGTAGTTATATTCTTGTACATAGGGGCAGTATTATAGTAGTTATATTCTTGTACATAGGGGGCAGTATTATAGTAGTTATATTCTTGTACATAGGGGGAGTATTATAGTAGTTATATTCTTGTACATAGGGGGCAGTATTATAGTAGTTATATTCTTGTACATAGGAGCAGTATTATAGTAGTTATATTCTTCTACATAGAGGCAGTATTATAGTAGTTATATACTTGTACATAGGAGCAGTATTATAGTAGTTATATTCTTGTACACAGGGGCAGTATTATAGTAGTTAAATTCTTGTACATAGGGAGCAGTAGTATAGTAGTTGTATTCTTGTACATAGGGGACAGTATTATAGTAGTTATATTCTTGTACATAGGAGGCAGTATTATAGTAGTTATATTCTTGTACATAGGGGGCAGTATTATAGTAGTTATATTCTTGTACATAGGAAGCAGTATTATAGTAGTTGTATTCTTGTACATAGGGGGTAGTATTATAGTAGTTATATTCTTGTACATAGGGGACAGTATTATAGTAGTTATATTCTTGTACATAGGAGGCAGTATTATAGTAGTTATATTCTTGTACATAGGGGGTAATATTATAGTAGTTATATTTTTGTACATAGGAGGCAGTATTATAGTAGTTATCTTCTTGTACATAGGGAGCAGTATTATTGTAGTTATATTCTTGTACATAGGGGCAGTATTATAGTAGTTATATTCTTGTACATAGGGGCAGTATTATAGTAGTTATACTCTTGTACATAGGAGGCAGTATTATTGTAGTTATATTCTTGTACCTAGGGGGCAGTATTATAGTAGTTATATTCTTGAACATAGGGGGAGTATTATAGTAGTTATATTCTTGTACATAGGGGGCAGTATTATAGTAATTATATTCTTGTACATAGGGAGCAGTATTATAGTAGTTATATTCTTGTACATAGGAGGCAGTATTATAGTAGTTATATTCTTGTACATAAGGGACAGTATTATAGTAGTTATATATTGTACATAGTGGGCAGTATTATAGTAATTATATTCTTGTACATAGGGGGCAGTACTATAGTAATTATATTCTTGTACATAGGGCAGTATTATAGTAGTTATATTTTTGTACATAGGAGGCAGTATTATAGTAGTTATATTCTTGTACATAGTAGATATGGTACCACACTTTATGTACACTCAGAGCAAAATTAATAGTAGGTTATAAGTGTCACAGATCCATCTGGAATGGCAACATGACTTCTTTTCCTTTGTATCCATTATTAAGATGGTAATCATTTAGCCCTTTTTAACATGTCAATCTTCAGGATAGACGAAACCTGCTCCCAAGCATATCTAAAGACTGAATTAATTGGACCACACATTTCTGCAGGACCCCTTTTTCCAGCAAGGGGCTTTTAAAAAACTCTACAGGCCTGAAGACTCCAAAGATTTCTCAGTGACTATAGAAAATGTTTGATTAATGAATGTTACTTACAGAAACTATAACAAATATGTGTCTGCAGTCACAGAGTAGATAGATAGATAGATAGATAGATAGATAGATAGATAGATAGATAGATAGATAGATAGATATGAGATAGATAGATAGATAGATAGATAGATAGATAGATAGATAGATATTAGATAGATAGATATGTGATAGATAGATAGATATGAGATAGATAGATAGATAGATATGAGATAGATAGATATGTAATAGATAGATATGAGATAGATAGATAGATAGATATGAGATAGATAGATAGATAGATAGATAGGTATTAGTAGGGATGAGCGAGTATACTCGCTAAAGCACCACTCGCTCGAGTAATGTGCTTTAGCTGAGTATCTCCCTGCTCGTCCCTGAAGATTCGGGAGCAGCTGACAGGTGAGTCGCGGCGGGGAGCAGGGGAGAGCGGGGGGGGGGGGGGAGAGAGAGAGAGATCTCCCCTCCGTTCCTCCCCGCTCTCCCCTGCAGCTCCCCGCCCCGCGCTGACCCCCGAATCTTCAGGGACAAGCAGGGAGATACTCGGCTAAAGCACATTACTCGAGCGAGTAGTGCTTTAGCGAATATACTCGCTCATCCCTAGATATTAGATAGATAGATATTAGAAAGATATATATGAGATAGATAGATATTAGATAGATAGATAAATAGATATTAGATAGATAGATAGATAGATATGAGATAGATAGATATGAGCTAGATAGATGGATATGAGATAGATAGATATGAGATAGATAGATATTAGATAGATGGATATGAGATAGATATATATGAGATAGATAGATAGATAGATAGATAGATATTAGATAGATAGATATGTGATAGATAGATAGATATGAGATAGATAGATAGATAGATATGAGATAGATAGATATGTAATAGATAGATATGAGATAGATAGATAGATAGATATGAGATAGATAGATAGATAGATAGGTATTAGTAGGGATGAGCGAGTATACTCGCTAAAGCACCACTCGCTCGAGTAATGTGCTTTAGCTGAGTATCTCCCTGCTCGTCCCTGAAGATTCGGGAGCAGCTGACAGGTGAGTCGCGGCGGGGAGCAGGGGAGAGCGGGGGGGGGGGGGGGAGAGAGAGAGAGATCTCCCCTCCGTTCCTCCCCGCTCTCCCCTGCAGCTCCCCGCCCCGCGCTGACCCCCGAATCTTCAGGGACAAGCAGGGAGATACTCGGCTAAAGCACATTACTCGAGCGAGTAGTGCTTTAGCGAATATACTCGCTCATCCCTAGATATTAGATAGATAGATATTAGAAAGATATATATGAGATAGATAGATATTAGATAGATAGATAAATAGATATTAGATAGATAGATAGATAGATAGATAGATAGATAGATATGAGCTAGATAGATGGATATGAGATAGATAGATATGAGATAGATAGATATTAGATAGATGGATATGAGATAGATATATATGAGATAGATAGATAGATAGATATTAGATAGATAGATATTAGATAGATAGATAGATATTAGATAGATAGATAGATAGATAGATAGATAGATAGATAGATATTAGATAGATAGATAGATAGATAGATAGATATTAGATAGATAGATATGTGATAGATAGATAGATATGAGATAGATAGATAGATAGATATGAGATAGATAGATATGTAATAGATAGATATGAGATAGATAGATATGAGTGAGATAGATAGATAGATAGATAGATAGATATGAGATAGATAGATAGATATGAGATAGATACATAGATAGATAGATAGATATAGATATTAGATAGATGGATATGAGATAGATATATATGAGATAGATAGATAGATAGATATTAGATAGATAGATATTAGATAGATAGATAGATAGATATAGATATGAGATAGATAGATAGATAGATAGATAGATAGATAGATAGATATGAGATAGATAGATAAATATGAGATAGATAGATAGATAGATAGATATGAGATAGATAGATAGATATGAGATAGATACATAGATAGATAGATAGATATAGATATTAGATAGATGGATATGAGATAGATATATATGAGATAGATAGATAGATATTAGATAGATAGATAGATATTAGATAGATAGATAGATAGATATAGATATGAGATAGATAGATAGATAGATAAATAGATAGATATGAGATAGATAGATAAATATGAGATAGATAGATAGATAGATAGATAGATAGATAGATAGATAGATATGAGATAGATAGATAGATATGAGATAGATAGATAGATAGATAGATAGATAGATAGATAGATATGAGATAGATACATAGATAGATAGATAGATAGATATAGATATGAGATAGATAGATAGATAGATAGATAGATAGATAGATAGATATGAGATAGATAGATAGATATGAGATAGATACATAGATAGATAGATAGATAGATAGATATAGATATGAGATAGATAGATAGATAGATAGATAGATAGATAGATAGATAGATATTGGATAGATAGATAGTAGAGATGAGCGAACACCAAAATGTTCGGGTGTTCGTTATTCGTAACGAACTTCCCGTGATGCTCGAGGGTTCGTTTCGAACAACGAACCCCATTGAAGTCAATGGGCGACCAGAACATTTTTGTATTTCGCCGATGCTCGCTAAGGTTTTCATGTGTGAAAATCTGGGCAATTCAAGAAAGTGATGGGAATGACACAGAAACGGATAGGGCAGGCGAGGGGCTACGTGTTGGGCTGCATCTCAAGTTCACAGGTCCCACTATTAAGCCACAATACCGGCAAGAGTGGGCCCCCCCCCTCCCAACAACTTTTACTTCTGAAAAGCCCTCATTAGCATGGCATACCTTTGCTAAGCACCACACTACCTCCAACAAAGCACAATCACTGCCTGCATGACACTCCACTGACACTTCTCCTGGGTAACATGCTGCCCAACCGCCCCCCCTCCCCCCCACAGCGCACACCAAAGTGTCCCTGCGCAGCCTTCAGCTGCCCTCATGCCACACCACGCTCATGTCTATTTAGAATTGCGTCTGCCATGACGAGGGACCGCAGGCACACACTGCAGAGGTTGGCACGGCTAGGCAGCGACCCTCTTTAAAAGTGGCGGAGCGATAGCCCACAATGCTGTACAGAAGCAATGAGAAATAGAATCCTGTGCCACCGCCATCAGGAGCTGCACACGTGGGCATAGCAATGGGGAACCTATGTGCCACACACTATTCATTCTGTCAAGGTGTCTGCATGCCCCAGTCAGACCGGGCTTTTTAATTCATAGACACAGGCAGGTACAACTCCCTATTGTGAAGTCCCTGTCGACCCACAGCATGGGTGGCTCCCTGGAACCCACCGGCGGTACACAGAAATATCCCATTGCATTGCCCAACACAGCTGAGGTAGTAATGTCGTGCTTAATGCAGGTGGGCTTCGGCCCACACTGCATGCCCCAGTCTGACTGGGGTTCTTTATAAGTGTACAGATGTAGTAAAAACTCCGTGTGCACCTACAGCATGGGTGGGTGCCAGGAAGCCACCAGCGGTACATAGAAATATCGCATTGCATTGCCCAACACAGCTGAGGTAGTAATGTCGTGCGTAATACAGGTGGGCTTCGGCCCACACTGCATGCCCCAGTCAGACTGGGGTTCTTTACAAGTGGACACATGTAGGTTTAACTCCCTGTGGACCCACTGCCTGGGTGGGTGCCAGGAAGCCACCGGCGGTACATAGAAATATCCCATTGCATTGCCCAACACAGCTGAGGTAACGTCAGCTGTAATGCAGGTGGGCTAAAAATTAATTTGATTACACTGTAGGCGAGGGCCCACAAAAATTGCTGTATCAACAGTACTAATGTACATCCCAAAAATTGGCCATGGCCAGCCAAGAGGGCAGGTGAAACCCATTAATCGCTTTGGTTAATGTGGCTTAAGTGGTAACTAGGCCTGGAGGCAGCCCAGTGTAACGAAAAATTGGTTCAAGTTAAAGTTCCAATGCTTTTAAGCGCATTGAAACTTATAAAAATTGTTCTGAAAAATTATTTGAGTGAGCCTTGTGGCCCTAAGAAAAATTGCCCGTTCAGCGTGATTACGTGAGGTTTCAGGAGGAGGAGCAGGAGGAGGAGGAGGAGGAATATTAGACACAGATTGATGAAGCAGAAATGTCCCCGTTTTGGATGGTGAGAGAGAACGTAGCTTCCATCCGCGGGTGCAGCCTACGTATTGCTTACGTATCGCTGCTGTCCGCTGGTGGAGAACAGAAGTCTGGGGAAATCCAGCCTTTGTTCATCTTGATGAGTGTTAGCCTGTCGGCACTGTCGGTTGACAAGCGGCTACGCTTATCTGTGATGATTCCCCCAGCCGCACTAAACACCCTCTCCGACAACACGCTAGCCGCAGGACAAGCAAGCACCTCAAGGGCATACAGGGCTAGTTCAGGCCACGTGTCCAGCTTCGACACCCAGTAGTTGTAGGGGGCAGAGGCGTCACCAAGGATGGTCGTGCGATCCGCTACGTACTCCCTCACCATCCTTTTGCAGTGCTCCCGCCGACTCAGCCGTGACTGGGGAGCGGTGACACAGTCTTGGTGGGGAGCCATAAAGCTGGCCAGGCCCTTAAAGACTGTTGCACTGCCTGGGATGTACATGCTGCTCGATCTACGCACATCCCCTGCAACATGGCCCTCGGAACTGCGCCTTCTGCCACTAGCGCTGTCGGCTGGGAATTTTACCATCAGCTTGTCCGCAAGGGTCCTGTGGTATAGCAACACTCTCGAACCCCTTTCCTCTTCGGGAATCAGAGTGGGCAGGTTCTCCTTATACCGTGGATCGAGCAGTGTGTACACCCAGTAATCCGTCGTGGCCAGAATGCGTGCAACGCGAGGGTCACGAGAAAGGCATCCTAACATGAAGTCAGCCATGTGTGCCAGGGTACCTGTACGCAACACATGGCTGTCTTCACTAGGAAGATCACTTTCAGGATCCTCCTCCTCCTCCTCCTCCTCCTCAGGCCATACACGCTGAAAGGATGACAGGCAATCAGCCGGTGTACCGTCAGCAGCGGGCCAAGCTGTCTCTTCCCCCTCCTCCTCATCCTCCTCATGCTCCTCCTCCTCCTCCTGTACGCGCTGAGAAATAGACAGGAGGGTGCCCTGACTATCCAGCGGCATACTGTCTTCCCCCGCCCCCGTTTCCGAGCGCAAAGCAGCTGCCTTTATGGTTTGCAGGGAATTTCTCAAGATGCATAGCAGAGGAATGGTGACGCTAATGATTGTAGCATCGCCGCTCACCACCTGGGTAGACTCCTCAAAATTACCAAGGACATGGCAGATGTCTGCCAACCAGGCCCACTCTTCTGAAAGGAATTGAGGAGGCTGACTCCCACTGCGCCGCCCATGTTGGAGTTGGTATTCGACTATAGCTCTACGTTGTTC
This sequence comes from Eleutherodactylus coqui, assembly GCF_035609145.1. Lineage (NCBI taxonomy): Eukaryota > Metazoa > Chordata > Amphibia > Anura > Eleutherodactylidae > Eleutherodactylus > Eleutherodactylus coqui. The sequence goes on along the minus strand of NC_089843.1, from coordinate 40,496,544 downwards.
ATAGAGCCTGGCCAACATGTGGAGCGTAGAGTTCCACCGTGTGGGCACGTCGCACAGCAGTCGGTGCACTGGCAGCTTAAAGTGATGTTGCAGGGTGCGCAGGGTGGCAGCGTCCGTGTGGGACTTGCGGAAATGTGCGCAGAGCCGGCGCGCCTTTACGAGCAGGTCTGACAAGCGTGGGTAGCTTTTCAGAAACCGCTGAACCACCAAATTAAAGACGTGGGCCAGGCATGGCACGTGCGTGAGGCTGCCAAGCTGCAGAGCCGCCACCAGGTTACGGCCGTTGTCACACACGACCATGCCCGGTTGGAGGCTCAGCGGCGCAAGCCAGCGGTCGGTCTGCTGTGTCAGACCCTGCAGCAGTTCGTGGGCCGTGTGCCTCTTATCGCCTAAGCTGAGTAGTTTCAGCACGGCCTGCTGACGCTTGCCCACCGCTGTGCTGCCACACCGCGCGACACCGACTGCTGGCGACATGCTGCTGCTAACACATCTTGATTGTGAGACAGAGGAGGAGGAGGAGGAGGAGGGTGCTTTAGTGGAGGAAGCATACACCTCCGCAGATACCAGCACCGAGCTGGGGCCCGCAATTCTGGGGGTGGGTAGGACGTGAGCGGTCCCAGGCTCTGACTCTGTCCCAGCCTCCACTAAATTCACCCAATGTGCCGTCAGGGAGATGTAGTGGCCCTGCCCGCCTGTGCTTGTCCACGTGTCCGTAGTTAAGTGGACCGTGGCAGTAACCGCGTTGGTGAGGGCGCGCACAATGTTGCGGGAGACGTGGTCGTGCAGGGCTGGGACGGCACATCGGGAAAAGTAGTGGCGACTGGGAACTGAGTAGCGCGGGGCCGCCGCCTCCATGATACTTTTGAAGGACTCCGTTTCCACAACCCTATACGGCAGCATCTCAAGGCTGATGAATTTTGCGATGCGGACGGTTAACGTTTGAGCGTGCGGGTGCGTGGCGGCGTACTTGCGCTTGCGATCGAACACTTGCGCAAGCGACGGCTGAACGGTGCGCTGAACTACACTGCTGGATGGGGCCGAGGACAGCGGAGATGAGGGTGTGGGTGCAGGCCATGAGGCGGTAGTGCCTGTGTCCTGAGAGGGGGGTTGCATCTCAGTGGCAGGTTGGGGCACAGGGGGAGAGGCAGGGGTGCAAACCGGAGACGGTGAACGGCCTTTGTCCCACCTTGCGGGGTGCTTGGCCATCATATGTCTGCGCATGGTGGTGGTGGTGAGGCTGTTGGTGTTGGCTCCCCGGCTGAGCTTTGCGCGACAAAGGTTGCACACCACTGTTCGTCGGTCGTCAGGCGTCTCTGTGAAAAACTGCCAGACCTTAGAGCACCTCGGCCTACGCAGGGTGGCATGGCGCGAGGGGGCGCTTTGGGAAACACTTGGTGGATTATTCGGTCTGGCCCTGCCTCTACCCCTGGCCACCGCACTGCCTCTTGCAACCTGCCCTGCTGATGCCCTTGACTCCCCCTCTGAAGACCTGTCCTCCTGAGTAAGCGTTGCACACCAGGTGGGGTCAGTCACCTCATCGTCCTGCTGCTCTTCCTCCGAATCCTCTGTGCGCTGCTCCCTGGGACTTACTGCCCTTACTACTACCTCACTGCAAGACAACTGTGTCTGATCGTCATCGTCCTCCTCACCCACAGAAAGTTGTTGAGACAGTTGGCGGAAGTCCCCAGCCTCTTCCCCCGGACCCCGGGAACTTTCGAATGGTTGGGCATCAGTGACGATAAACTCCTCTGGTGGGAGAGGAACCGCTGCTGCCCAATCTAAGCAGGGGCCCGAGAACAGTTCCTGGGAGTGTTCCCGCTCCTGAGCAGGTGTCATTGTAGTGGAGTGAGGAGGCTGGGAGGAAGGAGGAGCAGCAGACAGAGGATTCGGATTGGCAGCAGTGGACGGCGCAGAACTGCGGGTAGACGATAGGTTGCTCGAAGCACTTTCTGCCATCCAGGACAGGACCTGCTCACACTGCTCATTTTCTAATAACCGTCTCCCGCGTGGACCCATTAATTGGGCGATGAATGTGGGGACGCCAGAAACGTGCCTCTCTCCTAATCGCGCAGCAGACAGCTGCGACACACCTGGATCAGGAGCTTGGCCTGTGCCCACACCCTCACTTGGCCCTCCGCGTCCTCTGCCACGTCCACGTCCACGTCCTCTAGGCTTACCCCTACCCCTCAGCATGCTGTATTACCAGTGATTAGATTTCCCAGGCAGGAAATAAATTGGCGCAAGACTGCAGGCCAAATATAATTTTTGCCCTTTTTGGAAAACGAAAGGCCCCACTGCCTCTAGTGAATGAATTATCAAAGTTTAATAACTGTGCTGTGTCCCTGCTTATGTGTCACAGAACGTGAGGGTAGCAGAGTTATTATAACTCTTGGAGAGCAGGTATTTTTTTTCCCAATTAAGGAAAGCAAATGGCGAACACAGCAGTAAAGCGTAGCTGGCTGCGTATGATTTAGCAATGTTTTTCACGCAGCTCACACGTGTCCACCGCCCTTAGGACGGACAGAGGCTGGACAAATAGATTTGTTTTCAGTTTTTTCCCACCAACAGGCAGCACTGCGTATATTCAATGAACCTGCGAAGTTTAATAACTGCGCTGTGTCCCTGCTTATGTGTCACAGAACGTGAGGGTAGCAGAGTTATTATAACTCTTGGAGAGCAGGTATTTTTTTTCCCAATTAAGGAAAGCAAATGGCGAACACAGCAGTAAAGCGTAGCTGGCTGCGTATGATTTAGCAATGTTTTTCACGCAGCTCACACGTGTCCACCGCCCTTAGGACGGACAGAGGCTGGACAAATAGATTTGTTTTCAGTTTTTTCCCACCAACAGGCAGCACTGCGTATATTCAATGAACCTGAGAAGTTTAATAACTGTGCTGTGTCCCTGCTTATGTGTCACAGAACGTGAGGGTAGCAGAGTTATTATAACTCTGGTAGAGCAGGTATTTTTTTTCCCAATTAAGGAAAGCAAATGGCGAACCCAGCAGTAAAGCGTAGCTGGCTGCGTATGATTTAGCAATGTTTTTCACGCAGCTCACACGTGTCCACCGCCCTTAGGACGGACAGAGGCTGGACAAATAGATTTGTTTTCAGTTTTTTCCCACCAACAGGCAGCACTGCGTATATTCAATGAACCTGCGAAGTTTAATAACTGCGCTGTGTCCCTGCTTATGTGTCACAGAACGTGAGGGTAGCAGAGTTATTATAACTCTTGGAGAGCAGGTATTTTTTTTCCCCAATTAAGGAAAGCAAATGGCGAACCCAGCAGTAAAGCGTAGCTGGCTGCGTATGATTTAGCAATGTTTTTCACGCAGCTCACACGTCTCCACAGGCGTAAGGACGGACACAGGCTGGACAAATAGATTTCTTTTCAGTTTTTTCCCACCAACAGGCAGCACTGCGTATATTCAATGAACCTGCGAAGTTTAATAACTGCGCTGTGTCCCTGCTTATGTGTCACAGAACGTGAGGGTAGCAGAGTTATTATAACTCTTGGAGAGCAGGTATTTTTTTTCCCAATTAAGGAAAGCAAATGGCGAACCCAGCAGTAAAGCGTAGCTGGCTGCGTATGATTTAGCAATGTTTTTCACGCAGCTCACACGTCTCCACAGGCGTAAGGACGGACACAGGCTGGACAAATAGATTTCTTTTCAGTTTTTTCCCACCAACAGGCAGCACTGCGTATATTCAATGAACCTGCGAAGTTTAATAACTGCGCTGTGTCCCTGCTTATGTGTCACAGAACGTGAGGGTAGCAGAGTTATTATAACTCTTGGAGAGCAGGTATTTTTTTTCCCAATTAAGGAAAGCAAATGGCGAACCCAGCAGTAAAGCGTAGCTGGCTGCGTATGATTTAGCAATGTTTTTCACGCAGCTCACACGTCTACACAGGCGTAAGGACGGACACAGGCTGGACAAATAGATTTGTTTTCAGTTTTTTCCCACCAACAGGCAGCACTGCGTATATTCTATGAATAATAACTGTGTTGTGGCCCTGCCTATACAATTCTTTCCCTGCAGTATCAATGGAGGGTGCAATGCTCTGCAGAGGCGATTTTGAGAAGCCCAAAAAAAATGCAGCACAGCCAACAGCAGCCTGGACAGTACTGCACACGGATAAATATGGCCCTAGAAAGGACCGTTGAGGTTCTTGAAGGCTACACTCACTCCTAACACTCTCCCTGCCTATGCAGCACTTCTGTCCCTAATGCCAGGTGCAACGCTCTGCAGAGGCGATTTTGAGAAAAAAAAAAAAATCCCACTGCTAACAGCAGCCAACACACAGCTATCAGTGGCCCTAATAAGGACCTTTGGGGGGTCTTGAAGCCTACACTAACTACCAATTCTTTCCCTACAGCAGCTCCGGTATAAACAGCACTGTCCCTCATCTAACTCACACCGCATCTGAGGCGAGCCGCGGGAGGGGCCGACTTTTATATTAGGCGAACACCTGATCTCGCCAGCCACTCACAGCAGGGGGGTGGTATAGGGCTTAAACGTTGCAGGGGGAAGTTGTAATGCCTTCCCTGTCTTTCAATTGGCCAGAAAAGCGCGCTAACGTCTCAGGGAAGGAAGTGAAAGTAACCAGAACACCGCATGGTGTTCGTCACGAATAACGAACATCCCGAACACCCTAATATTCGCACGAATATCAAGCTCGGACGAACGCGTTCGCTCATCTCTAATAGATAGATATCGTTTTCCACCCTAGCTTACCAGACAAATACCTAACTAATGGAAACAACATATATGAGCTCAGTGCTCTGTTTTTCCAGGCCCTTAGTGGAAATGAATTTGATTCCATTCTCTTGATATATGATGCTGATGTTAATGCATTGCCCCATTTTTGGGGAGTATATAAAAATGGTTTCCGTGTGATTTAATGGGCAATAAACAATCTGCGGCTAATGATTAAATGTAGCCTGCAAAGATAAATCTGCCGTTTACCATTCATGAAGATAAACACAGCAATCTCACATAGAAACTATCAATTTGGGGCCCGTAAATCACTCAATTTCCATGGTTAATTACAATTTGTAAGCATCATTATTTTTGGGTGTCTTGTGAAGTCAGGATCCTTACTGGTAACACAGGAAGCCTTGCATTACGTAGAAATGGTTCGCACGTAATCTAAGTCCCTTCTAGTAATCCTGGACCATCCTGTGCGGTAGGCCTGGTAGTATTATCCCCTTGTACTGACACTATAGCTCCATCTACAATACGGCATTCCGAGTTGGCGTCTCACATCCTTTTCTTTGCCTAGATGTAAATACGACTCCTTATATGTATGGATGTAGCAAATGTTAATTTGGCATTTAGCGCTTTGTGATAACTGAACTACAATGTACTGCAATGTTGGAAGTGGCGTCGTCACAATGTGGTAGTCATGTTAACAACTTCTATATCTGAAGGCGCTGTGGGGGCTTTGTAGGGTCTCGAGGCCCGCCCTATTACTCCATCGCACGCGTAATATGCTATTAAATTACGCTCATGTGAGTCTGCCCTTAAAGAGATACTCTGTAGACTTAAATTTACTTTACAACCCCTCCGACCATCCTGGTTGGTGCTGACCAGGACATGAAACTGCTGCAGCCAATCACTGGCCACAGGGACCTTCTTTAGACAGTGATTGGCTGCAGCAGTCACACATCCTGGTCAGCAGCAACCAACCAGGACAGAGTGTTAAGTCTCTGGAATACCCCTTTAAGGAGAGATGGATACTTCTCCTTTGTATCTACTCCTACGTTTGAGTCAAAAAAATGCACCAAGACCTGCATGTGTGATTTCAGCCTAAGTCCTTTAAATCCGGGGATTTCCCAGATGCAGGAGCTCTGAATTTGTCCTTATCTTGACATCAGGAATGATTTCTCTGCGGTTTTCCATAGGGCTGCAGGTAAACCATTTAGAGCATTGTAACTCAGTGAGAGATCATTGTGTACTAAAGAATGCCGACAAATTACAGCCTCAGCTCTGCTACATCTGGATTAATTCTAAGCTACGGAGCTGCGACTGCTTTTTCAGTCCTTTATATGTTGAAAGAAAAACTATTCCATAATAAAAAAAGAGCTTTTGAGATATAAAAGCCGCAATTGTGCTGCAAGAAATCTGTAAAAAACAAGCCTTCAGTGATTGTGGCCTGAAATTAAAAGTATTTATCGACTTCATGCGATCCTTCTGTGTTTACCAGCAGACAAAAATACGAATTTCAGGGACAAGTCAAATTTGGAAATTTCAGATGCAAACATAATCTGAGCTTTCAAGCTAAATAATGAGTGTGGTAAATGTCACGATAAACTTGGACAGCACAGGGCCTTCGGGGACAACCTATTGAAAGTCACCGACTCTCCAGATTGAGCAGAGGCGGCCTTTGTATGGAAGCAAATTGGTGTGAAAAAAGAAGGTCGACGAAACCGATGAAAGGTCACGGAAATCCTGAATCCTGTCTGTAAATGGAACTTTTCATAGAAACCAGAAAGAAATGCGTGACAGTCATGAGCGGTCACTGACAATGAGGAAGGGTCAGATAAAGGGAACAGTTACTCAGGCCAAGCCTCTGGTCATACAGTGCCTCGTACCCCAGAGAAGTCACTAGTTTCAGATGCTCTACTGATGGGCGCTGGGGCACGGAGTCCAGGAACGTCACTCTTATACTTACCTTCCTCGTCGTTTGCCCACGGTATAGAGGGGTGATACCCCATGGTTCTTTTTTGTTGTTCTTCTAATTATTAATCTACTCTATTTTATGTATGTTTCTTTAAGAAGTCAGGTGACTACAGGTGGCTCGTCAAAAGTGGATGGATAATTACTTTCTAAAATTACTCTACACTATGAGACTTTTGTGGTCTCATCAACCAGTTGAGTCCCATCTTTGGCCCATTCTATCTGTGTGCCCCCTGCATCCCAGGACCCTTTAAGAGCTGTTCACCTACAATGCCACTGTATATAGCAAACTACTTGTAAACACACTTGCAATGACAGGACTAGTCATCTTCATTACAAGTATTTGCATAAATAGTCCACAACATAAAGTGATGGCTTTACAGGCAGCTGGTGAGGGGATGATGAGGAAGGTAAGTGTAAGAGCAACATCTCTGAACTCGCTACCCCAACTTCTGGGAGGACGTAACTTTAGTTTATGGGGCTCATAGGAGTTGACAGGGTCCCTTTAAAAGCATCTCTTATTGTGGAAGACCTATAATAAAAGCCTACTATTGATTTGAATAAAGTGTAATCCTGTGTTTGACCTGCAGTGGTACTGAAGGGCAACTTAATGATTGCTGGAAGGTTGCCTCACAAAATATAGCTATGGACTTAATAGTGTAGGTAGTATCTATCTACTAAAATGATAGATAGATAGATAGATAGATAGATAGATAGATAGATAGATAGATAGATAGATAGATAGAAAGATAGAAAAATAGATAGGAGATAGATAATTAGATAGATAGATAGATATGAGATAGATAATTAGATAGGAGATAGATAGATAGATAGATAGATAGATAGATAGATATGAGATAGATAGATAGATAGATATGAGATAGATAGATAGATATGAGATAGATAGATAGATAGATAGATAGATAGATAGATAGATAGATAGATAGATAATGATACAGATAGATAGATAGATATGAGAGAGAGAGAGATAGGAGATGGATAAATAGATACATAGATAGATAGATAGATAGATAGATAGATAGATATGAGATAGATAGATAGATAGATAGATAGATAGATATGAGATAGATAGATAGATAGATAGATAGATAGATAGATATGAGAGAGAGAGAGATAGATAGGAGATGGATAAATAGATAGATAGATATAAGATAGATAGATAGATAGATAAATATGAGATAGATAGATCGATAGATGAGATACATAATGAGAATCATACCATAGTACAGAACATCCAAAATAAAACACTAATGTATCCACTGATAGACTCAAAAAATTGCATTTTTTGAAAAACCTATTATATTCCAGCCGACTCTACAGCTGCTCCCCTCTCCTCAATTAAATCCATTTCTATGGGAAATAAAAAGCAAGTTAGCTAGTCTGTAGCTATACAATGTATCACTATATGCAGGATGTATACATAGTCCATACAAATGTTACACCGCTTTACAAACCAGCGGGACAAGCGTTGCAATGCGCAGTAATAGTGTTATGGACACACTCGCTCAATGCAGTTAAATTGATTATATTTGCCTTAATATGCTGGATATATGGAAACCTAATGAGCTGCATATGTGCAAATTCTATAGAACTTATCACATCAAAGGCTCTACTTACATCTCCTAACAGGCCCATCTGTTCGCCCCAAAGTCTAGGCAACGGGACTAATGCTGCTAGAACATTTATATTAGCGATAGACGTCATGGATCAGCATATCACTTAACCCCATAATGACCAACCATACGTGTTTTCACCACCTGGGCTGTAAAAACACACTGGCCCTGTAGAATAAAGCACTGGGGGTTGGAGAGTGTGGCTGTACCCGGCTTTCGGCTATCGGTAGCCGAGAGCCTGGAGATGTAACCGGGGGCCGCAGAGTGCGGTCCCCAGTCACATGATTGCCATTATGGTGGTGCACATGTCCAGAAGTCAGGAGAGCCTGGGAAATGTAAAATCTCCTTGCTCCCGGCTACCAGGCCTCTGTAATTACCCCTGTCTTTGGACATACCACACAGTTTACATTATTACTTTTGTCTAAGATTTAGGGAATACCAAAAAGGTGGGGGAAACTCTTTTTAAGGAGTCTTTTTTTTCTGCACAAGTGTGCAATGGGGCTTGGAATTTATTTAGTTGTGCCCCAAAGCCAAAGGGTGTTCTCTTCATTATAGGCCTAGCCATGTGTCCTTTAAGCAGATTGAGGCTACAATTGCTAAAGACAGAAGAACTAGTGGTAAAACATTTGGGGTATGCCTTCCCAGTTGTCTCTCCATCATGAAAATGAGATTTGGGGGGAAAAAAAAAGAAATTGTATTTATTTTTCACCTGCTTTACAATAATTTTTGCAAAAAAACCAGTGGGATCAGAATGCTCAATACACACCTAGATAAATGGGCTAAGGGGTCTAGATTTCAAAATGGGGTCATTTATGGGATGCAATCTATTTTTTTGGCAGCTTGATGGCTTTACAAGTGAGCAATGGCACCTAGAGTTTATTTCTTTTTGCCTTGAAATCCAACGGGTGTTCCCTCCATTACAGGCTTAGCCATGTGCCCAGTAAGCAGATTGGGGCTACAATGGGTATGTTTCTGAACACAGAATAAACAGGGGTATCAGATTTTTGGGTGAAAGTCTTCATTCATGTGTGTGCTGTACAAAAAAACAGTTTTTAAAATGACATAATTGCAAAAAATATGAAAACCGTATTTTTTTTCCTTCTGCTTGGCTTAGATCCATTCAAAAACTGTGGGGTCAAAATACATAGTACACCCCTTGATGGATTCGTTAAGGGGTCTACTTTTCAAAATTGTTTGTGGGGGTTCTCTAGTGTTTTGGCCACTCAAGGGCTGTACTTGTGTGCATTGGGACCTAAAATGTCTTCCACGTACAATTTCTGTTCTGAAAGCCACCGGCTGTTCTTTTCATGTTGGGCCCCGTTGTTCATATGGACATAAGATTAGGGGCACAATCAGTATGTTTCTGAATACAAGACAAACAAGGGAATCCATTTTGGGGTTCATATTATAAATATGTTTTTAAAATGACATATTTGCAAATGCATGAAATTTTATTTTTTCTCCTCTAAATTGCATTAACTCCTGAAATAAATCTGTGGGGTCAAAATACTCCTGACCCCCCTCAGTGAATACATTAAAGGGTGTAGTTTTTTTAAATGGGGTCATTTGTGGGGTTATCTATCATTCTGACACCCATGAGCCTTTGCAATATTGGCTTGATGTAGGAAAACAAAATGTTCCTCAAAACTTTAATAATTAATGTTAAATTTGCACGCCTCCTAAATGGGTAAAAAAAGTTTTTCAAATGTGCTTCCAGAATAAAGCAAACAGATGGAAATATATATCTTATGAAAAACGTGCACAGTATTTTGGCACATATTTGACATATTGCATTTGAAAATTGGAAAGAAATGACAATTTTTTTTCAAAAGTTTCCCAATTTTGTGGCTTTTAATAAATATACATAAATTCTATTGCTCTATTTTTACCACTTAAATGAAGTACGATATGCGCTGAAAAAACAATGTCAGAATCACTTGGATATGCAGAACCTTTACAGAGTTATTCTAAGTTAAAGTGAAACATATCAGATTTCCAAAATTTGACCTGGTCATCAAGGCGCAGGCAGGCTTGTCCACTAAGGGGTTAAGGAGGAGTAGCTCTTCTAGAACATCGCAATTACAATTTATTTTTCTCATGAACAAAAAGAACTGTATATACAGTATATTTGGTTACTATGCGTTTTTGTGGTTTTGTTCTTGACACCATTGCATGGCCCCTTGCAAATTTGTATTTTCACTTTAAAGACTTCAGTTCTCTGAAACGTTATCCTAAAAATGGATTTTCATTTTAGAATGGATGAAAGAGGCAATTTCCCTAAAAAAGCTTCAAAATTTAGAGCACCCCAAAAAGGGCATCCTTGTGATATGAAATACCTTATAGACACTCTTCTTGCCACCATCTGTGGTGTTATTTGGACGCAATATGCTTATGTTTTGGGGCACTTTTATGTATGCCCTATTTTTTTCCAAAGTGGTCTGTCTAAAAAGACCACAGTGGTTAGACGAGGCACTAGTCACTCTACGTAGAAAAGTATTTGAAACCACCTGGTTTATACCTTTGCCCTCCTCATGGGAGGGTTGAATTTAGGGGTCTGTACCATTGCCCTCCTTGGACTTGGCTGCAAGGAGCCTCCTGGTTACATCCTCAGAACAATTAACTATGACCGGACTAAACGAAAGAGCATAAACAGTGGAAAGTGAGGGGTAAATATAGAATATAAGTCAAAGAGAAGACTAAATCCAGGTCGGGAACGACACTAGTCAGAACACCAGAGAGGAATTACAGGTCTAAGCACATCAGCATCCACGTGAAGAAGATACAATAACTGGAAGAGGATTCTGGGAGAGCTGGGTAATATAACCTAGCTAGATTAGCTAAATAGCAACTGCTTGCATGACTTCTGAGTCCAGAACAAGAGAGGAGAGTTAAAGGGGTAATAGGGAGATTGAAAGTTTTTTCAAGTTTTGACACATCCGCTACAATCCCAAGAATGTGGGTCCAGTTGGTCTCCAAGAGAATAAGGGGAGATCACACAGGCACACCACCATTGTGTGGTAGATTGCTTCCTGTTTTGTGTTAGGCAATCTCCGGCTTTCTCACTGAAATGAATGGAGCAGCAGTATGTCTACATGATCTCCACTTCTTTCCTTTTGAGACCACCATTATTTAACTTTTAATTGGCACCAAGGGGTATTTAAGTGGCTTGTGTTAGCAATAGATTTTTTACAGTGTCATTGTAAGATTTAACTAAGCTCAGGAGGTGCAGACATAGATGTAGTACCTGGCCCTAAGGGAAGCCCAAAAGCCGCTTTGACATATAAGATGGCACCAATATCATAGGTGGAAAACGGTAGGTGGGGGGCTGTTACAGATTTTGCATTGGGACCCAGGAGCTAAAAGTTACACTTCTGTCACCAAATACATATTCTTTTTGCTTTCTCTCATTTCTCTTCCTGGATGAAATATAGGAAATACTGAACTGTCTCGGTGACTGAAAGCTTGGCAGAACATCACCAGCCCCAGAGTCATCAGGGTGAGAGAAATGATAGTGACGGTTTTTTGAAGATGCAGAGGCTTCCATCAGAGGGTCGCAGGTTCACAGTCTCCTCGTGTTGATGGTGACAGAAAATCATTTCTGTCACAAAGCATCTTGCAGGCCATGGTGGGATGTGAGCTCTTGGTCTGTGACCATCCCAGTAGACCGGACCTGACAATAATTATTACTGCTACGGCAGAGCCTCCTGGAATGGAATCTTATGAGAAATAGGTATCAAAATCCTGCAGATAACCTGCCCTCTCTGATGGGCGAATTAACACTTCAACCTCCACGGAGGCTTTATATATAGTAGTACAAATGCTTGGCATTTGTAAAGACCTGTGACAGCAATGTAGAAGAATGAAAGAGGAGACTGTAAATGTCTGTAAGTACAGTATATGTTCTGTAACTGCTGTAACAAAAATAACTATACTGAGCTAGGGGCATTACAGATACTGGGGACCTCTGGGCAAAGACCCTATCACGGGCCAGGCTGGGCACTTTGCCCTAAGGTGAACTGTGAAACAAAATGAAGATATGAGATTTGCTCCAACAAGTAACTTTTCTTCTCTCAAACAAACTGATAACAGTCTGTCACAGCAACAGACACAATCGGTATTTGCTCTCTTCGGAATGCTGAGTTTCGAGCAGAGAAATACAAGGAGACCTTCTCTTGATCAGTTGTACTTCCAAGTTGGTCAATATGCTTTACGGTTATTCCACCGAAGGCCAACACTTTACATTCTAGAGACTAACTCTGCGACTACAGGCCTCAGGACAATTTTTAGCACCCCTGTCCTAGCTCAACGACTCTCCCCTCTTAATGTCACCATCTCGATTCCACCCAACACACAGCTATATACTCGCTAGATCTTCTTATTCCTGCTTAGTCAGCACTGAGATACAGTCCCTCGTCGTATTTATGTGTCCTTCAACTTAAAACCACTGTTCCTAACAAATATGCAAACACATACTACAAAGGCCCACCGGGCCCCTATTACACAGTCATAGGCATTAGAAAAGGGGTTTCCTGTTTCATGCAATTAGGGATCAATCCTGGAAAAGTTTGTGTTTTACATTTGGCTAAAAACCTGGCCTGATCCTCATATTGATGCCCCAAGACAGAGATTTTCGAATACACGTTCTTCCCTTCAATATTCAGCACTATAGCTGTTGGATGCCAATCACTCATTTCATTCCCCATCCTTCCCCATCAATCCCAAGCACTCTTAAGCGTATCCCAAGCGCATTCATGCACTCCTAATATGAATGTGTGTCCTGGGACAACCATGTGGTTTGCTAACCCTAACTTTTACAGAAATCTATGATGGTGAGGGTTTTAGGTCAGTAAAGCCCGTAGTTGGACCAGGAGACACATGTGAAAATGACCTTGGGCTAGATTTAAACTACTGCCATTCTTTTCTGTTGTTTGGCTCTATCCTTGGAGCCAAACAACAGTAAAACCAGAAATGCTGGATCCAGCATATGTGAGACTGGATCCAATTGTCTATAATGGGGTCGTCTGGTTTAGCTTGTGGGAGAAATTATCCCAGACTAAATAGCATAACTTGCTGTGCTATTTGTCCTTGGTTATATGCTGGGTGAATGGAGATTGTGACACAGATATGGTTAAGGACACATAGCTTGGCTGGCTGCACATGGCCAAACCAAGCTCCCCCACTGCAGCCAATGACTGCTTGATTGTGGCACTGGGTGGGCATGGTTTGGTTGGTTGCAGCCAGTTAGATGGTCTGTCCTAGCCTAATACACATCATGTCCAATCACAGCATATGTGTAGGTACTGTGTTGAGTAGGACTTTCTTTACTTTTGAGATTAAAGGGATTTTCCAATATTCGTACAGCCAGGCCAGATATTAGATCGATGAGGGTCCGACTGCCGGAAACCTTTGCTGATTAGCTGACTGTAAGAGACACCTCCCCTCCATTGTTTACCAGTGGCTGTGACAGAGTGGCTGTGCCTGGTATTAAAGCCCAGTCCCATGTGCTTGGATAGGACTGAAATGCAATGAACTGTAGTACCAGGCACAGCCACCACCATATGTATGGACCTGTGCCTTGTAAACAATAAAGAGGAAAGTCAGTTCATTGGCTGCGGGGAGTCGTACTCTCACTGATATGATCCTGACATCCTCTCTCACATTATTAATATTATAGTTTTGGGAAAACCCCATTAAAGAGAGCCTGTCATGTCCACATATCAGGGGGGTGGGCTGCATAACTTTACAACTGCGGCCCTGCTGACTCTAATGATGTGTATCTTTATAGATTTGGCTCTTGGCACTGTGAATGTACTGTATCAAGTGGATGGTCCTTACCTCTTACTGTCAATGGGTGATGTCAGATTTAATTGACAGTGAGTGGAGAGGACTGCCCACTTGACACATTCACAACACTAGATGCCAAATCTAAGAGGAGACTGTATGGCAGAACAGCAGTTATTGTCAACACAAAAAATAAATAGATTATTGCGAGGTCACGTCTGCAAATGTATGTAGCCGGCCCTTCTGAGAAGAGGGTAGGACAGGTCCTCTTTAAGGCATAAAAAGTAGAACCTTACAAATCCCTCCATCCCAACTTGGAAGCTCCTCATAAGACATTTTTTAGTAGATATTTTTATAGGAGTTTTTGTTACAGGAGGTTTTGCTATGTTTTTAGTGCAGCACCTCATCAAACAGTATTGGTTTTAGCCAACTTTACTTGTTTTTTTTTTCATAAACTTAAGTTGCATATACTCCACCTTTCGTTGCTGTGAAGCAATGTATACCACTAGAATCATGACCCACATTTATTAAACTATTTATGAGATCACGCCCGCAGTGGAAAACTTATTTATATGCAGATTGATTTGATGAAATTTTTATAATGCTTTTCTATTTCATTATAATTAGCGAGACATTAGGTCAGAAGTAATGTTTTGCGGTGCGGAGCTGAAGGTCCTTTTTAAAGCATCTCAAGTAGATTAAACAATGAGACTAACTGGGAGGAAATTGAATTTTTTCCTCATCTCTTCTTAAAACACAAGGTACTTGCGTTTTACAAACAGAATGAAGTTCTCATCTACACAATAAATATAAAAAAACCCTAATTGGATATTTGTATATATGAATTCTTCTTCAGGGCAAAATGCACATCGAAAATCCGCAGCGGAATATAGCAGCAGCACCGTAGAGGAGATCGTAATAAATCCCACCTACACACCAGGGACAGTAACCTGCAATGCAAGTTTTTTAATCTGCTGCATGTCAATGTATATTGTGGATTTGCTGTGGATTTTTTGTGGATTTTCCCCCTTGATTTTGAAAATCCACAATAAATCTGTAATTAGTGTTCAGTGAACTGAAATAGTCGAATTCTTTTTAGGTCAATTTGCTAAAATTTTGGTTCGGCACAAACCTGAATCTTGGGTGGTTTGTCTCGGCGAAGCTTGCTAAAATAATTCCATTTTATCCCAGATATGTTCAGTAGGGTTTAGGTGGCAACTCTGCGCAGGTCAGTTCAATTGTGGAACATCCATATCCTCAAACCAATGTAAAGCAGAGTTAGATATGCAACAAGGCACGTTGTCTTCTTGGAAGTATGGCCAACCATTCCCAGAGTATTGCCACATTGTCAACAGAACATTATGGTCTAGAATGTCAAGGTACACCTCCATGTTTATAGTTCTTGCCACTAAAACCAAGGAACCAAGACCATGCCATGTAACACATCCCCAGACAATAATGGAGCCTCAGCCGTACTTAAGTGTTGGCACATCATACTCAGGCAAAAGGTGTTACCTCCACTCCCGGGTATAACCATCTAATGTGATGGAGCAGTGTTATTTGTCATTTCATAAAACATGTTTCCATTGCTCAGCTGTCCAATGACAATGCTTCTTGCAACAATTTAGATGTGCCTCATGATGCATAACCCATATAACCAATAGACTGCAGTTCCCGTCACAAACTATGGCTGGCACCTCCAAGGGTCTGTATCTTATGTAGTATGGCTTAGGACAAGTGATATGCTAATAACACATGATTCGTTCTACTAATAGGGGAGTCCAAATATTTTTGGTAGGATGCTTTATTATATTAAATAATTACAAAAGTTATGAATAATTAAGTTTCGTTGTCATGAAGAAGAACAGATCCAAAGAGAGAGAAAGAGAACCCAGGAAAACATTTTCACACTGACTATCTGGGATTGGTTTTTCTTGTTACCTCTTCTGGGATCCTTTATCATCCCTCAGCCTTATACATTATGGGTCACTGGTAGTGATGAGCGAGCATACTCGCTAAGGGCAATTGCTTGAGTGAGCATTGTCCTTAGTGAGTACCTGCCCACTCAAGAGAAAAGGTTCGGCAGCCAGCGGCGGGCAGGGAGTGGCGGGGGAGAGCAGGGAGGAGTAGAGGAGAGATCTCTCTCTCCCTCTCCCCCCCCCCTCGCTCCCCCTGCTCACTGCTGCAACTCACCTGTCACCCGCGCCGGCAGCCGAACCTTTTCTCTCGAGCGGGCAGGTACTCGCTAAGGGCAATGCTCGCTCGAACAATTGCCCTTAGTGAGTATGCTCGTTCATCTCTAGTCACTGGCTATAACTACAGCTGAGAACATAGAGGGATACTCTTTAAGGGGTTTTCCAGAACTGGCTTGTCCTCAGGAAAGGTCAACAATGTCAGATCAGTGGGGATCTGCTACCGGGACCCCCTGCCGGTCAGGTAATTAAAGTGACTTGAAAATTAAGGACAATGGGGTGCTTTTGTAATAAAGACTCTAAAAGTGCTTTTAGACGCAACGCTTATCATTCAAAAAATCGTCAAGATAATCATTCAATCTAAAAACGAGCCAATGACTGAACAACAAGCAAGAGTCATTCGCTTCTTGCTCGTCATTCATTATATTCAGGCTCGTTTTTGGACGCCCACATAGAGGTCAAAAATTGCATGGACAAGAGAAAGCCGCGACCAAGTCGCCAATTCAGATGGCCGAGAGCGGCATATATACACCGCGGCTTGGCATTCCATTGGTCGTAGGGTAAAAATTTTATGGGAGGTGCCAGCTGATTGTGGCCAAAAGATAGGGCAAGACCTATCTTTACCGGCCATGCATAAAAGCGGCTGGCTGAAATCCGCGGCGTATGTGCAATCTTTTCCGGACGACCGATTTCACGCACCAGGAAATTGCTAATCTCAACGATTGCAAAGTAGCAGCGATAAAACGTTTGTGTGAATAAGGCTTAATGATGTAAAAGAGTAAACAATTTTCATTGAATGCATCAACGATGAATCTGCCTGTCCAAACGAGAGCGAACGAGCTAGCAGTGACGTCACATACTTATCCACTCGTGCAAACAAGCATGGTCTCGTCTAAAAGGAGCCTAAGTAACAAAAAGACACCATTCCCACACGCTTCTGGACTTCCCTAAAACTAGCCAACCCATTGAAGAAATCGTCATGGAGTTTGTGCGTCTCCCAAGCCTGGACTGACTGATAACAGGGTAGAAAAGCTTTATTGTACATCAGGCTGAGATATTCTAGAGTTTAAGGTCCCTTTGAATGTTACATAAGTCTCTTTTTTCTTCAAATTTCAAGAAGTTTATTATTGGAACCGTCAGATATCGCACTTCACTCACAAAATCTCAATTTTAAATAGGGCTTATTGAAAAACAGAGTGAAATCATTCATTTAGGTTGTAAGAGACATTCGCAGATCTTCCTTCATCAAGGATTTTCACTGTTTAATTCCAAATCTAAATATAAATCACTCACTTTACATTAAGACGCTGATGGCAGATAATGTACTTTTGATTTAAGCCGTGAAAGTTGCTGTTTTCATTAAAATGCTTTGCAGTATATAATGCGTTGTCTGATTAACCCCGCCAGGCAGGGAAGGGGAAGTGGAATTTTGCCACGAGGTTATCACTTTTTGTCAATTTTGTGTGATCCTCTAGAATTAAAACTCCAGGCATGGGGCCCCTTTATGACTCAATACGAGCTGCAAGTTGTATGGAGCCAAAATCAGCCATCAATAGTCTACCTCTTGGAGGCCGGAATGTGCCATAATTAGAGATGAGCGAACACCAAAATGTTCGGGTGTTCGTTATTCGGAACGAACTTCCCGTGATGCTCGAGGGTTCGTTTCGAACAACGAACCCCATTGAAGTCAATGGGCGACCAGAACATTTTTGTATTTCGCCGATGCTCGCTAAGGTTTTCATGTGTGAAAATCTGGGCAATTCAAGAAAGTGATGGGAATGACACAGTGACGGATAGGGCAGGCGAGGGGCTACATGTTGGGCTGCATCTCAAGTTCACAGGTCCCACTATTAAGCCACAATACCGGCAAGAGTGGGCCCCCCCCCCTCCCAACAACTTTTACTTCTGAAAAGCCCTCATTAGCATGGCATACCTTTGCTAAGCACCACACTACCTCCAACAAAGCACAATCACTGCCTGCATGACACTCCACTGACACTTCTCCTGGGTTACATGCTGACCAACCGCCCCCCCTCCCCCCCACAGCGCACACCAAAGTGTCCCTGCGCAGCCTTCAGCTGCCCTCATGCCACACCACGCTCATGTCTATTTAGAATTGCGTCTGCCATGACGAGGGACCGCAGGCACACACTGCAGAGGTTGGCACGGCTAGGCAGCGACCCTCTTTAAAAGTGGCGGAGCGATAGCCCACAATGCTGTACAGAAGCAATGAGAAATAGAATCCTGTCCCACCGCCATCAGGAGCTGCACACGTGGGCATAGCAATGGGGAACCTATGTGCCACACACTATTCATTCTGTCAAGGTGTCTGCATGCCCCAGTCAGACCGGGCTTTTTAATTCATAGACACAGGCAGGTACAACTCCCTATTGTGAAGTCCCTGTCGACCCACAGCATGGGTGGCTCCCTGGAACCCACCGGTGGTACACAGAAATATCCCATTGCATTGCCCAACACAGCTGAGGTAGTAATGTCGTGCTTAATGCAGGTGGGCTTCGGCCCACACTGCATGCCCCAGTCTGACTGGGGTTCTTTATAAGTGTACAGATGTAGTAAAAACTCCGTGTGCACCTACAGCATGGGTGGGTGCCAGGAAGCCACCGGCGGTACATAGAAATATCCCATTGCATTGCCCAACACAGCTGAGGTAGTAATGTTGTGCTTAACCCTTTCCAATCCAATTTGTATATGGTTTTCCTAGGGGGCTTACTCTTTTTCTGCCGTTATACAACGGCGCTATATGCTGGCTAAAGCCAGTACTGCATGAGCTGACACGTAGGATAGGCTCCGACAGCAGAGAGGCTGGCAATATACAGTAAGAGAACCCCGACGGACGTCTACCAACAACGGAGCTGTACAGCCTTAAACCCTAATGTCTTCACAGGTCACACAGTGGACTGGAAAGGGTTAATGCAGGTGGGTTTCGGCCCACACTGCATGCCCCAGTCAGACTGGGTTTCTTTATAAGTGGAAACAGATGCATTTATAATTCCCTGTGGACCCACTGCCTGGGTGGGTGCCAGGAAGCCACCGGCGGTACATTGAAATATCCCATTGCATTGCCCAACACAGCTGAGGTAGTAATGTTGTGCGTAATACAGGTGGGCTTCGGCCCACACTGCATGCCCCAGTCAGACTGGGGTTCTTTAGAAGTGGACAGATGTATTAAAAACTCCGTGTGCACCTACAGCATGGGTGGCTCCCTGGAACCCACCGGCGGTACATAAAAATATCCCATTGCATTGCCCAACACAGCTGAGGTTACGTCAGCTGTAATGCAGGTGGGCTAAAAATTAATTTGATTACACTGTAGGCGAGGGCCCACAAAAATTGCTGTATCAACAGTACTAATGTACATCCCAAAAATTGGCCATGGCCAGCCAAGAGGGCAGGTGAAACCCATTAATCGCTTTGGTTAATGTGGCTTAAGTGGTAACTAGGCCTGGAGGCAGCCCAGTGTAACGAAAAATTGGTTCAAGTTAAAGTTCCAATGCTTTTAAGCGCATTGAAACTTATAAAAATTGTTCTGAAAAATTATTTGACTGAGCCTTGTGGCCCTAAGAAAAATTGCCCGTTCAGCGTGATTACGTGAGGTTTCAGGAGGAGGAGCAGGAGGAGGAGGAGGAGGAATATTAGACACAGATTGATGAAGCAGAAATGTCCCCGTTTTGGATGGTGAGAGAGAACGTAGCTTCCATCCGCGGGTGCAGCCTACGTATTGCTTACGTATCGCTGCTGTCCGCTGGTGGAGAACAGAAGTCTGGGGAAATCCAGCCTTTGTTCATCTTGATGAGTGTTAGCCTGTCGGCACTGTCGGTTGACAAGCGGCTACGCTTATCTGTGATGATTCCCCCAGCCGCACTAAACACCCTTTCCGACAAGACGCTAGCCGCAGGACAAGCAAGCACCTCCAGGGCATACAGCGCGAGTTCAGGCCACGTGTCCAGCTTCGACACCCAGTAGTTGTAGGGGGCAGAGGCGTCACCAAGGATGGTCGTGCGATCCGCTACGTACTCCCTCACCATCCTTTTACAGTGCTCCCGCCGACTCAGCCGTGACTGGGGAGCGGTGACACAGTCTTGGTGGGGAGCCATAAAGCTGTCCAGGCCCTTAAAGACTGTTGCACTGCCTGGGATGTACATGCTGCTCGATCTATGCACATCCCCTGCTACCTTGCCCTCGGTACTGCGCCTTCTGCCACTAGCGCTGTCGGCTGGGAATTTTACCATCAGCTTGTCCGCAAGGGTCCTGTGGTATAGCAACACTCTCGAACCCCTTTCCTCTTCGGGAATCAGAGTGGGCAGGTTCTCCTTATACCGTGGATCGAGCAGTGTGTACACCCAGTAATCCGTCGTGGCCAGAATGCGTGCAACGCGAGGGTCACGAGAAAGGCATCCTAACATGAAGTCAGCCATGTGTGCCAGGGTACCAGTAGGCAACACATGGCTGTCCTCACTAGGAAGATCACTTTCAGGATCCTCCTCCTCCTCCTCCTCCTCCTCAGGCCATACACGCTGAAAGGATGACAGGCAATCAGCCGGTGTACCGTCAGCAGCGGCCCAAGCTGTCTCTTCCCCCTCCTCCTCATCCTCCTCATGCTCCTCCTCCTCCTCCTGTACGCGCTGAGAAATAGACAGGAGGGTGCCCTGACTATCCAGCGGCATACTGTCTTCCCCCGCCCCCGTTTCCGAGCGCAAAGCAGCTGCCTTTATGGTTTGCAGGGAATTTCTCAAGATGCATAGCAGAGGAATGGTGACGCTAATGATTGTAGCATCGCCGCTCACCACCTGGGTAGACTCCTCAAAATTACCAAGGACATGGCAGATGTCTGCCAACCAGGCCCACTCTTCTGAAAGGAATTGAGGAGGCTGACTCCCACTGCGCCGCCCATGTTGGAGTTGGTATTCGACGATAGCTCTCCGTTGTTCATAGAGCCTGGCCAACATGTGGAGCGTAGAGTTCCACCGTGTGGGCACGTCGCACAGCAGTCGGTGCACTGGCAGCTTAAAGTGATGTTGCAGGGTGCGCAGGGTGGCAGCGTCCGTGTGGGACTTGCGGAAATGTGCGCAGAGCCGGCGCGCCTTTACGAGCAGGTCTGACAAGCGTGGGTAGCTTTTCAGAAAGCGCTGAACCACCAAATTAAAGACGTGGGCCAGGCATGGCACGTGCGTGAGGCTGCCGAGCTGCAGAGCCGCCACCAGGTTACGGCCGTTGTCACACACGACCATGCCCGGTTGGAGGCTCAGCGGCGCAAGCCAGCGGTCGGTCTGCTGTGTCAGACCCTGCAGCAGTTCGTGGGCCGTGTGCCTCTTATCGCCTAAGCTGAGTAGTTTCAGCACGGCCTGCTGACGCTTGCCCACCGCTGTGCTGCCACACCGCGCAACACCGACTGCTGGCGACATGCTGCTGCTAACACATCTTGATTGCGAGACAGAGGAGGAGGAGGAGGAGGAGGAGGGTGCTTTAGTGGAGGAAGCATACACCTCCGCAGATACCAGCACCGAGCTGGGGCCCGCAATTCTGGGGGTGGGTAGGACGTGAGCGGTCCCAGGCTCTGACTCGGTCCCAGCCTCCACTAAATTCACCCAATGTGCCGTCAGGGAGATGTAGTGGCCCTGCCCGCCTGTGCTTGTCCACGTGTCCGTAGTTAAGTGGACCGTGGCAGTAACCGCGTTGGTGAGGGCGCGTACAATGTTGCGGGAGACGTGGTCGTGCAGGGCTGGGACGGCACATCGGGAAAAGTAGTGGCGACTGGGAACTGAGTAGCGCGGGGCCGCCGCCTCCATGATACTTTTGAAGGACTCCGTTTCCACAACCCTATACGGCAGCATCTCAAGGCTGATGAATTTTGCGATGCGGACGGTTAACGTTTGAGCGTGCGGGTGCGTGGCGGCGTACTTGCGCTTGCGCTCGAACACTTGCGCAAGCGACGGCTGGACGGTGCGCTGAACTACACTGCTGGATGGGGCCGAGGACAGCGGAGATGAGGGTGTGGGTGCAGGCCATGAGGCGGTAGTGCCTGTGTCCTGAGAGGGGGGTTGCATCTCAGTGGCAGGTTGGGGCACAGGGGGAGAGGCAGGGGTGCAAACCGGAGGCGCTGAACGGCCTTCGTCCCACCTTGTGGGGTGCTTGGCCATCATATGCCTGCGCATGGTGGTGGTGGTGAGGCTGTTGGTGTTGGCTCCCCGGCTGAGCTTTGCGCAACAAAGGTTGCACACCACTGTTCGTCGGTCGTCAGGCGTCTCGGTGAAAAACTGCCAGACCTTAGAGCACCTCGGCCTCTGCAGGGTGGCATGGCGCGAGGGGGCGCTTTGGGAAACACTTGGTGGATTATTCGGTCTGGCCCTGCCTCTACCCCTGGCCACCGCACTGCCTCTTGCAACCTGCCCTGCTGATGCCCTTGACTCCCCCTCTGAAGACCTGTCCTCCTGAGTAAGCGTTGCACACCAGGTGGGGTCAGTCACCTCATCGTCCTGCTGCTCTTCCTCCGAATCCTCTGTGCGCTGCTCCCTCGGACTTACTGCCCTTACTACTACCTCACTGCAAGACAACTGTGTCTGATCGTCATCGTCCTCCTCACCCACAGAAAGTTGTTGAGACAGTTGGCGGAAGTCCCCAGCCTCATCCCCCGGACCCCGGGAACTTTCGAATGGTTGGGCATCAGTGACTATAAACTCCTCTGGTGGGAGAGGAACCGCTGCTGCCCAATCTGAGCAGGGGCCCGAGAACAGTTCCTGGGAGTGTTCCCGCTCCTGAGCAGGTGTCATTGTAGTGGAGTGAGGAGGCTGGGAGGAAGGAGGAGCAGCAGACAGAGGATTCGGATTTGCAGCAGTGGACGGCGCAGAACTGCGTGTTGACGATAGGTTGCTCGAAGCACTTTCTGCCATCCAGGACAGGACCTGCTCACACTGCTCATTTTCTAATAACCGTCTCCCGCGTGGACCCATTAATTGGGCGATGAATGTGGGGACGCCAGAAACGTGCCTCTCTCCTAATCGCGCAGCAGTCGGCTGCGACACACCGGGATCAGGAGCTCGGCCTGTGCCCACACCCTGACTTGGCCCTCCGCGTCCTCGGCCGCGTCCACGTCCTCTAGGCCTACCCCTACCCCTCAGCATGCTGTATTACCAGTGATTTGATTTCACAGGCAGGAAATAAATTGGCGCAAGACTGCAGGCCAAATATAATTTTTGCCCTTTTTGGAAAACGAAAGGCCCCACTGCCTCTAGTGAATGAATAATCTCAGTTTAATAACTGTGCTGTGTCCCTGCTAATGTGTCACAGAACGTGAGGGTAGCAGAGTTATTATAACTCTGGCAGAGCAGGTATTTTTTTTCCCAATTAAGGAAAGCAAATGGCGAAGCCAGCAGTAAAGCGTAGCTGGGTGCGTATGATTTAGCAATGTATTTCACGCAGCTCACACGTGTCCACAGGCGTTAGGACGGACAGAGGCTAGACAAATAGATTTGTTTTCAGTTTTTTTCCCACCAAAAGGCAGCACTGCGTATATTCAATGAACATGAGAAGTTTAATAACTGTGCTGTGTCCCTGCTTATGTGTCACAGAACGTGAGGGTAGCAGAGTTATTATAACTCTGGCAGAGCAGGTATTTTTTTTCCCAATTAAGGAAAGCAAATGGCGAAGCCAGCAGTAAAGCGTAGCTGGGTGCGTATGATTTAGCAATGTATTTCACGCAGCTCACACGTGTCCACAGGCGTTAGGACGGACAGAGGCTGGACAAATAGATTTGTTTTCAGTTTTTTCCCACCAAAAGGCAGCACTGCGTATATTCAATGAACATGAGAAGTTTAATAACTGTGCTGTGTCCCTGCTTATGTGTCACAGAACGTGAGGGTAGCAGAGTTATTATAACTCTGGCAGAGCAGGTATTTTTTTTCCCAATTAAGGAAAGCAAATGGCGAAGCCAGCAGTAAAGCGTAGCTGGGTGCGTATGATTTAGCAATGTATTTCACGCAGCTCACACGTGTCCACAGGCGTTAGGACGGACAGAGGCTGGACAAATAGATTTGTTTTCAGTTTTTTCCCACCAAAAGGCAGCACTGCGTATATTCAATGAACATGAGAAGTTTAATAACTGTGCTGTGTCCCTGCTTATGTGTCACAGAACGTGAGGGTAGCAGAGTTATTATAACTCTGGCAGAGCAGGTATTTTTTTTCCCAATTAAGGAAAGCAAATGGTGAAGCCAGCAGTAAAGCGTAGCTGGGTGCGTATGATTTAGCAATGTTTTTCACGCAGCTCACACGTGTCCACAGGCGTTAGGACGGACAGAGGCAGGACAAATAGAATTATTTTCACTTGTTTTACAAGCAAAAGGCCGCACTGCGTATATTCTATGAATAATAACTGTGTTGTGGCCCTGCCTATACAATTCTTTCCCTGCAGTATCAATGGAGGGTGGAATGCTCTGCAGAGGCGATTTTGAGAAGCCCAAAAAAAATGCAGCACAGCTAACAGCAGCCTGAACAGTACTGCACACGGATAAATATGGCCCTAGAAAGGACCGTTGAGGTTCTTGAAGGCTACACTCACTCCTAACACTCTCCCTGCCTATGCAGCACTTCTGTCCCTAATGCCAGGTGCAACGCTCTGCAGAGCCGATTTTGAGAAAAAAAAAATGCCACTGCGAACAGCAGCCAACACACAGCTATCAGTGGCCCTAATAAGGACCTTTGGGGGGTCTTGAAGCCTACACTAACTACCAATTCTTTCCCTACAGCAGCTCCGGTACAAACAGCACTGTCCCTCATCTAACTCACCAGGCATCTGAAGCGAGCCGCGGGAGGGGCCGACTTTTATATTAGGCGAACACCTGATCTTCCCAGCCACTCACAGCAGGGGGGTGGTATAGGGCTTGAACGTCACAGGGGGAAGTTGTAATGCCTTCCCTGTCTTTCAATTGGCCAGAAAAGCGCGCAAACGTCTCAGGGAAGTAAGTGAAAGTAACCAGAACACCGCATGGTGTTCGTTACGAATAACGAACATCCCGAACACCCTAATATTCGCACGAATATCAAGCTCGGACGAACGCGTTCGCTCATCTCTAGCCATAATCCTTTGAGTCAGGAAGGGTATTGTTTCTCCTTAGGGAGAGCCCCTAGATGGTGTAAGGAGACCTAAAGGGCCATCCATGCTCCTCTGGGGAATTTATGCAAATGAGAAAGAGGGAACAATGCCTCTACAGCAGTGTTCCCCAACTCCAGTCCTCAGGGCACCAACAGGTCATGTTTTCAGGATGTCCTCAGTGTTGCACAGGTGATGTAATTATTGTTGGTGCCTCAGACATTGCCACAGGTGTTCTTACCATAGGATATCCTGAAAACATGACCAGTTGGTGGTCCCTGAGGACTGGAGTTGAGGACCCCTGCTCTACAGCACCACAACCAATGATGTAGAGATATTGCCCCACCTTTCCATTTGCATACATTTCCCAGAAGAGCATTGCACGGACTTATACTTCTCACGCCTTCTAGATATTCTCCCTAAGGAATGTTGGAATTTGAACAATAATCTATCAGTGTAAACACAGTCAACAATCGAATGATAAACAACAATTCATTATGTTATGAAAATCATCTTTGGCTCGTTTGCTAATCATTCGGTTTAAATACCAGTCGTTCAGTTGTTCTCATTCACTGGTACAGTGAATGTGAATGACTGAATGATTTGTGAGCGAACAACTTATCTGCCTGTATAGGCGAAGGAGCCAACTCTGCCATTGTTTGCTCAGTGTAAAAGCCCCCTAGGATGTGGCACTGTGGCGGCATTGTTCTTCACTAATAATGCTTTGGATGAAGAATGATGGAGATCTTCTCTTCTGGAAGCAAGGCTTCTAATGAGCACCATAGGCTGTGAACGAGAGTCATCAGATGTGAAATGCGTAAGCGTTGCATGTTTTCTTTAGCATCATGTCATTTCATTATTTTGAATATAAAGGAATATTTTATGTCACGTGTGGAGAAATGCTGGAGTTCTCTTTATCTGGAGTGGCTTTCTTGAACTTTCTTGAACTTTTGAATGAAGGCAGGACAGCCATATGCATAAGGACATGTGAGGCGCTGAGCTCAGATCTACCGAGGTCTGTGATACTATTCAGTCAGCGTCTCATCAGATGCCTAAATGTCTGCTGTTTGCCTCCGATATTATTTACACTGTAGCTCGGTTTGTTCTGATTGACTGCTGTGTATTAGCACAAGCTCAGCGGGAAGTCAGCGCAAGGAAAGTTTAATAGGTAACGGAGATGAACAAACTTGTGGTCTACTTTAAAGAGTGAAGACTATAAAAATCTTAAGTCAAATGAACAACATGAATAGTTTCTTTATTTAACCCGACGATGAAGCCTTTTTTTTTTTGCTGCATTTTTAGTTTTTCCTCCACATTTTCAAAAAATTATAACTTTTTTACTTATTCATCGACATAGCTGCCTGAAAGCTCGTTTCTTGTGGGACGAGTTGTATTTTTCAATGGCACTATTTAATGTACCATATATATAATACTGAAAAACCTTTATAACTTCCTAAGTGGAGTGAATTGGGTAAAAAAAAACATTTTCACCATTTTTGGGGGTGTCATGTTTTAATGACTTACACACTGCGGCAAAAATAACATTATAACTTTGTTCTATGGGTTTGTACGATGATTATGGTGATACCAGATTTATATAGTTTTTTTTTTGCTACACTGCTTTTAAAAAATAGAATATCTTTGGAAAAAGCAGTTTCTGTTGTCATTTTATGACGCCATAACTTTTTAATTTTTCCAGCACTATAATTGTGTAAGGGCTCATTTTTTTGCAGTACAGTTTTAGAGTTCATATGACTTTTTGATTGTTTTGTATTAATTTTTTTCTAGGAGACGGGGTGACCAAAAAAGTGTATTTCTGGTGCTCTTTGTTTTTTTTTTCTGATAACGTTCATTATGTGGGTTAAATAAGGCATTATTTTGATATGTAAAATTTTTTTGGATGCATCAAAATCAAATGTTTTTTTGTTTGTTTGTTTGTATCTTTTTATTATAAATATGAGAGGGTTTTTAAAAAAAACTTTTATTACCTTTCAATTTTAATAAAACTTTTTTTTGTCATTTTTACATTTTTTTAGTCCTCATAGGCGACTTGGATTTGTGATCATGTGATTGCTCATTCAATATAATGCAATTCCATAGTATTGCATTGTACTGCATCATGACAGGTTGTCTATCAAGACATGCCACAGGCATGGCAACCGAACGGCACCAAGTGATCTGCCATGTAAGGAGCAGAATCGGCTACCGATACCGCTCTGTACAAACCGCACATGCCTAGGACATAGATGTATGTCCTGGGGTGTGTAAGGGCTAAAGGGAATGTTTTATGTAGAAGAAAGTAGGTCAAGCTCTCCTTCAGAAACAAGTGGCAGGGAAGCAGCATACACAGCCATACTTAGCTGCAGGGATCATATGATGTGATGTCACCGTGCAGCTGGGTAATAGCCTGGTGGGGAGAACAGGAGTGAATTCACTGGATCTACTAGGTAAGTAAGGCTTGTCTTATTGTTTTATTCAATTTTTCAACATTGTTCGCTTTTGGACAAAACCAGCCAATCCCTTCAACTAGCCCTTCAGCAGTACAAAAGAGCTTCAATTAAATTCCTCACCAGCTAATGGGATGACTCTGCTGACCCTGTCCCAATGTACACAGCAAAGCTGAAAAAAAACTACTGAAAACAGGAGCTAAAATAAAACCTGTCCTTTTGCAAATAGAAAGGGTATGACTTGTCATGTAAAAGAGTGATGCCTTAGCCCAAGAGGCGTATACTTGCTATGTACCTAATCCACCCATGAAATACTTAAGATTTCACAGTTAAAACACAACAAGTTACAAATCGATAGATTGTCGGCAGAATTGTATGGAAGGGGATGTACAGCGTGTGTCTAGTTAGTCATTATCTTCAGTGAGAAGTGCTGGGGTTACAGACGGGAGTGCAATTTGTCGGAAGCTATTTACATTCATTGGAAAGAATTTTGTTTCGGCATCTACAAGGTGAGGGAAAGTTCTTATTTTAGACTGGAATACAGTTTTGATCGACAACTTAAAGACTGTTCAGCACTGGAGTTACAGATCAGCATTTTCTACATCATAGGGAGCCATTTCAGTGTATCGAAAATGTTTCTGAAGGTTCTCTGCCACTTAGAAAAAGGAATTTCAGGTGCAACACAATGTATGAAGTTTTCTTCCCTACTGCATCGACACGATGTTAAATATATACCACCTACAATCTAACATAACAGAAACCAGGGCGAAATCATCAGGGATCTAGCAGCTAAAGGGGGCCAAAGCCCACCCCTTCCATCCAATATTTATTATTGACCCATGCTTGAAGCTCGTTAGGTTAACAAATTAAATGCCCCTCTTCCAGCAGGCTCTGTTACTCGGTTGATTGGCTGTACTCCGTACATTAACCCTTTCCAATCCAATTTTGGATTCAGGGTTTCCTAGGGGGCTTTCTCTTTCTGCCATTTTACAATGGCGCCATCTGCTGGCTAGAGCCAGTACTGCAGTATGGGACACACTGGAGAAGCCCCCAACAACAAAGCGGCCAGTAAAATACAGTAAGAATACCCTGCCCAATGTCTTCCGACATCGTAGTTACACAGCCTTAAATCAGAATGTCTTTAGACGTCAGACAGTGGATTGGAAAGGGTTAAAGAGGTTATCCACATTAGGTAAACCCTTTTGTTAGCAGAGCCGAGCAATAATAGGCTTATGCTACTGCTATAAATGCCAGCTGTCATATGTGGGGGAACCCACATGCAACTGCTTTATTATCCTACATAGGATTAATGAAATGCTCGAACCTGTCACAGAGAGGGATGCTCTTCGATGCTGTTCTCTACTTGGGTTATCAAACATCCTGAATGGGACCTCATCTACTGACTCATTTTAAAGTACACACAAAATTGACCGTAGAAGAAGAATAATCTTGAAGCCTCAATAACCCCTGCCTCATATCAGGCAAACATTAGCAGTAGTGGTAGCAGCAATAGTTTCCTCCATGGCAATTGCCGTAACCATACTAGTAGGATGCGTTATTTCTTCAGGGTAATTTCAAGGTTCGCAGTAGAAGAAAATCTGTTAAATTTCCAGTCTTGCTTACAAGGGGCATTGCTGTAGTTAGTGGGACGTCAACAAGCCATTTGGGTTGTTTAACTTCTAGCTGTTTTGCTGCAGGAAGCAGATACCTTCATACATTGCCCTGGGTTGGTACTACAGGCTGAGTCCTATTGAAGTGAATGGGACTCAGACTGCAGTACCAACTCAGGCCACTGTGCAATGTACAGAGCTGTCTACTTTCTGCAACAAAACAGCTGAAAGTGGGACAGCCCATTTAAAGGCCTAAGCATTGCAGTGAATGTGGGTGAAGAAAAACTGTGCCTCTGTTGGTTCAATTCAAGTGGAAAGTAGTATTCGTAGACCAGGCCTTCACATGGACATTATGTTTAGTCGCAAAATGGTTGGGATTCCACTGTGCTTATTTTATATTAACACATATCAGTTCCTATGCGCTATATCCAGTCTTATTTATTCACATGACAGTTATATAAGCAGTTTTTGGTCAGTGCTCTCTCTACTGCTCACTCCTTGGAAGGGAAATCAGAAATTCGAGAAGATTTATATTCTGAGAGATCAATAATAATACTGACCTTCTCAAATCATCAATAAAAATTGCTATAACCTCTGAGAAAATATACTGGTGCTCACTTCATTTGCAATTTGTGCTGTGCTGCTGGGAATATTATTTAGTTATTTTAGTAGCTTGACAGAACTGCTGAAAAATGCATGTGGAGAGAGACAATGAATGTAGATAGACCTCTTCGTTGCCAGTGGAACATGGGAGAATACAATGCAGGAACATCTTCAGCTCTTAGACCACGTTTGATATATTATCTTGTGCTGTTGTGTTATTTTGTGATATAATACAGGATTTTACCATAATAGGAAGTGGTGACACTTCCATATTGGTATCAGTCTCATTTCTGGGACTCCCATGAATCTCAAGAAGAAGTGGTCTGGGCTCCTTGATCTTGAGTATTGTGGGAGTCCCATCAGTCAGTTGGCCGCTATAGGAATCAACAGCATATTGCGAGTGTAGTGTACAGGACTTTACACTACGTAATTGATTGTGGACTCTGATGTTATGAATATGTATGTCACTTTAAGACTAATTAATTTATTGTTGGTCAACCACACTGTGTTCCTAAAAGCTCAACCTAAGTTAGAAAGTATGAGTCAGGTAGCCAGGAAATAGGCATCCTGCCATTGGGAGATAGATTCTACGCATGGGTTGGTTGTTAGAGGTTGGTATAAAAGAGAGGCGAGGAGTTTAGATGTGGAGTAGCAGCTCGGACCAGAAGACAAAAAAGGAAGGAGGGATGGAGTGCTAGCAAGAAGGAGCAGGAGCTGAGAGACAGTGCAGTGGGAAGGTTGGGATAAAGTGTGAGTACCCTAAAGTTGTAGAGTATCTATAAAGAAAAGGAGATAGAACTAAAATAAATCAGGACTTCCAGAGAGCTAGAGAGAAGAGATAAAGGCAGAATTAGAAGAATCATCAAGGACCTAAAGTAACTGTAATGCACTAGAATAGAAGCTTTGTAATTGAAAGAATAGAAGAAACAGAAAAGAGAGGAAAGCAGAAGTGCAAAGCATAGAGGACAGACAGGATTCCCATGTTTATCTACTGTTAAAGAGCCTAATAGTGTTCAGATAGCATGTCTGCACTTCATGCCTGCACTTAGTCAAACCCTTGTATTAAAACTGCCTAAAGTAAAGTCTACCTCAAAGAAAAATAATGCTGATTATATTGAAAATATGTGAAGAAAAAAAACACTTTTCTCTAAAGCAATAAATTGTTCATGTTTTCACCATTTATTCTGCCTCCTGGAGTCCCTTTCCACCACCGAACATCTGCACTGTGGTACCACACTACACTTTAGGAGAAAGAAAAGTTTTTGTATTATTATTTTGTCCAGCACAGGCCTTGGTCTGTATACAGATTGCCATCACAGACTTGACAACTAACATCTTACCCTGCCCGACTTCGTGGGTAGCAACCAAAAGCCAAAGGCTAAAATTATTTTGCTTTCCAACTTTGCACCACCTTCTGCTAGTGAAGGAAAGCAGCAAAGCTATCATGAACATCATCATAGCTGCCCACCTCACAGCAGGACTGGCTGGCTGCACTGGGATAAGCCACCATCATCTCACTGGTGGAGATCTGACTGCTGCGACTCACATGGTGCTCAGAATGAAGGTGTCGCAATGTTGAATAAATAATGCGACTGGATCCAAAATTTTTCCTGCATTGCGACTTTCTTTATTACCCTCTGTTCACAGAACAGCATTGTGTTGATAGTAATTTCCTGCCTGGCAAGTGATGAAGAGAACTATTGTGAAGGAGGAAGCCGAAGTCCCTTTGTTTTTGGGCTCATCAGGGTCCTAGATATTGGACCATTACAATCAGAATATTATGGCATATCCTAGAGAAATGCCATACAGCTCTAACATGGTAA
The DNA here is from genome assembly GCF_035609145.1 of Eleutherodactylus coqui. Taxonomy (NCBI): domain Eukaryota; kingdom Metazoa; phylum Chordata; class Amphibia; order Anura; family Eleutherodactylidae; genus Eleutherodactylus; species Eleutherodactylus coqui. The sequence continues at coordinate 40,464,673 of NC_089843.1, read as the reverse complement.
TACCCCTTAAAGACTCAAAACACTTATGAGAAAAGAAGTAGAAAAAGGGCAGAGCAAAAAGGAAAGCCTAGGTGCGGAGCAGTAGGCGCTATAATATACTAATCATACGTACTGCCAGCTTAGTGCCGCTGGTGAACCAAATGTGTTTTTAGGGGGCTGATACAATTGAATAATTGTGATAACTATCGTTATTATAAGCCAGAAAGTAACACATTTCAAGGCTGAAGCCTCTTCATCAGATAACTGGACAAAAAGTATTAAGTACTGACTGAGTTTCTTATAGTCCCATAGCGTTTGAGGATCACAACTATAGGAGGTCAGTGGTTTGGAGTGTGGCCAAAGGGTCTGACGATCTGCTCTTTGGCGATGCTCTATACTGCTGGCCATCTGTGGTCACTACTTAACAATTTTTGTCCAGCTGTCTATGAAGAGGTTTCAGCTGGCCTATAGTAAAGTGTACCTCTTGTTGCAGCCATTCGGAGGTTCCCACCTTGCTTTCAGGCCAGACCAGGGTTTAGCAGTATTCCTACCTCTCCTGGAGCTGAGGGGTGTGGTGACTGCAAGAGTAATGTCAGTCCTCACCTGGTGCTGAATAGCTCTGCTCCTATTTAAGCAGTGCTAGTATTGACTCCTGCTCTGGTCAATGCTTCAGTTGCCGCTGGACAGCTGCTGAGGAAACACATCCTGCTTGAAGCTCCTTCGTGCTAGCTAAGTTCCTATATCTGTTTTGTTTGGTTTTCTGTTTCCCTTTCTTTTGGTTCTAGGGCTCCCTGATAGGGTCTTGTCAGTGGCCCAGGAACAAGTGCGGGTCCGCACCTATAGGAGCGATCGGCCCGCCGAGTAGGCAGGGCCCCCTCCCGGGTAAGGGGTTTATAGGGAGAGGTTTTCCCGTAGTTTTATGTTTCTTTTGCACAGGTGTGCCTTTTCGTTTGTGTTGGATATTGCATGTCCAGTTGGACGCAACACCTCTGTTCTGAATAACCATTGCACTCCTAATTATATTGTCTTCACGATTATTAGGTTGTACCAGACCCCTAGTATTTGTTTATCCCATTCTTCAAAAACATTCATAGCAGTGGAATAACTATAAGGGAAGCAGGTGTTATAAGAATAGCATACTTAATTATATAGATGATTCTTAGCAGACTACATTATTTAAAGGGATTGTCTTGAAAAAAGGGCCAAAAACATGCCATAGGTCATTGCAGTTCTGGAATTTAAACAACTTGGTGAATTCAGAGTATAGAGCTAACCCCTCCATTCTTTAAGAATATAGCACCACATCCAAACTAAAGCAAGGCCAAATCCTATAAGGTAGGGATGAAGCATGTCAAAGTGAACACAGCATGGATCTGTCAGTGGTTACCACAGATAAGTAATTTCTGTAATTGGACTAGGGTGAAAATTGCCGTAGGATGATGCTATATGTGCGAGCTAACAGAGATCATCTACTTTCCCTGGTCTAGAGGGAAATATGATGTACAGAAAGTGAACTGACAGGCAGAAAATTATCCCTGCAGGGGTTCTCAACGTGGGTACTGAGTAGATTCTGATAAATGATCGAGTCCCACTAGATGGAATTTCAGCCTGGCTCCCACATTGCCTAACTGATGTAACGTTCTTAGGTGAATCAATCTGCTCTGTTAAAACCCTTGAACAGCAATTCAGGATCTAAGTTTATAGTGCAGTCATAAGTACAGTATGCAAGGCTGAAATATTTACTGCATAGCTTTATGGCCTTCCAATACGTAAGTTACACTGAGGTCCCCTCGGGGAGCACTGCTCTACTGTGCAATGTGATGGCTCAAGGCCTAGAGTGAACTTAGCATTCTGGAGGCATTGCTGGCTCGTTTGTTATAAAGTAAAAGATCCTCTTTCATCGTATTTCTCTTTATTAGGAACTTTTTAACTTTAGATCATGTTTATCAACTCCCTGGGAATGTACAGTAGACTTTCAGAAAAGTGGGAGACTTCTGACTACTAGGAGAGAAGGTAAGTCCCCCATGTGATCCATGTCCTGAAAAAACCCTCAATGCTCCTCATTCATGTAGTTCTTATCACTCCAAGGTTCCGCAGCAAGAATGTCCAGATGTCAGGGTCGGCATTAGGGTAACTTTTGTGGGAGTGTCCGGGAATTGAAGAAGATTTCAAGCATAAGAAAGAGGAGAGGAGATATCTTCATTTTCACATTAGTTTAAGGGGTCTGATCTATGATCTGTATTTCTTTATAGTGTGTGATCTCTTTTTTTAGGATGTATGTGGTCTGTATTAGAGATGAGCGAGTATACTCGCTAAGGCACATTACTCGAGTGAGTAGTGCCTTAGCCGAGTATCTCCCCGCTCGTCTCTAAAGATTCGAGGGCTGGCAGGGGGCGGGGAGCGGTGGGGGAGAGTGGGAAGGAACAGAGGGGAGATCTCTCTCTCCCCCCGGCTCCCTGCCGTAACTTACCTGTCACCCGCGCCGGCCTCCGAATCTTTAGAGACGAGCGGGGAGATACTTGGCTAAGGCACTACTCGCTCGAGTAATGTGCCTTAGCGAGTATACTCGCTCATCTCTAGTCTGTATCAGATCAGGGTGTCTGGTCTAGGGTTTATTTTGTTTAGGTCAGTGCTCCCCAATATCCAGACCTCCCAAACGGATTATAATTCGGGGATATCCTACAGAGAGAACATGTGTGGCAATGTCTAAGGCACTGACAATCATTACGTCACCTATGCAATACTATGGAAATCCTGAAAACCCAGGGTGGTAGCGAGAACTGGAATTTGGGAAATACTGGCTTGGACAGACTTTTCTGGGGTGTGTTTAGTTTAAGAGGTCTTGTATAAGGTCTATATTTGTTCACTGGGGCTGGTCTGGGATTTTAGTTTAGGGGTCTCGTCTGGGATCTTTCATTTATTTATGGAGGGTCTGCCTAGTTTAGAGAGTTTGTTCTGGTGTCTGTTTAGGTTAGGTGGTCTGTGGTCCTGCATTTATTCAGGGGGCCTGCATTTGTTTAAGTGGACTGGTGTGGAGTCTATATTAGATTAGGGTCTGTTTTGGTTAGATGGTCTGTTCCAGGGTCTGTTTAATTTTGGGGGTTTGGTCTGCGCTCTGTATTTATTAAGAGGATCAGACATCTGTAATTGACAAGGGGATTTGAGAATATTATATCTGATGTACTGAGACCCCATCACAGTGCATCGAGTCCGGAAGGAGCAGTTGCAATGTGAAGAGAAGCTGAATGCTTGTATAGGAAGGTTTCTCCTTTTCACGGGGCCAGGGGGAGACATGTGAGCGGTAGGAATGTTACATAAAAACAAATGACAAGAAATTCATAAAAATATGGGGAAAACTTTACATAAATGACTAAAAAAGGCAGCTGTTTATTAATAACGCTTTCCATGTAAGCGGCTGTGCCTGCACTAGGTATAATAATGCAGGGACAGTGAAGAAGAGATCTACATGTTCAATTATGCAGTTAACTGAAAACAAATTTCCCTAGCAATGACTTTTCCTAGCTGAATAGGGATTTTCTAGTAACGACATACAGAACACGCCGATCAAATATAATGCTAAAACACTAAGAATCGCCTATTCTGTACATTAAACAAAATAAAAACAACAGTTACCCTTTAAATGCTGTAATTTTGGAGCCTGCTCTATATACATGCATGGGGAATAAGGTAAAACCTTTTACACGGCTCTACTTAATACCTCACTTTGCAGAATCACTCTCAACGTTCCTTTCCAAAAGTTGTCACGGATTCTTTTGATAAGCACTGTAATTTGTAAACTTTTTTGAAAAAACTAAATTTGGATTCTCCGAAATAAGAGCTTACATATTTACAAGAGTCAGATTCCGCAAACACGGTAATCTTTGTATAAGTATTTGCCATAACCAACGTTCATCAACAATTAAGCAGCCTACAACATATTGCTAATCACTTCATGATATCTGCGCTTTAAACAAAGTCTTTCATTCTTCTTCGCTGCCAGAATTCTAACTGCATGTTAAACATGGAAAATAACGGATATCATTTCCTTTTAGCTCATCTTGCCAAATTAAAAAAAAGTCTGTGTTTTTTTTCTAAGGAAGAAACTAACAAAATCACATGACTGAACAGGTCACTGCCTCCTGTAGGATGAGCACACTCTTTTTTTCTGCTGATGTCATCACTACTATGATGCTATTGGCTGCAGAGTATAGATGAGCGAGTATACTCGCTAAAGGCAATTGCTCGAGCGAGCATTGCCTTTAGCGAGTATCTCCCCCGCTCGAGACTGCAGGTTCGGGTGCCGGCAGAGGGTTCGGAGCTGCGGGGGAGAGCGGGGCGGAACGGAGGGGAGATCTCTCTCCCCCCACTCCCCCCTGCTCCCTCCTGCTGACAGCCGCTACTCACCGCTCCCCCGCGACGGCACCCGAACCTGCAATTGCCTTTAGCGAGTATACTTGCTCATCTCTACTGCAGAGTGCTCTAGAACCACCAAAATCATGGCACTGTCCCTGTCATGTCAACACATGGTCTCATTAACCTTGCCATGTGTGTACAGGTCACTGTCCCAAAAAGATCAACAATCTCCTACCCCGACATATCCGGTAAAGCCGAAGACCTTGTTCTACTATGTAGCTCTTAGTCTGTGATTTCTCGATTTTCTCAATTCTCCTTTAAATTTTAGCAGTCCTATTAAATGCAGTTCAGTCCTAGCGAAGATAATCTCATGAACGGACTATTCAATAGTCACTGTCCCCCACAGGATCAGAACAACAATCACATAATGTATTCTTTCTTACCTAAAGGATTCTGCTCCATCTACTACTTAGGTCCACTTACTTCTGCAGCCCTGTCCTCACTAACATGACATATGCTGTCAGTAGTCTTTCTTAATTGGATTACCCAATTAAGAGGTGTTCCAGGGGTGGGGCATGCACTATTGGCTCAATAGGCAGAGCTTTTAACCCTTTCCAATCCAATTTGTATCCTGGTTTTCCTAGGGGGCTTATTCTTTTTCTGCCATTAACAATGGTGCTATCTGCTGGGTAAAGCCAGTATTGCATTAGGTAACACATTGATAGGCTTCCACAGCAGAGAGGCTGGCAATATACAGTAAGAGAACCCTGATGGATGTCTTGCAACATCGGAGCTGTACAGCCTTAAATCATAATGTCATAAGACATCAGACAGGGGATTGGAAAAGGTTAAAATGCCCCACCACAACAGTCCCTTGATTTTCAGCATGATGTCTATGAGTCTAGTAACATGCACATTTGGCAGGTCTTTTGGGGTATCCCAGTATACAGTAGATAGTGCCTATCAAAAAAGTGGTCCAAGGAAGGACAACCAGTGAATCAGCAACATGGTTATTGGCAGTATAGTTCATTATAATCAGCCAGACCTGGACACAATTTTTAGCAAAAAGTGCTGTAAAATAGGCTTTCCCAAAATGCATACTGAACGTGATGGTGGTGTTGGTGCCTCTTGAATGAATGTGAATGTGGTTAGCACTGTTGCCTTGCAGTGCTGGGGTCCTAGATTCAAATCTCCTCAAGGACGTCTGTATGGACTTTGCAAAACTCCATACAGATATTGCCCTTGGCCATACCTAGAACTCCAGCACTGCAAAGCAGCTATGCCATCATCTGAGCAACCACTCTTGTTCTTTCCTCTCCAGAGGAAAAGAAGAGTGAACACAAAGAGAACATAAAACACCCCATACGTATGTTGCCTTTGGTCAGATGTGAACCTAGAACTCCAGCATTGCAAGGCAGCAATGCTAACAACTGAGCCACCACACTTGTTATTTCTTCTCCAGAGCAGGAGTAGGAAAAGAATAAACTGAAAGGTTATGAAAACTCCATGCAGATGTTACCTTTAGTCAGATTTAAACCTAGAACTCTAGCACTGCAAGGCAATAGTGCTAACAACTGAGCCGCCATGCTTGTTTTTCCTTCTTTCTTCTCTGGAAGAGAAGAAGGAGAAACACAAAAAGAGCCTACAAAGTCCATGTAGATGTTGTTCTTGGTCAGACTTGAACCTAAAACCTTAGAACTGCAAGGCAACAGTGCTAACCAATGAGCCACATTAATTGAAGAGGTTCTACCTTGATGAGTGGCTACATTCCCATGCAATTGGGGGGCATTTGGTTGCATTAACCCTTTCCAATCCAGTGTTTGACTTCTAAAGACATTCTGATTGAAGGCTGTACAGCTCCGATGTCGGAAGACGTCCGACAGTGTATTCTTACTGCAGATTACTGGCCGCTCTGCTGTCGGGGGCCTCTCCAGCATGTCCCATACCGCAGTACTGGCTCTAGCCAGCAGATGGTGCCATTGTATAATGGCAGAAATAAAAATCCCCCTAGGAAACCCTGAATCCAAAATTGGATTGCAAAAGGTTAAGGACCTTCTATATGCCAAATTAGTGAGCCTGATTTTTACTCCTATTGACCTTAAAGGGGAAACGAGTCATCCTAATTCCTGATTATTTTTGGAAAATAGTCTCTATCACTCCCTACCTGATTATTCCAATAATCGCTCATTACTAGTTATGGGTGCTCACTGAAAGGTCTGGGGAACACAGACTAGTCTGTATAGTCTGATCTTACAGAGGAGATATTGTATCTTGCATTGCTGACAAATGTATTCTGGCTATAATAGAAAGGTTTCATAACTTAAAGGGCATCTGAACTTACTTTTTTGGGGGGTTGTGTAGTCGCAGACAGGTGAGAGTTTCTACAATGGACAATAGTATCAAAACTGGAGGATGCCGAACTAAACTTGCTATCAGATGTCAGATTTTTACTCTGATCTGCCCTACAAAGCTGACTGTCTTGTAACTTTCACTGTTCCCCTGCTTAGATTTATTGAAGCGGATCATACAGTATTTTCAGAAAAGAGGAGTAAAATGGCAGCCTCATGTGACCCTGTGGTTTGTAAGCTTTCAAATGCTTTTGGCAGCTGCAATATCAATATGTTTAATTTTCAGCCAACTTTAAGGGACTCTGGCCAGAATACACTAAACTGCGATCTCTCGTATTGCTGAGGGATTACGCTGTGACACTGATATCACTGACTGATCCTGCTGAACTGCTTTGTAATTCAAAAATATTTGATTGGTCTTTATGAATAATTGAGAAAAACAGCGCCCTACTGAGCCGAGCATCTTTGACTTTGCCAAAAACACGCTACACTACATACTCAGCTGAAATGACAGTCAACAGCGCATCGGTAAAACAGTGAGGAGCACTTCTCTTGCTTCCTTTTTTTGCTCATTGGTTATCAAGTAGCTGAGGGGGGATAGTGCTACATTCCATGTCCTCACGGACGTAGCAGGTACAGCGCCCCTTACGGACGTCACCAACACTGCATACTCAGCTGAAATGACAGTCAACAGTGCATCGGTAAAACAGTGAGGAGCACTTCTCTTGTTGTGTTTTTTTTTTTTTTTGCTCCTTGGGTATCAAGTTACTGAAGGCTACACTCAGGCATTCGACAACCCTTCAGATGGAAGGAACAGACAAGACAGAACTGGACTCAGGAATCCAACAACTCATCAGAGGGAGGGAATAGGCAAGACAGGACTCAGGCATACGACAACCCATTAGACAGAGGGAACAAGCCAGACAGGGCTCAAACATGGACAAAATTGGATCATATGTAGCTTAGGAGCTTGCTGGTCTCTTTTAAGCTACTTTTGGCTATCCATCTCCTTCTCAAGAGTCCACGAGCAAGCCGTAATCCCAGATGTATGATTCTGTCCCAAAGTGGTGCACGATCGTGATCTTTTCTGCCTGAAAACATGGGAATATCCTGAAGATTAAACTAAGGTCGGATGTAGAAATTCTCAGGAAGTAAGTGATTGGGAATGTATCTGAAAACTTGAGTGCTTTCATGGTTGAGGGAGATCAAATCTATAGCAGGGGACAATAGCTAGATTGGGTATGTGTTTTAAGCCTCTTTTACATAGACCACCGATTGTGAATGAGCATTTGTTAGCTCGCTCGTTCACCCAAACATTACCCTATGTAGACAAGGCAGTGGTCAGCCGTCGAATACGCAAATGCTCATTTATCAGCTGATCGTACCTTTTTTGGAGTCTATGTGATGGGGATGTTTACTTTACTATGTGAAGGGGATGTTCTTTAACGAACAATTAAAAAACCCTTGGATGAAGGGGGTGCTTGTATCCCAAGTAGCAACCACAACTTTATTAAAGAAGAAAAGCTCTGATCCCAGGCTCCCACCAGTCCATCCTGTGAGTTCTACATTGAACTCCAACACTGCAGGGATCTAAGCTTTTCTTCTACAGTAAAGTGCCAGTAAGTGCCTGGAATTACTCAACACCGCAAGACTCCCCCCTCCCCCATCCTCCAAAAGAAATGCAAATCCAAGTGAATGGGTCATGAACAATTGTATGAATGATCATTCATCCTATATAAATGGCCAGTTTAAAGGTCATATCAGCCTGTGAAAAAGAGCCCTCCACCACCTCCTGTCCTTAATCCCCCCTACCTGTTATCATTTGCATTTTTTTCCATTTTGCAATTGAAAAAGAGGAGAATAGAAGAAAGATGGTCCAAAAAGACATCTGTGAGTGTGATGAATTATGATGACTTATAATCAAATGGTACTGAAACTGAATTGGACAAACTGAGGAAGCTACTGGCAATTATCTTTTGAAGAATACATACGCTGTCTGTATGTCAGAGTAACACTTACCGTGTATCAAAAAATTAGAAAAGAGATTTGATACAAGGAAGGAAAAAAACGTGAACCCATCTATTTAAAAACACTCCTCTCAATATGAAATATTATGAATTCTGTAGATCTGCTCTTCAATGAAGGCCATTGTAATCATCGTATGACAAGGAATATTAACAACCTCCCATTATGACACTGTTCTCAGGCCTTCTCTCCCACAGATATGGTGGAATTTTTCAATAGAGTATAGATGAATAACCAGATAACTGTCAGATCTAATTGCCATAGAAACATAATACATCCAAGAAGGGTTTAATAAAAGTGGTTGAATAATCAACAGTGTTAGAAAATGAATTTTCCTTGGTGGGATTTCCATTGACTTGACCAAAAAGAACCTCAATGAATGTGTTAGTATAGCATAGACTGTGGGGAGAGGACATGAACTGAAAATGGTTCTTGTTAACTCCTTTAAAATGATTACCTTCCAGAAGTAAGCTATCTTATACGTGAATCAATGAGTATTTTTCTTAACTGGTAAAAAGGAAAAAAAAAACAAGTTTCAGTAACAGGTTTGGGATCTTCAAAGTGCACAAGAGCAGAGTCAGTTCTGAACAAATCTAGATGGTGTTGTAACTAGAGATGAGCGAACACCAAAATGTTCGGGTGTTCGTTATTCGGAACGAACTTCCCGTGATGCTCGAGGGTTCGTTTCGAACAACGAACCCCATTGAAGTCAATGGGCGACCAGAACATTTTTGTATTTCGCCGATGCTCGCTAAGGTTTTCATGTGTGAAAATCTGGGCAATTCAGGAAAGTGATGGGAATGACACAGTGACGGATAGGGCAGGCGAGGGGCTACGTGTTGGGCTGCATCTCAAGTTCACAGGTCCCACTATTAAGCCACAATACCGGCAAGAGTGGGCCCCCCCCCCCCCTCCCAACAACTTTTACTTCTGAAAAGCCCTCATTAGCATGGCATACCTTTGCTAAGCACCACACTACCTCCAACAAAGCACAATCACTGCCTGCATGACACTCCACTGACACTTCTCCTGGGTTACATGCTGCCCAACCGCCCCCCCTCCCCCCCCACAGCGCACACCAAAGTGTCCCTGGGCAGCCTTCAGCTGCCCTCATGCCACACCACGCTCATGTCTATTTAGAATTGCGTCTGCCATGACGAGGGACCGCAGGCACACACTGCAGAGGTTGGCACGGCTAGGCAGCGACCCTCTTTAAAAGTGGCGGAGCGATAGCCCACAATGCTGTACAGAAGCAATGAGAAATAGAATCCTGTGCCACCGCCATCAGGAGCTGCACACGTGGGCATAGCAATGGGGAACCTATGTGCCACACACTATTCATTCTGTCAAGGTGTCTGCATGCCCCAGTCAGACCGGGCTTTTTAATTCATAGACACAGGCAGGTACAACTCCCTATTGTGAAGTCCCTGTCGACCCACAGCATGGGTGGCTCCCTGGAACCCACCGGCGGTACACACAAATATCCCATTGCATTGCCCAACACAGCTGAGGTAGTAATGTCGTGCTTAATGCAGGTGGGCTTCGGCCCACACTGCATGCCCCAGTCTGACTGGGGTTCTTTATAAGTGTACAGATGTAGTAAAAACTCTGTGTGCACCTACAGCATGGGTGGGTGCCAGGAAGCCACCGGCGGTACATAGAAATATCCCATTGCATTGCCCAACACAGCTGAGGTAGTAATGTTGTGCTTAACCCTTTCCAATCCAATTTGTATATGGTTTTCCTAGGGGGCTTACTCTTTTTCTGCTGTTATACAACGGCGCTATATGCTGGCTAAAGCCAGTACTGCATGAGCTGACACGTAGGATAGGCTCCGACAGCAGAGAGGCTGGCAATATACAGTAAGAGAACCCCGACGGACGTCTACCAACAACGGAGCTGTACAGCCTTAAACCATAATGTCTTCACAGGTCACACAGTGGACTGGAAAGGGTTAATGCAGGTGGGTTTCGGCCCACACTGCATGCCCCAGTCAGACTGGGGTTCTTTACAAGTGGACACATGTAGGTTAAACTCCCTGTGGACCCACTGCCTGGGTGGGTGCCAGGAAGCCACCGGCGGTACATAGAAATATCCCATTGCATTGCCCAACACAGCTGAGGTAGTAATGTTGTGCGTAATACAGGTGGGCTTCGGCCCACACTGCATGCCCCAGTCAGACGGGTTCTTTAGAAGTGTACAGATGTATTAAAAACTCAGTGTGCACCTACAGCATGGGTGGCTCCCTGGAACCCACCGGCGGTACACAAAAATATCCCATTGCATTGCCCAACACAGCTGAGGTAGTAATGTCGTGCTTAATGCAGGTGGGCTTCGGCCCACACTGCATGCCCCAGTCAGACTGGGGTTCTTTACAAGTGGACACATGTAGGTTAAACTCCCTGTGGACCCACTGCCTGGGTGGGTGCCAAGAAGCCACCGGCGGTACATAGAAATATCCCATTGCATTGCCCAACACAGCTGAGGTAGTAATGTCGTGCGTAATACAGGTGGGCTTCGGCCCACACTGCATGCCCCAGTCAGACGGGTTCTTTAGAAGTGTACAGATGTATTAAAAACTCAGTGTGCACCTACAGCATGGGTGGCTCCCTGGAACCCACCGGCGGTACATAAAAATATCCCATTGCATTGCCCAACACAGCTGAGGTAACGTCAGCTGTAATGCAGGTGGCCTAAAAATTAATTTGATTACACTGTAGGCGAGGGCCCACAAAAATTGCTGCATCAACAGTACTAATGTACATCCCAAAAATTGGCCATGGCCAGCCAAGAGGGCAGGTGAAACCCATTAATCGCTTTGGTTAATGTGGCTTAAGTGGTAACTAGGCCTGGAGGCAGCCCAGTGTAACGAAAAATTGGTTCAAGTTAAAGTTCCAATGCTTTTAAGCGCATTGAAACTTATAAAAATTGTTCTAAAAAATTATTTGAGTGAGCCTTGTGGCCCTAAGAAAAATTGCCCGTTCAGCGTGATTACGTGAGGTTTCAGGAGGAGGAGCAGGAGGAGGAGGAGGAGGAATATTAGACACAGATTGATGAAGCAGAAATGTCCCCGTTTTGGATGGTGAGAGAGAACGTAGCTTCCATCCGCGGGTGCAGCCTACGTATTGCTTACGTATCGCTGCTGTCCGCTGGTGGAGAACAGAAGTCTGGGGAAATCCAGCCTTTGTTCATCTTGATGAGTGTTAGCCTGTCGGCACTGTCGGTTGACAAGCGGCTACGCTTATCTGTGATGATTCCCCCAGCCGCACTAAACACCCTCTCCGACAACACGCTAGCCGCAGGACAAGCAAGCACCTCCAGGGCATACAGCGCTAGTTCAGGCCACATGTCCAGCTTCGACACCCAGTAGTTGTAGGGGGCAGAGGCGTCACCAAGGATGGTCGTGCGATCCGCTACGTACTCCCTCACCATCCTTTTACAGTGCTCCCGCCGACTCAGCCGTGACTGGGGAGCGGTGACACAGTCTTGGTGGGGAGCCATAAAGCTGGCCAGGCCCTTAAAGACTGTTGCACTGCCTGGGATGTACATGCTGCTCGATCTACGCACATCCCCTGCTACCTTGCCCTCGGTACTGCGCCTTCTGCCACTAGCGCTGTCGGCTGGGAATTTTACCATCAGCTTGTCCGCAAGGGTCCTGTGGTATAGCAACACTCTCGAACCCCTTTCCTCTTCGGGAATCAGAGTGGGCAGGTTCTCCTTATACCGTGGATCGAGCAGTGTGTACACCCAGTAATCCGTAGTGGCCAGAATGCGTGCAACGCGAGGGTCACGAGAAAGGCATCCTAACATGAAGTCAGCCATGTGTGCCAGGGTACCTGTACGCAACACATGGCTGTCTTCACTAGGAAGATCACTTTCAGGATCCTCCTCCTCCTCCTCCTCCTCCTCCTCCTCCTCAGGCCATACACGCTGAAAGGATGACAGGCAATCAGCCGGTGTACCGTCAGCAGTGGCCCAAGCTGTCTCTTCCCCCTCCTCCTCATCCTCCTCATGCTCCTCCTCCTCCTCCTGTACGCGCTGAGAAATAGACAGGAGGGTGCCCTGACTATCCAGCGGCATACTGTCTTCCCCCGCCCCCGTTTCCGAGCGCAAAGCAGCTGCCTTTATGGTTTGCAGGGAATTTCTCAAGATGCATAGCAGAGGAATGGTGACGCTAATGATTGTAGCATCGCCGCTCACCACCTGGGTAGACTCCTCAAAATTACCAAGGACATGGCAGATGTCTGCCAACCAGGCCCACTCTTCTGAAAGGAATTGAGGAGGCTGACTCCCACTGCGCCGCCCATGTTGGAGTTGGTATTCGACTATAGCTCTACGTTGTTCATAGAGCCTGGCCAACATGTGGAGCGTAGAGTTCCACCGTGTGGGCACGTCGCACAGCAGTCGGTGCACTGGCAGCTTAAAGTGATGTTGCAGGGTGCGCAGGGTGGCAGCGTCCGTGTGGGACTTGCGGAAATGTGCGCAGAGCCGGCGCGCCTTTACGAGCAGGTCTGACAAGCGTGGGTAGCTTTTCAGAAACCGCTGAACCACCAAATTAAAGACGTGGGCCAGGCATGGCACGTGCGTGAGGCTGCCAAGCTGCAGAGCCGCCACCAGGTTACGCCCGTTGTCACACACGACCATGCCCGGTTGGAGGCTCAGCGGCGCAAGCCAGCGGTCGGTCTGCTGTGTCAGACGCTGCAGCAGTTCGTGGGCCGTGTGCCTCTTATCGCCTAAGCTGAGTAGTTTCAGCACGGCCTGCTGACGCTTGCCCACCGCTGTGCTGCCACACCGCGCGACACCGACTGCTGGCGACATGCTGCTGCTAACACATCTTGATTGCGAGACAGAGGAGGAGGAGGAGGAGGAGGGTGCTTTAGTGGAGGAAGCATACACCTCCGCAGATACCAGCACCGAGCTGGGGCCCGCAATTCTGGGGGTGGGTAGGACGTGAGCGGTCCCAGGCTCTGACTCTGTCCCAGCCTCCACTAAATTCACCCAATGTGCCGTCAGGGAGATGTAGTGGCCCTGCCCGCCTGTGCTTGTCCACGTGTCCGTAGTTAAGTGGACCGTGGCAGTAACCGCGTTGGTGAGGGCGCGCACAATGTTGCGGGAGACGTGGTCGTGCAGGGCTGGGACGGCACATCGGGAAAAGTAGTGGCGACTGGGAACTGAGTAGCGCGGGGCCGCCGCCTCCATGATACTTTTGAAGGACTCAGTTTCCACAACCCTATACGGCAGCATCTCAAGGCTGATGAATTTTGCTATGCGGACGGTTAACGTTTGAGCGTGCGGGTGCGTGGCGGCGTACTTGCGCTTGCGCTCGAACACTTGCGCAAGCGACGGCTGGACGGTGCGCTGAACTACACTGCTGGATGGGGCCGAGGACAGCGGAGATGAGGGTGTGGGTGCAGGCCATGAGGCGGTAGTGCCTGTGTCCTGAGAGGGGGGTTGCATCTCAGTGGCAGGTTGGGGCACAGGGGGAGAGGCAGGGGTGCAAACCGGAGGCGGTGAACGGCCTTCGTCCCACCTTGTGGGGTGCTTGGCCATCATATGTCTGCGCATGGTGGTGGTGGTGAGGCTGTTGGTGTTGGCTCCCCGGCTGAGCTTTGCGCAACAAAGGTTGCACACCACTGTTCGTCGGTCGTCAGGCGTCTCTGTGAAAAACTGCCAGACCTTAGAGCACCTCGGCCTCTGCAGGGTGGCATGGCGCGAGGGGGCGCTTTGGGAAACACTTGGTGGATTATTCGGTCTGGCCCTGCCTCTACCCCTGGCCCTGGCCACCGCACTGCCTCTTGCAACCTGCCCTGCTGATGCCCTTGACTCCCCCTCTGAAGACCTGTCCTCCTGAGTAAGCGTTGCACACCAGGTGGGGTCAGTCACCTCATCGTCCTGCTGCTCTTCCTCCGAATCCTCTGTGCGCTGCTCCCTTGGACTTACTGCCCTTACTACTACCTCACTGCAAGACAACTGTGTCTGATCGTCATCGTCCTCCTCACCCACAGAAAGTTGTTGAGACAGTTGGCGGAAGTCCCCAGCCTCTTCCCTCGGACCCCGGGAACTTTCGAATGGTTGGGCATCAGTGACGATAAACTCCTCTGGTGGGAGAGGAACCGCTGCTGCCCAATCTAAGCAGGGGCCCGAGAACAGTTCCTGGGAGTGTTCCCGCTCCTGAGCAGGTGTCATTGTAGTGGAGTGAGGAGGCTGGGAGGAAGGAGGAGCAGCAGACAGAGGATTCGGATTTGCAGCAGTGGACGGCGCAGAACTGCGTGTTGACGATAGGTTGCTCGAAGCACTTTCTGCCATCCAGGACAGGACCTGCTCACACTGCTCATTTTCTAATAACCGTCTCCCGCGTGGACCCATTAATTGGGCGATGAATGTGGGGACGCCAGAAACGTGCCTCTCTCCTAATCGCGCAGCAGTCGGCTGCGACACACCGGGATCAGGAGCTCGGCCTGTGCCCACACCCTGACTTGGCCCTCTGCGTCCTCGGCCGCATCCACGTCCTCTAGGCCTACCCCTACCCCTCAGCATGCTGTATTACCAGTGATTTGATTTCACAGGCAGGAAATAAATTGGCGCAAGACTGCAGGCCAAATATAATTTTTTCCCTTTTTGGAAAACGAAAGGCCCCACTGCCTCTAGTGAATGAATAATCTAAGTTTAATAACTGTGCTGTGTCCCTGCTAATGTGTCACAGAACGTGAGGGTAGCAGAGTTATTATAACTCTGGCAGAGCAGGTATTTTTTTTCCCAATTAAGGAAAGCAAATGGCGAAGCCAGCAGTAAAGCGTAGCTGGGTGCGTATGATTTAGCAATGCTTTTCACGCAGCTCACACGTGTCCACCGCCCGTAAGGACGGACAGAGGCTGGACAAATAGATTTGTTTTCACTTGTTTTTCCACCAAAAGGCAGCACTGCGTATATTCTATGAATAATAACTGTGTTGTGGCCCTGCCTATACAATTCTTTCCCTGCAGTATCAATGGAGGGTGGAATGCTCTGCAGAGGCGATTTTGAGAAGCCCAAAAAATATGCAGCACAGCTAACAGCAGCCTGGACAGTACTGCACACGGATAAATATGGCCCTAGAAAGGACCGTTGAGGTTCTTGAAGGCTACACTCACTCCTAACACTCTCCCTGCCTATGCAGCACTTCTGTCCCTAATGCCGGGTGCAACGCTCTGCAGAGCCGATTTTGAGAAAAAAAAAATGCCACTGCTAACAGCAGCCAACACACAGCTATCAGTGGCCCTAATAAGGACCTTTGGGGGGTCTTGAAGCCTACACTAACTACCAATTCTTTCCCTACAGCAGCTCCGGTATAAACAGCACTGTCCCTCACTAACTCACACGGCATCTGAGGCGAGCCGCGGGAGGGGCCGACTTTTATATTAGGCGAACACCTGATCTCGCCAGCCACTCACAGCAGGGGGGTGGTATAGGGCTTAAACGTTGCAAGGGAAGTTGTAATGCCTTCCCTGTCTTTCAATTGGCCAGAAAAGCGCGCTAACGTCTCAGGGAAGGAAGTGAAAGTAACCAGAACACCGCATGGTGTTCGTTACGAATAACGAACATCCCGAACACCCTAATATTCGCACGAATATCAAGCTCGGACGAACGCGTTCGCTCATCTCTAGTTGTAACCCATTGTGCTTGGGATAACCCACTGTTAATCAAGCCACTCACCAAGCTGTCAAAGTGTGCACTAAACAGAATCCAATGGCCATTGTCTGCCTCCCATTGCATAGTAAAACCAGCGGAGGAGTCAGTCATATATCTAAACTAGTGCAAAATATCAGGCCACCCTAACTATATTTGTAAAGTTCAACTCTGCAAAGATCTCAATGTGCCTATATGGAGTTTGGGTATACTTTGTAAAGTATTTTATTACTGTGAATTAAGAGATTACTTTAGGTGAATGAGATAGATAGGAGGCCATTACTCTTGAAATCGTTCTTTGTCAATAGCAATTATTGTTTTGCTCTGTGACATCTACTTTTCTCTTACCTTCCTTCTGCTCCACCCATTCTCCCATCTCAAGTTTCTTGGACTCATTTTCCATTTCTTTTCTTTTCATCTAGATAGGTAGGTCTCTCCTAGGTTTTTAATAAATCTTTTTTTTTTGGGGGGGGGGGGGGTATGTGATGGACTGTTCAACCCTCTAGAAACTACAGAGTTCTTCTTTGATCCAGTCTTATCAATTCAAGGATGACTCAGGAACCACAAGAACAAGGTTGGACAAGGAGACAGAATAAATACCAGGGCAAAGGACAAGGAAAGGTCAGAACCTGCCAAGGAAAGACTAGAAAGACTAGAAGCAATGGGATGAAACTGAAAGGGAGGAGACTAGAGATGAGCGAGCACCAAAATGCTCGGGTGCTCGTTACTCGAGTCGAACTTTCAGTGATGCTCGAGAGTTCGTTTCGAGTAACTAACCCCATTGAAGTCAATGGGCGACTCAAGCATTTTTGTATATCGCCGATGCTCGCTAAGGTTTTCATTTGTGAAAACCTGGGAAATTCAAGAAAGTGATGGGAACGACACAGCAACGGATAGGGCAGGCGAGGGGCTACATGTTGGGCTGCATCTCAAGTTCCCAGGTCCCACTATTAAGCCACAATAGTGGCAAGAGTGAGCCCCCCCCCACACTGTCAGCATAAAGATCGTTCTCCTCTGCCACAGCTGTAACAGCTGTGGCAGAGAAGAACGATGTTAGCCCATTGAATTCAATGGAGCCGGCAATACAGCTGGCTCCATTGAAAGCAATGGGCTGCCGGCGATCGCGGGATGAATTTTCGGGAAGGGGTTAAATATATAAGCCCTTCCCTGCAATTCATCCAGAAATGTGTAAAAATAAAAAATATATATATACTCACCTGGTCCCGGCAGACGGAGTTCAGCGCGGCCAGCGGCAGTCCTCCTGAACTGCTCTGAACAGCTGTGAGTAGTATTCAGCAGCCGGGGATTTAAAATCCCCGCCTGCTGAATGAGCTGCCTCTAATTGGTCACAGCCTGACCAATCAGAGGCAGATTCCACTCACACACCCATTCATGAATTTATGAATGGGTGAGTGACTGCTGCCTCTCATCTGATTGGTCCTGCTGAATGGGTGTGTGAGTGGAATCTGCCTCTGATTGGTCAGGCTGTGACCAATTAGAGGCAGCTCATTCAGCAGGCGGGGATTTTAAATCCCCGGCTGCTGAATACTACTCACAGCTGTTCAGAGCAGTTCAGGAGGACTGCCGCTGGCCGCGCTGAACTCCGTCTGCCGGGACCAGGTGAGTATATATATATTTTTTATTTTTACACATTTCTGGATGAATTGCAGGGAAGGGCTTATATATTTAACCCCTTCCCGAAAATTCATCCCGCGATCGCCGGCAGCCCATTGCTTTTAATGGAGCCGGCTGTATTGCCGGCTCCATTGAATTCAATGGGCTAACATCGTTCTGCCGGGACAAGGTGAGTATATATATATATATTTTTTTTTTTACACATTTCTGGATGAATTGCAGGGAAGGGCTTATATATTTAAGCCCTTCCCGAAAATTCATCCCGCGCTCGCCGGCAGGCCATTGCTTTCAATGGAGCCGGCTGTATTGCCGGCTCCATTGAATTCAATGGTCAGTGCTCGTTTAATTGAGACGAGTACCGCGTGGTGCTCGTCTCGAGTAACGAGCATCTCGAGCACCCTAATACTCGAACGCGCATCAAGCTCATCTCTAGAGGAGGCACAAATTAGATATTAGAAAAAACTTTCTGACGGTGAGGGTGATCAATGAGTGGAAAAGGTTACCACGGGAGGTGGTGAGTTCTCCTTCAATGGAAGTGTTCAAACAAAGGCTGGACGAAAATCCCTCTGGGATGATTTAGTAAATCCTGCAGTGAGCAGGGGGTTGGACCCAATGACCCTGGGGGTCCCTTCCAACTCTACCATTCTATGATTCTATGAACCTATCCCTGTCCTTAAAGTAACAGAACTTGCCTAACGAGCGGAGCAGCCACCCTGAAAAGGGTGTAACATATGTCAAAGTTACTTAGAAATAGAAGTCTCACAAAGCTGATGTGAACTTTGCCTAAAACTCCAAAAGTCAAGTTGGAATTTTACTGGTGCTACATACTGCTGCTTTATGCATAGATACAGGTCAGTCTTGTTCAAGGGGTTTTCCTTAGCATCGGAATTCTTCACTTTTCTTCGGACTGGGATATGAGCAGACCGACCAATCATGATGCCATGTCATTCATAGTCATGTTCAGCCAGTTTGTGACTGGCTGACTTGCTTACCTCCATTGACAGCATGTTTTCATGTACTATAAGTGGGTAAACTGAGATGCAGGACCAGACTAACGATAATAAATTCTAAAAAGTCGGTGTAATGAAAATTTAAAGTTTTAATTTTTTTTCAAAATGATGTAATTAAAATTAGGCCTAAAAAGTGAAAAGAAAAATGGCCCGAATAGGTAGAGCACTTTAAATAATGAAAGATTTTAGAATAAGGCAGAAAGGATTGCCATCCGAATTTAGTGCCGTTGGCTTGCAAAGTATGTTCTTATCTTATGTTGCACAAAAGAAAAGATAAATAGCGGCTGTGTCCGTGACATTAAAACGTCAATTCACATAACAAATTTCTTGAGATAACATGGCTCTTTACAAGCATTTATGTTGACGAATATTTGAATTATTCAGCTGGATGACACAGGGAAATGTATTGACTTTGATATAGGAGACCTTTCACCCTGTGGTTACTCCTAAAATCAATGCAAGGGCTTGTGTGATGGGAAATCGTTATGGAATAACTGATGCTTAGTGGGTGATATGGGATACATAAGGTGATTTCTGATTTGAAATGGACCAGTGAACACATGACAAAAACACAAATGGGACATGATCCGTTGTGCAATAAGCAGAAACTAATGTCAAAGTGTATCTAAAGTGAAAAGGATGACAGCTTTATTGAAAGAAGACAAGACTGGTAACATAGGGATAGTAGTTCTGATCAAGAGGATACAAAAATGTTTAAAAACACATTAGAAAATAATAAAACAAAATAGGTCAAGCTAAGTGGAATTTTTAATGTAGGTTCCTGAGAAATTGGAGGGCACTATGGACAACTTCCCACGTGGGTTGTCAGTTAGTTTTTATAGAGCCCTGGTAATTCATCCTTAAAGGGGTACTACAGGCTTCTTTTAACTGATGACATATCCACTGGATAGTTCATCAGCATGGGGGTCTACCACTTAGAACCTCCATCCATTAGCTGATCATCCGGTCTGCTGTTAGTGCAACAGGCTGGTCGTCATCATCGGTGGTCAGAGGAGGAGGTCGCAACGCTGACTTCACACCCAATGAAATCAAAGGAAGCACCACACTCCTCCTACACTTCCGGCTTAGAACAGGACATGACGTCTTGAGCATGACCCTAAGTAAGAAGTATAGGTGAAGCCTGATGCTTTCATTGATTTCAATGGGAGGGAAGCCGACTGTCCGACTTCCTCTTCTGACCACTGATCATGACATCCTGCGTGCTGCATTGACAGCAGGCCAAGCAATCAGCTGATGGATTAGGGTCCTGAGCGGCAGACCCCCATCCATCATCAACCGATCACCTATCAAGGGCAAGCATAGAATACCCCTTTAATGAGGACATGTATTGTCCTCTGATTAGTGGGGCCAGTTTCATAGTTTTACAGCTTCAGCCTCATTGATTCCATAGCAACACTTCTTTCTTTGTAAACCCCCATTACCCTACACTAACCTCACTGGCGTAACTATAGGGGATGCAGAGGATGTGGTTGCACCTGGGTCCAGGAACCTTAGGGGGCTCATAAGGCCTCTCTTCTTCATATAATGAGCCTGGTACTATGAATAAAGCATTATAGTTGGGGTCCATGTTACAGATTTTACATTAGGACCCAGGAGCTTCAAGTAAGTTACACCTCTGTGTTAAGGGGTTAAGTGAAGTTGGGGGGCCCCAAGATAAACTTTGTCTCCGGGCCCATGAGCCTTTAGTTACGGCCCTGACTGACCTCTTTTAGATTCTACTCTTGGCACTTTGATTCTGTCAAGTGGGACTGTTCACTATTAGTAAGTGACATAAGTGGGCAGAGGAAACCTGACATCACTTATTAACAATGACAGTAATCAGAGGACACCACCAACATAGCAAATTAAAAGCACCAGGAGCCAAATCTAACAAAAGTTTATGCTGGGCAATGTAGAGGGGATCTATTAATAAAAGCAAAGGTAAAATATAGTCAATGGGACCCCCAGTGGGTGAAGAAAACCTACATCACCTACTAACAGTGAGCAGATGAGACCACTTACTTGATAAATTATAAGTGCCAAGAGTCGAATACAATGGGAGTCAATGCTAAGGAATAGGGGGTGCACAAAGAGAAGAAAAGGTGCAATCGAGTTAGCAAGGGCATGGATGCAAGGCTTTTTAGCTGGACCCACTGATCAGAGGACAGGACAAGCACAGTAAATTTACGGCGCTTGGTCCTGGGCTCTAAAACCCAGCTGATAGTAAAAATACGGTGGGGGTTTAAAGCCACTGCTTCTGCAATAAATCAGAAGAATTATGAGTTAGCAGCTGTTATTCACAGCTGATAACCCGGAGGAGAATGCAGTAGGGGTTTTCAACCCTTTTTGCAGCCTCCTCTCTTTAGTACACATCGCTCAATGAGCGCTATGTGCTAAAAAGTAAAAGTGGAAGTATAATTTCCACTACACAAGCCGGCAGTCATCTGACCACTGGGATTCCCAACTACAGCAGAGCTACAGAGTCCTTACAGACCCTGATCAGCTCTGCCAGTGGCTATTGTCACTACAGGGGATGTTTTACCATGTAACTGGGGCTTCTATGGATGCTTCAGCTACAGTGGGAAAGTGTCCAAAAAATTAAAAAAAGCATGTGAGTGTACCCCAGAGGTCTTATATGACGTCATGAGGGACATTGAAGGTAAAAAAAATAATTACATACATAAGTAAAGCAAAATTACAGAATAAAATAAAAATATATACATAAAAAAGAAAATAACCCAAAGCCGAAGCCATCCAAAACCGTTGCTGTATGCGCCCTGTAATCCCAAACCATACATATTATATTTCAAGATGTTCAAAACAAAATGAGGAACCCATTCCCATGCTTTATTTTAGTGTAAATATACTAATTTAAAATAAAAATAACTATAAATGTTCAAAAAAATCTTTTTTTTTTAGCTTTTTACCCCCAATAAATTTAAAAAAAAAGTCAGTGAAAAATGTATTAAAAATATAGCCCTATATGTCACGGAGAAAAAACGCACAACAAAAATAATTATGGTAACTGAAAGAAAAAATATAGGGCAGTTAAACCACCACATGGGTAAAATCCCTAAAAAGTGTTTGGTCCTTAAGGTACAAAACAGCCTGGTCCTTAAGGGGTTAAAGGAGTTGTACCACAATGACAGGTTATTCGCTATCCACAGGATAGAGGATAACTTGCAAATAGCTAAGGACCTCACTGCTGAGACCCCTGCTAATCTCTTAAACGGGGATCATGTGTCCTTCATTCTCATCATTGTGGGGTTACTGCACCCCCTGCATTGATGAGGAGACTGAATGGAGAGCTGGTTGCACAAGGGCAACTGTGCGCCGTTCACATTCAATGGAACTGTGGGAATACCTAAGCAGGTGCCACTTGGGTATTTTTGCGATCCCCATTGAAATTAATGGAGCAATGACTGTACATGCTTGGCCAGTTCTCCATGCACAGAGATATCACTGGAGGGGTGGTACCCATGCAGTGACAAGAGAGTGCGACATGGAAGTCCCGTTCTTGAGATCTGTGGGGGTTTCAGTGGTGGGACCCCACTAATCAGCAAGTTATCCTCTATCCCGTGGATAAAGAATAACTTACAATTGTGGTACAACACCTTTAAGGATGATTTACCATTTAGAGCTCTATAAAAGCTGAGAGACAACCCAAGTTGGAAGATGCCCAAAGTGCCCCATATTTCTCAGGAAAACCCCCCTTACTGATTAGAGGACATGACAAGTCCCCTTTAACTAATGCTAATTTCTACAGCAGATGCAATGGTGGCCATATTATTTGTCACTCAGACTTCAATAAAGAAGTCAATGGAAGCAAGGTAGGGAACCGAGCTCTGCATTTGCCCATCATCGATTGGGATGAGAAGGTCAAGCACCTCTGTGGCATACAGTCTAAATGGTCACTTCACAAGATTTGTCCGAGTTAGTCCTTGGGGCATTGATCAGTAATTAACAAAATCACATAAATCACTAACGGGGGCCTAATAGCGTGCTCTGTCAACTGCCCAATGGGAAGTAAGGTGGACTCTCTTGATTTATTACATCTGTAATAAAATGAAATACCTTGAGACCACTTATGGAAGCACACGTAGGCATAATCCAGAAAGCAATTGCCTTAGTTGCTAAATGCAGATTCAGAGGTCAATAGGTCCTAAAGACTCACTGATGAAGGGATGGCTGGGGGCTCTATTGTAGGTCCAAACCAATCACAGTAGACTCATCAGGATCTTGTGTAGCCCATGTTAAAGGAAACCTGTCACCGGGTCACAGCTACACGAAAGATGGGCAGCATAAACCGGGGACAGATACGCATAAGGCGCACATGTAATAATTATTCTGCAACATTGTAGCATTTCAGAATAAACATACTTAAGCCGGGCTCAGATGAGCGCAATTTCACCACATATTACGCGCACAATGTACGCGTGTGTGATAAGCGGTGAATGGAGGCAATGAAAGTGCACTGATTTTCATTGATCCATTCAGTCTTACGACTATTCATTGTGTATGATACACAAAAAAGAATGCAGCCTGTTCTATTTTACCGCGTATTACACGCAATACAGCCCTATTGTTCTCAATGGGTGTGTAATCAATGCTGAACATACCCAATTACGCAGCGTTCTTAGATGCCGTTGTGAAATTTAAATTAAAAAAGAAACCAGGAAGACTGTGTATCACAGCGTGAGTGAGATACGCTGTCATGTGCTGTCCAAAACCGCTGCCATACCCAGAGGTAGGCCAGCTCACTGACGGCCATATAGCAGTAAAATGCTGCATGACACAGAGTTGTACGCTTATGGTTGTGTGAGCCTGACTTTAAACCTTTGCCTGCTTGACTCGGTAATGGAGCTCTTGAGTCAAAGAGGCGGGCCGTGCTGGGCTCCCCCCCCCCCCCCCCCCCACCTCCAACAAGTATATTATTTCATGATTTGATGCAATTTGGACCTAAAATTCAGGTAAGTTTTGTAGCAATGAGTAAATTAAAAAGTATTCAAGTGCAGAGATATAAATGAAAAACTAGATCTTACAGACAACAAATCATGTATCAACACATTTCCAATAGTGGTAAAAATGTAGCTTGAGCTGCTTGATGACATATAAGGAGAGTGCCAGTCATAACAGCAGGCAAGAGTCACAGTGTTCCAGTAATGCTGATCAGAAACGCTATCTCTTCTCCTTAGGGAGAGCACTTACACAGTGAGGCCATTCATGCACCTCTGGGTAATATGCAAATAAGGGAGATGGAATAATACCTCCACAGTGCCACCTAACAGACAGCTGTTTCAGGGTATTTGCCCTTTGTCAGTGTACAATGGGAGTCTGGCTTTGCTATTAAGAGGCCTGGAACGGGGGCCAGGAATGCTACTGTACACTGATGAAGGGCAAATACCCTGAAACAGCTGTCTGCGCATGGAGTCAGGCTTTGCTTTTAATTCCCAGTCATTGTTACAAGGCTTGTATAAGCAGTCTAACTTTGGCTTGAAAGAATGCTGCCTTCCAATAGGTGGCACTGCAGAGGTATTATTCCAACTCTCTTATTTGGGTAATGCTGATGGCATATGCTAATGCTGTGTCCGAGCAATAGGGAGCAGGCAGCGCTTATAATACATAGCCGCTCCAAGGACTGAGATCAAAGAGATCTAGAATATAAACTACTTGTCAAAGAGCTCTAGGATGTAAACTACCTTGTATGATGGGCTCCACACTGATCAGTATTAGTACACAGGCTGTATACACTGGTATAGATATATGCAAAACATAGTGGAGCAAAATCAAAATGAAAATCACAATTTGAGATGAAAAAAAAGGTAAAAAGAGTAAAAAAAGAAAAATATAGAAAAAATGTGCTAAGAGCTATTAATAAAAACACACAGAGAATGGACTCCCATCTAGAAGTATGTTGAACCTCCTTTGGTCTTCAGCACTGCAGCAATTCATCATGGTGTCTAGATTCCACTAGGTGTTGCCACCGTTCTGCAGGAATATCGGCCCCTGAGGACAGGAAGCTACTTGTAGTTGCCGCAGACTAGCTGGAGGTGCTGACATGTTCTGACCAGCTGACAGGAAGGGGTCAGTGATTCATCCTGCTTGTGCCAAATTTTCAACATCTCATGAGCACGAGCCAACAGAAATCTGGATTCATCTGACCAAGAGATGTTTTTCCGCTGCTTAGTGATATAATTTGAGCGCTTCTCTGCCTTCTCGAGTCTCTCCTTCCTGTTTCTCTTAGGGCTTGAACAGACGATTGCGTTTGCGCACATTTTTGGAAGCGTGAAACTCACGTTGTAAAAGGTGACAAACTAACCCATTGATTTCTTGTACGCAAATTCTGCACACGAGAAAAGATATGACCTGCCCTATCCTCCTGTGTGTTACTCAGAAAGCTGCCATGGACGTCTACTGCAGGTTTAAAAAATCAAACCCTTGCGCCGTTGCACTGAGCGTATCTGTGCATATGTTTGTCTGAGGAAGCCCTTAGACAGTAATGGTGCCGGAACTGGTCGTCTGCTGTTATAGCTCATCTGTGCTAAGGAACGGAGAGCTATACATTCTGACACTAATTAGTGGGTGCATCAACCTTGTATTTGCCTGCAATTTGCTGGACTGTGCCGCGCCTTTTCGTCAGAACGATTCTTGACATCCTCCTCTGACCCCTTTTGATTACGAGTTGTTTTCGTCCACAGGATCCCCTTTTGCTGGATGTTTTTCTTGATCACACTGTTCTCAGTATATTCTCTCCACCGTTGAACAAGAAAAGCCCACAAAGTTGGCAGTGAAATCCTGGTCATGGTTAGTCTAGCACTGATGACCGGGCCTCGTTGGAAGTCGCTCAGATCGCTGGATTTTCCCATCTAATGTGAATTCACACTGAAACTGATCTACAAAAAAACTTGTCCTGTGATTTTATGCTTCACTCTGTGGGAATGGGTCCATAAAGGGAGGCTTCAATCGCGAAAGGACCGGGGTCTCTAGCACAGTGGCCATTCATTGGGATCTAGACATATTTGATATTCCCACAATTATAACAACCATATAACAAACATACATGTAATCTAATAGAAAAAAAAGCCTACAAGCTTTTTCTTGCACCACTCTTTTGCCCATTTGCCGGACCCTAGGTGTCATCAGATTAGTGACACCCTCACCATCGCTGTCAATTCCTAAAATTTGAGTTTGATACATTGAGACACCTATAAGAAAGAAGCGTTGAAAGAGAGAGAAATAGAAGCAGTGAGAGAGAGAGACAGAGAAGCGTAAGGAGAGAAAAGCGGAATGAGAGAAAGAAGCGTCGTGAGAGAGAGAAGCAGCGAGAGAGAGAGAAGCAGCAAGAGAGAGAGAAGCGGGAAGAGAGAGAAGAAGGAAGAGAAAGAAGCGGCGAGAGAGAGAGAAGCAGCAAGAGAGAGAGAAGCGGCGAGAGAGAGAGAAGCAGGAAGAGAGAGAGAAGCAGGAAGAGAGAGAGAAGTAGGAAGAGAGAGAAGCGGAGAGAAAGAGAAGTGGCAAGAGAGTGAGAGAGTGGTGGCGAGAGAGAGAGATATGTGCTCCATATGCAAAGTAATAAATCACCTAACCAAGCAGGTTTTAAAGTTCACATCAACCATTCTTCCAAACATTTTATGTTCACGTAGTGAACATCCGGTCAATCTAGTTTATAATTGAAGCATTATGCAAAAAAATAAAAACTGTAGTGGAATTGATTTTTTTTCTGCACTTTTCCCCTAAAATAATCTAAATTAAACACTAATATACCATATACAACATAAAGCGCAACTTGTCCAGCAAAAAGCAGGATCATACAGAACTATGCCATCCTAAAAATATACAGGAGAATGCAAGGAGAGGTTTTTTTTTTTCTAAACCTAATAAACCCCAAATTGACCTGATCGTCACTAAATATAAATTAAGGCATCATTTTTTTTGACCATATGAGCACAATACAATGTCTAAACACTGAAGGAGACCCCCATATTAGGGTCTGACTATTTGTTAGCCGCTCACAAGCCAGGAGAAATATTTTAGAAATTAGTTATTGTTCTTTTCGTGTTTGATTGCATTAACTCTGCCAGCAAATAAATGGCAGGCCTATCACAGTAACACATGTCCAGGCATCTTCTGTCAAACGCTGCCATGCCCACTGCTAGTTCTAGGGAGGCCAACGCAAGCCGTCTGCATGATTTACAGTGTGGCCCATTCACGCCTGTTGTCTTCATGTAAACAGGAACAGACACTTCTTGAATGGGCTCCCAACAGATGCTCCTGCAGGACATGTTGTGGTCATATCTTTGGAAACGAGTCCATGGAGATGAATCCACGGTTTTGGCAGTCTCTTTCATTTGCTCTTTTTGTTCAATAAATTAGCTAAATATTTGGGTGAAAAAAAAAAAAGACTAAATTTTTTGTTTAAAAAAATGGAATATTTGGAGCAGACGTTGTATCTCCCACCCAAGGGGCGTTACGGCTCGGTGCCAGATTTCAGGGACATTGATGAGCTTCCTTTTATTTAATTATGGCCTGAAAGGAAATTAGAACAGAATATGTCTACCGAGAAATTGCTTTTTTTGCAACAATTGGGAATTTTTCTCACAGTCCATTTACATAATGCTGTGAACACAGAATGATATGTGTGACCCATAATGTGGCTAAGACATTGCCAGTCTAGCAGACGAGTCTGGAAAATCATGATTATGATGATGTGAATTGTACATTGAAATGAAAATGCCTATTTTGAAGTGCAGGTCTGATTTATGGTAACGGTACATATAAGATATGATGGGCGGCTCGATTTATGACTGGTGAGAATGGAAATGAATTGTTCGTATTGTGCAGGAATTATATGAAAAGGGTTTTTCTTCCTTTGTATGAGAAGAACCTTAACTGGGACATCTACTTCTTGGCACTTCAGGCTAACGGCTGTCAGCGGTTAATGAAAGCTGCCGTATGTACTGATGCAGCTGAGCTGTGGTTTATGGCACTGCTATGTATTATCTGTATGTTTCGCAGCACTGGAGGTGAAGCTACTCAATTAACTTACAGCTTGAGGGCAAAAACACGCCAGCATATGTGCAACTGCGCTCGCCGCTACGGCGCATAATTGTGCAAGAACCGGGTTTTTTCACTTTTTTTTGGAGGGGGGGGGGGGAGTGATTACCACGGCCGCATAACGAGACTAGAACACGCCCCTGGGAAGAAGTCCTGACGAAAAACCTAAAAAATCAAGGGTGCTTGCCATGCCTTGGGTCCTCGGACCACAAGCATAGTCATCTACTAGTTATTTTAGGCAGTATTCTTGTAATTGCAAAAGCTCTGTATCTATCTATTACATATCTATCTATCTATCTATTATATATCTATCTATTATCTATCTATCTATCTATCTCATATCTATCTATTATCTATCTATCTATCTATCTATCTATGTATCTATCTATTTATCTATGTATCTATCTATTATATATCTATCTATATATCTTATATCTGTCTTTGATGAAAATGTATAATCCCTGTATGAATGCGATGTATCCAGACTCCATTTATCTCACCTTAGAACTGGGCAAGCCTTTCATTGCTGGAAAGGGCTCGGTAGGGGGTCACTCTTTTATCCTGAATAACAATGTCCAACCGAACAAACTGGCCAAGAAGTCAGATGCAAATTGGGCAAGCCGATCCAGCAGCCCCCATCACCAGCTGGGGGGGAGGAAGTAGAAGGACTGTTATAATATTCACTGTAACTCTACGTTATTACTTCCCTGTCTAATCCCAGGGATTCGTTTAATGAACTAATGGGCAGTTCTGCAACCTGAACTAGGATCTGCTAACTCAATAGAAATGTGTCACATTTGATGAGGGCAGCCTGCAGCTGACATGTGTGCCAACTTTTATCTACCGGCAATGCTAAAACGTTGATTGCTGGTGAGCAGTATGGGTGTGAGTATGTAGATTCCTTAGCCTTCTCCAAGAATAGTGGTAGCGAGGGTTTGGGGCGTATGGGCTGTATTGGGGTGAGATCTGTTACGAATTGGCAGCCTGAGCTAGAGCGGTCCCTGGCGATTGCACGTATTGTAAGAGTGCGTATGTGACTCTATCTATCTATCTATCTATCTATCTATCTATCTATCTATCTATCTCATATCTATCTATCTATCTATCTATCTATCTATCTATCTATCTATCTCATATCTATTTATCTATCTATCTATCTCATATCTATCTATCTATCTATCTCATGGCTGGCGTCCCCGTCGCCATGGATCCGTCTAATTTCGCTGGCTTCTTGCTTTTTTAGACGCGCTTGCGCAGTCCGGTCTTCTGCCTGGTGAATGGGGCCGCTCGTGCCGGAGAGCTGGTCACCGCATCGTCAACGTAGCTCCGCCTCCGTCACGTGGTGCCGATCAGCCAATGAGGTGGCTGTATCGGCAGTGGAACGCGGAAGACAGAAGAAGAAACTCCACGGTGCACCATGGGAAGACCCGCGGTGCACCGTGGGAGAAGACCAGCGGCGCCATCTTTAAAAGAAGAAGCTGCAGAACGCTGATGCAGGTAAGTGCAATGTGCTTGTTTAAAACTAACACATGCTTTCTTTTTCACAGGGCATAATGCAGGGGTCCATTTAAAAAAAAAACAAAAAAAAAAACGCTTTCGCCGCAAGACAACCCCTTTAACACTTAGCTTGTAGCGTTGGGATCCTTGGTTCAAATTTCACCAAGGACAACATCTACATGGAATTTGTATGTTCTCCCAGTGTTTGTGTAAAGAAGGAGAGTGCCATGCTGATGTTGTCCTTGGTCGAATTTAAACCTAGAACCCTAATGCTGCAAGGCAAAGGAGGACGAGTTGTTTTAGAACACCCAGACAGTGTTAAACACCAGTTGTAGAGGTATTGGTCAATTTCCAGTTTGGGGCGCATTAAGGGTCGACGCTCACTGGCAATTTTTTCTTTCTTGCGCTGCGAGAGCAAGAGAAAACTCTCGCCTCGCAGCGCAAGAAAGATGCCAGTATAGGACCGGCATATCGCTAGGGGTTTCAATGGGGCCAGCGGCAGCAGCACTAGCCCCATTGAAAACATAGGGAGAAAGCCGCGGACTTCTGCCACAGCTGTGACAGTTGTGGCAGGAGTTTCCTTCATCCCTGCGGGGACCACGGGGATGAAGGAATCCTCTGCCACAGCTGTCACAGCTGTCACAGGTGTGGCAGAGGTCCACAGCATTCTATGCCATTGCTTCCAATGGGATCAGCACTGCTGGCGATCCCATTAAAAGCAGTGCTTTGTCAAGCCCCAGGGTATGATTATCAGGGAAGGGCTTGAAATATAAGCCCTTCCCCGATAATCAGCAATCAGTGTAAAAAAAAATGTAAAAAAATATTACTCACCTCTCCGGCGCTCAGACGCGTCCTCCAGCTGCCTCCCCGGCACTGCTGTCCCGCACTTTCAGCAGGCAGGGATTGGGCTGTGCAGATTGGCTGAGGGCTCAGTCAATAGCAGCTAGTGCTTAGCTATTGGCTGAGCGCTCAGCCAATGAAACATAGTCCTTAGCTATTCATTCATGAATAGCAATATCTTAGCTATTTATGAATGAATATCTAAGGACTATGTTTCATTGGCTGAGTGCTCAGCCAATAGCTAAGCACTAGCTGTTATTGGCTGAGCCCTCAGCCAATCTGCACAGCCCTTTCAGGAGGCGGGGATTTTTAAATCCCTGCCTGCTGAAAGTGCTGGACAGCAGTGTCGGGGAGCCAGTCGGAGGACGCGCCTGAGCGCTGGAGAGGTGAGTAATATATATTTTTTTCTTTTTTACACTGATTGCTGATTATCGGGGAAGGGCTTATATTTCAAGCCCTTCCCCGATAATCTTACTGTAGGGCTTTGCAGAAACCATTGCTTTCAATGGGATAGAATGCCGGGGACTTCTACCACATCTGTGACAGCTGTGGCAGAGGACCCCCGGTCCCCGCGGGGATGAAGGAAACTCCTGCCACAGTTGTCACAGCTGTGGCAGAAGTCCCCGGCATTCTCCATCTCTTTTCAATGGGGCTAGCGCTGCTGCCGCTGGCCCCATTGAAGAGGCTGGCGATATCCCGGCGTGATGCTGTTTTTTTTCTCGCACTGCGCTGCGAGACTTTAACTTTACTTTTGCAGCGTAGTGGAGAAAAAAATCGCCAGTGGGTGTCCACCCTAATTTTGACCAAACCAAACTTATTGCCAAAATTTGGCCACTAGTTCGAACTACACTGTTCAAAAGTTTGCTCAACCCTAGTTTTGCGGTTTACTTTCTAGAATGGTAAAGAGTCTTATATTAAGTGATGTTAAGACATCTTTTTCAATGTTTTTGCTGCTCTTGGCCTGGAAGTTTAAGACACGGTCAGTCTATCCACGAAGGTAAGTTGGCAGAAATACAGTTGATGTCCAAAAATTGTTACTATGTTGCATCCTACTAAGACTTAACCAAAGACAGAGCAAGAACTGATGAAGGTCACCTCTTACCGAGATTTGGTATCAAGATCATCACCGTGTACAAACCTTCAACACAGCAAGCAGCGGTACAGCATCCAAACAGACGGACATAAAAAAGGTATTGTGCCAAGCTGGTCAGGACCGTCCAGGTGGCATCCCAACTGGGGCTGTAATGCCGTAATGTGAACATGCAAGTGGAAGTGCAGAAATCAAGGAACAGACGTTGGGTCTGTGAGGAGGGGAGTTGGGGGGGACGACACAATAGCTAAATGTGCACTGCATTCCGGTCAGAGTTTTAACAACCTGGCCATTACTCGCACAAAGAATTGCCTTTGTTTTCTACATTTCAGTGTTTTAATTGCAGGGTTGGCAGGAACCCTTGTCAGGGAAACAATTTGCTTTACAAAGCCACTCAAACAGCTAGTAGTCAATGTTCAAGTTTATCTAGCTGGAGATCCAGAGGTATTATCTATCAATAGACAATTCTAGAATGCCCTATATATGCCCAATGTATGTGTATATATACATAAATACACGATTCTATATAAAAGCAAATATACATACATGTGCAGTAACACACCTACATAATATGGTCTATGGAATTATTTACTCTGGCTCATAAAGGGGCAGTACGACCAGGGCTTTAATGTTAAAAATTGCCATGTTCGTCCCGTGAATGATCTTGGAGAGGGCTTCAGATTGAAGCCAGGAGCATGGATGCAATATTTCCAAGTGAGAGACTATGTAAGATCCCTTAGAGACCCGGAATCGCTACGGGCGGCTCTCACCCCATTTGAGAAACTCAGCGTCGAGACATGTGGTCTCTCTGCTGTATGGGTTGTTGATCAATGAGCAGATTCGGGATGAGCATCCGAGATGGGAGTCCAGGTGGGAGAAGGTGCTCGGGAGACATATCCTCGGAGAGCTCTGGACCAGGTCCTATACCCTAATCCACAAGATGTCTGTTTCAGCTAAAGCACAGGAGCTAAACTATAAAGTGGTGGCACTCTGGTACAGAACTCCAGAAATACTCCACAGGGTCTTCCCTGAGGTTTCAGATGAATGTTGGAGGTGCGGTTCCGGAGTGGGTACCATGTATCACATCTGGTGGAGTTGTCCTCTGGTCGCACCTCTCTGGGATGATGTCACAAGACTGTACGGAGCCATTTGTAGATCCCCCTTGAGGCTAATTCCGGAGATTGCCCTTCTCTCTATGTTGCCAGGCCCCATCTCTCATACTAAAAAGGGCCTATTGAGGCACTTTATCATGGCTATGCTGCAAATCATTCACCAAAGGTGGAAATAGAGGGGTGCGATCCCGAGAGCTTCATGTGTGGAGGTCCTGGACCTAATCAAATATATGGAGGAACTCAGTAGCTCTGATTTGGACCTGACTCCAGAGTCGGCAAATATAAACGACATATGGGCTGCCTGGATTGCTTTCAAGGGATCACCGCCCTTCACTATATGGCTGGCAGATGGCACAATATGAGATGAGGTCCTAGTGAGATGACGTGAATCTGGTGAGCGTTGCCCTGACCTCCTAACTTGGTCAAGAGATACCTTCCCTCTCCCTTATCCCCCCCCACTTCCCTACTTTCTTCTATGTCTCTCTTTCTAGACTCTTTTTTCTTATGTCCTTCTTAGTATGTTATACATTCTTAGTTAGTAGTTTATATAAGTTTGTTATAAAATAGGCCCATGTGTATATCCTACACAGGGATCCGCTGCAAGGCTATATTTCAAGACCAGCCTGCATGCTCTCCAACGCACAAGGAAGTCCATAGATATATAGAGAGCAGTATTCTGTTCAGAGCTGATTAAAACTCGATTAAGCCCGACATTTCAAATGAAAGACAGCTATATGACAGGCTGCATCCTCCTCTAAGCTATGTTTGTTGGATATGCCATTAAGACATGAAACCTGTTACATTACTAACATTTCTGTGATACAAGCATGTAATGATTCAATTGTTCTATGTTTAACAGGAAAACCCTAATAAACACATTTTGAATTAAAAATTGCCATGTATTTGTAAATGAAAAGTTAGACCAGCGAGTACAATATGGTAATTATCTTTATTTTACTGACAAGGATATTGGCTATTGTTGTGAATACAACATGTGAAAGATGGACACGCTCCTTTTAGTTTTGGGGTATGTTCACATGGCAGAATCTGATGCCATTTTCTTTGCATTGACTCGGACTCTAAAAACCATAGTAGAAATCCAGATTACTGCAAATCCCTATAATTGACCATAAATCTGTATGTGGATTTAGCTCTTTTTAATGAACAAATGTGTGTGCAGTTTCCAAGAGGTGATATAACACTTATTCTTTCCGAATGTGGAATCTAAGTCTAGATAGATAGATAGATAGATAGATAGATAGATATGAGAGATATATATTAGATAGATATATATGAGATAGAGAGATATGAGATAGAGAGATGAATATGAGAGATATATATTAGATAGATAGATATGAGATAGATAGATAGATATGAGATAGATAGATAGATAGATATGAGATAGATAGATAGATATGAGATAGATAGATATGAGATAGATAAATAGATAGATATGAGAGATATATATTAGATAGATATATATGAGATAGAGATGAATATGAGAGATATATATTAGATAGATAGATATGAGATAGATAGATAGATAGATAGATATGAGATAGATAGATAGATATGAGATAGATAGATAGATATGAGATAGATAGATAGATAGATAGATAGATAGATAGATAGATAGATAGATAGATAGATAGATAGATATGGGATAGATAGATAGATAGATAGATAGATATGAGATAGGGATAAATAATAGATAGATAGATAGATATTAGATAGATAGATAGATAGATATAAGATAGATAGATATGAGAGATATATATTAGATAGATATATATGAGATAGAGAGATGGATATGAGATATATATATTAGATAGATAGATATGAGATAGATAGATAGATATGAGATAGATAGATAGATAGATAGATAGATATGGGATAGATAGATAGATACATATGAGATAGATAGATAGATAAATAGATAGATAGATAGATAGATAGATATGGGATAGAGACGTAGATGAAATACAAGTAAGGCTACGCTCGTATTGGGGTTTCTGCTCTTCTGTTCCATCATGGGAATAGAAAAACAGAAACCCTAGAGTAAATAGATATGTCCAATGACAGGACTGAATGGTGCCAAACGGATGCTTTTAACTATAATGCAGTCTGTCCAGTTTCAGTCATGCTCTGATTCATGTTCCTGGATGAAATAGCGTTATGGATTCTGGAATTTATGGACAGATCTGTGCCTGAAGCCCCAAATTGAGCCTCTGATGCTGATGTGAACAAAATGGCATTAAAGTGCAGAAGATTTTTCTACCAGTAATATACTCATTCCAACTGAACGCCACTTAGAAAGCAAGGCACCAAGTGAGTCCTACCATAGGCAGGAGAAGCCTGGTCTACCTAGAGAGTGGTCTAAACATTAGGGCCGGCATCTAGAAAAGCAACCACAGAGATTGTTTTAGTCTAGCAAGTGGACTGTGGTGTGGGATTGGCCAATAGCTGTGGCTAAATATGAGTGCTGTGGTGTCCTATGTGGATTAGAAGGTCTGTATGGGCAAGAAAATTGAGAAACTATGCCATAGTTAGAGAAATATTTTAAGTGGCCCAATCTAAAAGTATCATACAGAGGTCAAGGACTTAAAGGTTATTTGCTATTTAGTGACCTAGACAAAAGAGGTGGGTCTGTGACAACCTCACTAATTATACATGAACAAAAGATGTGTCACAGCTCAGCCGACGATGTCTGGGCGCAAATGTGGATCCAGTGTAATGCCAGCGCCAGACCATGTGATGCACCTGCTGGCACAAGTGCATCATCGTTTGACACTGAAGGGAGAAATATCTACCTTGTGTGACGGTGCTGATAAGCTGGCTGAGCTGTCCATCACCTCAGTCAGCCTGTCTTTCTGAGGGTATTTATTCCGCCTCCTCTTGACAGAGGATGCCAATTATACACTTGTGTACTGGTCTCTCTTAGTGGTTAGGTATTTTTGCCTTGTGCCTCTGATTACCTCTGTGCGCCCTTTTGTTTTAGACCTCAGACTTCATCTGCTTCTCCCCCTGAAACCAATTAATGTTGCCTCTTAGTATTTGTGGATGGTTTATTTATTTGTTTAATCTTTCCAGCCCTGTCATAAATAATTATCTTACTCTGTATAACATCTAGGGACATTTAGATAATTCATTTAAGTTCCAGCTATGGCATCGCCCTTTTCAGGGCGGGTGCTTCGCTTTATTTACAGTTTCAGTCAGGGCACTTCTAGGGTAAGATCCTAGGCCTTTCTTTCATTTTTACCACTGTCTGTTGTACAGTCACAGGTCTAGCTCCCCTGTTGCTTCCTGCGTTTTACACATTCCCCTGCTTATCCCTGGACTCTTTCTGCATTTCTGTTAGTCAGTTACCTGACCATGTATGGTCGGACATGACAGGGTGGTTGTCACCCCTATGAGTATCCTAGATGTTATGTTAGTATGATGTGCAGATCAAACCTTTGCCATCTCGCTGCACTCATCTCAGGAAATGTTGAGCCAAGAGCCAAGAGAAAAGTTAAGGGGGGATACATCTGTAATAACTAAGCAAGACCGGATTTTTTATGTTTCTTTAGGAGATATGAGGCAGTAATTTTCCTTCAAATTAAAGCATAATTCACTTGAAAATATAATTCATGGTATGATGTAGTTACTTTTACATATATTAACGCCAGTCAGAAGAGTATGTAATATCAATTACATCATGGGCTCTGAGAGAAGGTGCATGTCCACTTGTAACAGGGCCAATGCTTTGCATCGAATTATGTGAAATGTATGACGGAAGTTGAAAGAGCAACTATTAACCTTAGAAAACTTTCTTATACAGTATATATAAAAATAAGCAAATTAGCTCTGCTCAATAAAGAATAAAACGGTCTTACTTATGTTACCAATAGGCAACTACTGTGTAAGTCTACGTCACTTTAAGGAGCCTTGAAGCTTTAGGAGCTAAATCCCACTTATAACGTAGCTATCTGTAGGTGGTATTAGAGGGTTTTCTTAATTCTAGATGGGAAATAATTTACATTCTTCTCCCAGGGAGTATTGCCATAAAGACTGGATCTCCGTAAGAAGAATCAGTGGATGCGGAGAAGAGTAAACCAAGGTCAACTTGGATCCCAGTCAAATGACTTTCTTAAGCTATATGTCATGATATATTGCAGGTGCTTTGAGACTTGTTCATCTGCTGTAGGTTGGGGATGTCTCAGAACACTGGTTACATTCAGCACTTCTTGAATGTTTGACCTCTATGTAACAATTAGCTTCAGTTAAACAGTATTGACAAAGCACAAGTGATTGGACTAGGTTGTATTGTAAGCATCTGGCTAATTAAAACACAAATTATAGCAGGTTAAAGACCACAGTGTGACTGAATAAGGTGCCTCATTCAAACCCAAAACGAAAAACAAAATGGGGTCTACCCCTTTAGTTGGTTCATGCTCTCATAAAATTGGTTCATGTCACAACCTTTGTCAAGGGCAAACAAAAGTCTGGAGATTGTTTGCCCTAAAAGTCCATCTTTTGGAAGGTGCTTATATCTGTCTTTGTTCTTTTTATAGAATGGGGAGCCCCACACTAGTTGATGCCACCCATAAAACTGAAGATGGCATCAACAGGAGCTGTGACCTTTTTATTGTGCTATAGAGTCTAAACGTTTGCCACTATGATGTGAGTCAGGATAGATGTCAACAGTGTGTAATATCCTAAATTAAAGGCTATGAACACCTTAAGGCCCCCTGTCCTTAGGTGAGGCGGAATATCGATATTCCGCCACCGGGGAGCAGGGGAGAGAACTGACAGTTCTCTGCGGTGAGCCTATCTGACAGATAGACTCACCACGGAGAATCGCGGCAAATCGCAGCATGCCACAATTTGAGTCCCGTGAGTGGAGAATCGCTATGATTCTCTGCTCGAGGACAGGGGCTGTGCTTTCCATAGTTAAGTATATGGAAAGTGTGCACTGCGTTACTCACGGCCGGATTATCGCCGTAACACAATGCAATATCCTCTGTGAACAGAAGCCCTTAGGCCTCATGTCCACGGGGAAAATCGGGCCCGCTACGGATTCTACATGTAGAATCTGCAGCGGGTCCCTCCTACCCCGCGGACATGAGCGCTGAAAATACGAATAAATAAGAATTTACCTATCCGTAGCGGGCGGCGAAGCTCTGCTCTTCCTCACGGCCGGATCTTCTTTCTTCGGCCGGCGGATGAATTCGTCACGCCGCCGGCACGTCGCCGGCACGTCGTCGACGTGCCGCGCGCATGCGCCGGGCACATCCACCGAGCCGAAGCAAGGGAGATGCGGCCGTGAGGAAGAGAAGAGCTTCCCGGCCCGCTGCGGGTGAGTAAATTCTTTAAATTCCTATTTTAGGTCTCCCGCGGATCCGGACAGCTTCCATAGGCTTCAATAGAAGCCCGCAGGAGCCGTCCCCGCGGGAGACTCGCACGAAAATGGAGCATGGTCCAGATTTTTTCATGCTCCATTTTTTTTAAAATCCCTTTTATTGACGATCCGCGGGTATTTATGTACCCGCGGGTGGTCAATGCATCCCTATGGGGTGCGGATCCGCGTGCAGGTAATCCGCTGCGGATCCTAAATCATATTTTCCCCGTGGACATGAGCCCTTAGGGAGTAATTTTTTCACTTGTATGCATGTATTTTGAGATAACAATAATTTTTGTAGTAGGGTTTGATTAAAAAGGTTGTAGTGTTTGTCTTCTGCAGCTTTTACATATCACTGTAAATGGACACTGCGGTTTAAGTAAGAGATCTGTTAGTGAGGCTGGACTGACAACTTAGTTTCCCTCTGCTCTATCCACTCCTGCAGGTTCTTTTCCACTAATTAATGACCACAACTAAGTTTATTTGCAACTTTGAAATCTCCCTGCCCCTCTCCCCGAACCATTGGTGTTCCATTATGACGGCCAATAGACACAATCAAATATTCAATCCATAGCCAATTGTGTTCTACCCAGCACAACTGAAAAAGAGGCGGTGCTTCGAAAGGTATTTTTCAGCATTTTTGTAACTGCGTGAGGAGTTGTGCCCAGCACCAGATTTTTTTTTATTTCAAATGTAAGGAAATACCCAATTTTGGATGCAAGCTGTGGAGGAATGGAGAAACACGTTAGGCCATGTCAGCTACATGGCAACCATTTTCAATGCTGCCAATTTGGTTTGAGGTCCAGCTTTTCCAGTGAGAAGGTAAGTGTGACACATCAAATTGGTAGAGCATTTCACCATAAAAGCAAAGGTGCGCTTCATGCTAGCAAAACGTTATTCATTCTCTTGTTAAAACAGTGATATGAATGATGGCTTTATCCCAAGTACAATGTGTTGACATCATTCTTATTTCCAGTGAACAAAGCACATGGGTCATTGCAGAGGATTTCAACCAATGCCACCCAAACAGGCCTCCCATTACCTTCTGTGCAGCGGCCAACTTCTTTGCCCATCTGATTCCTCACTAAACAGCACCTGATAGGGGAAACAAGAGTTTATCCGAACTTGCTATATTAGCATGATGCCAATTCTATGTGATGGTCTTGGTCATCCTGTTAGATATTGAAGCAATTGAATGTTGTAATGGTGCCATTTAGAGCTAGACAAAATGTGCTGGATTGAGGCATGCCTAACCCCAAATAGCCAAGAAAGGTGACAAGTAGAGATGAGGGAGTATACTTACTAAGGCACATTACTCGAGCGAGTAGTGCCTTAGCCGAGTATCTCCCCGCTCGTCTCTAAAGATTCGGGGGCCAGCGGCGGAAGGGGAGCGGCGGGGGAGAGTGGGGAGGAACGGAGGGGAGATCTCTTTTTCCCTCTCTCCCCCCCCCCCCCCCCCGCTCCCCCTCCGCTCCCCTCCGCAACTCACCTGTCACCCGCGCCGGCCCCCGAATCTTTAGAGACGAGTGGAGAGATACTCGGCTAAGGCATTACTCGCTCGAGTAATGTGCCTTAGCGAGTATACTCGCTCATCTCTAGTGACAAGTACTGCATTGTGTGAGTAACAAAGATAAAAAAGAAGTAATGCATTGTGGGCTCTTGCTGAATGAGGCCAAAGCAGTGATTGCTGTTGCTCCATATAGTGGTTATTAGCCATCCAGCTGTAAGTTTATTGGCAATAGAACAGAATTTGGCAAGACGTTGGACAACTGCACTGTGGGTAATAGGAGGTTTGTTGGGGTGGCAATGGTTGGAATCTGCAATAACACATATGCTTCAAAATGAAAATGATCTCAACATGCTTTGCCTGGGATAACACCATCAATCACATCACCTGTACAGATTAAAATCACTGTTTTAACAAGAGAATGAATAATGTTATACCAGCATGAAGCACGCCATTGTTTTTCTAGTGAAATTCTCTATCACTTTGATGTGTCACACGCCTACCTTCCCAATGAAAAAAGCTGAAGCTGAATCCAAGATGGTGGCATTCAAAATAGAAGTCATGGAGCTGCCATGGGCTAACAGGTTTCTCCCTTCCTCCACAGCTTAAATCTAAGATTGGATCTTCATCTGCCAAAACATTTTCATTTCGTATGGGCGTTTCCTTACTTTTCTAAATTTATTTAATTTCTAAAAATAAAATGTAGTTTAAAAAATGTGTAATTCTAATTAACAATTCTTCTAAATTATTCTAATTTTAAATTGTAAATACTAGATTTTTTAAATTGTTTTAATAAACGAATGAATGTCCCTACCAGCAAAATAATTGTCCTTTTCAACAGAAAGAAAGAAAATTTGGTAATCTTTAGACAATTCTCTGGTTGTTGTAGATAATGTTAGTCAACAATAGATTTAGAATCCTAAAAAGTCTCAGATTGATTAAAATACCATTAGTAAGGTGGTGTGTAGCATCCTAGACTATGGTAATCTAGTCAACGATTACTGTTCTTCCACAGCTCAGACACCGTGTTTTATCTTCAAAGCCAATTACTCCAAGGCATTACTGAAACACAATTTCATCCTCAATCTCAATCCTATTACTCTTCTTGGGGTAAGATTACTTCTTATAATCACTTGGGGCCACATCATTAAATCATGCCGAAAGGTCATCTGGATTAATCTATTCTGCCTTATCACTAGTCCTATATCTTCCCAATTCTTCAAGTTCCCGGAAGGGTAAATACCGTGAACATGGTCTAATTTTGTGGGACCGTTTACTGTGCGTTTGGAGATTTCAATTCCTTGTACACAAAATAATGCGATAACAGGCATGAAATAGGAAAGTCAATGTGCTACCTCTAATGAAGCAGGCTAGGATGTAAAATTAGTGTAATTACTCTTATTAACATAGATTCAATCTACTACTGTAAGAATGCATATAATAGGGAGATGTAACTCCAGGCAATCAATAAAAATTCAGTTTTCGGACAGTTTTTAGGAGCTCTTCATCTTCAAAAATGTTTATTTTTCGCAATGCCACTATTTCAGATATAACAAATTGCAAATGTATCCACCTCAACTGTGACTAGTAAAGTAACAGTTTGAACCTCTGTTGTGACTGCCAACTCCTCCGACCAGTTCTATATCGGCCATATTATAGATGAAATCGGCGTTTGATGTGAACAGTATGATAGGAAGCATTGTGCTGACACTTCAAAAAGAGGCGTCCAGTACTGCACCCCTGGGCAAATCAGTATATCTGATGAAGGGGTTCTGGCTCAAAACACAATACATTTGCTGGTTCTGTATCAATAACTAAAGTCAAGTTTAATCCTTGGCTCAGTCTTCTGCTTGCTACAAAGAAGTTCTGTACCAAGTCGCCGTCTTTTTGTATATTGGACTTTACACTGTCCATCTTTAGCATCCTTGTTCATTTACCTGAACTTTGCTGATACCTTTATGGTTCTGTATAGCAAGTCGGACTTATGTCACACTCAGGGTTTGTGGGTAGCTGGACACAGTAAAGGCAGCCAAGATTGAGTTAGACTGCCTTGGGCGTACCCAAATAGAAAAGTCAGAGGGCCACCCATCAAGAACAGATGTGTGTTCCCGTTAAATGAAGCATTCCTATCTACATCACTTATGGCATATCCATAGGATATGATCTTAATTCCTGTAGGTGTGGGTCCTGTGCCTGTTTGCCAATTCCTAGCCACATGCATTCTTCACTGAGTCTAATAAGGACAAATCCGCTATCTGTAACTCCCACAGATGTTAATGGAGAGCACCCTGTGAAGACACCAACAACTGTCTACCAAAAATCATCCATCAGGGTCACTGAACTTACCTTCTTCTAAAAGGCGAGGGTTTCAAACCCCCAGGCAATATTTGTATGTCCTGAAGATGGGAATACCCCCTTAATTTCTGTGTAAACTCTAGTGGACCTTGTGATTCCGTTTGTGGCTGCCATCCATTAATATGTTATGCTCTTGGCCCACTGTAGGATTTTTCTGTCATCTAATTGGTTAGACTGACCATGGTGAGGTGTTTTTTTTAAATACAGCGGTGCCTTGGGTTAAGAGTTTAATTTGTTCGATGATGGAGCTCTTAACTCAAAACACTCTTATCTCAAAACCAGTTTCCCCATTGAAATTAATGGAAAAGCCATTAATCCATTCCGGATCGTGAAGCTCTCCCACTGATTTCAATGGGGATGGCGTTGCCCCATTGAAAGCAATAGTACGCGGGCATCCCTACAGTGTTTTTCGGGGAAGGGCTTTAAATATAAGCCCTTCCCAGAAATCATCCCTAGCTGCAGTAAAAAAATAAAAATATATATATACTCACCTGTCTGCCGGGGCTCAGGCGCGTCTAGCCGCCGCTTGTTTTCCCTGCACTGCTCTGAAACTTTTCAGCAGGAGGGGATTAAAAATGCAGGGAGAACAGGTGGCGGCTAGACACGTCTGAGCCCCGGCAGCAGCGGACAGGTGAGTATATATTTTTTTACTACAGCTAGGGATCATTTTCAGGGAAGGACTTATATTTAAAGCCCTTCCCCGAGAATCACTGCAGGGGTTGTCGGCAGGCCATTGCTTTCAATGGGGCCACCGGCAGCAGCGGTCACCCCATTGAGAGCAAGGCTCTTAACCCAAGTTTTTGTTCTTAAGTCAAAGCAAAAATTCGGGAGAGAGCCTGCTCTTAAGTCAAAAAGCTTGTGAGTTGAGGCACTCTTAACCCAACGTATCACTGTAGTTTTTTATGGCTGCAGTTAATTGCCAGCATGGTCCCTTACTTCCTCCTACAATTGAGGGTGGTCAGCGTCATGTCCCCTGTGTTCTGTGTGGCAGATGTTGTATCTCCTCTCAGTTTCCTGGTTTTCATATAGTGGAAGCACCTGCCAAGGTCTAGTGCGCGTGCCCAGCTTCCCAGTCTCCAACCAATCCTGACATATCCTGCGCTATTTAGGTCTAGTCCACCTATCAGCATGTCTCTGAGCAATAATTTACCATACTGTAAAGTGCAAGTGTGTTTCTGGCTGACCTCATGGTATTTGATTCATGCCTGAACCACCTAGCTTTCCTGACCTCTCTAATCCTGACCATGGCTCATTATTTGACTACCTTTGATTGTCTACTGCCTTCCCTGACCCATGGCCATGTTCTACAGCTATATCCTTGTCTTCACTCTCCAGCATTCCATTATAGAAAACCTGACCAGATGCGTCAGCTGACTCTTAACTGAAATGTGTTCTATGTTAACAGTCTGGAGTCTCTACAGTGAAGACCAGTGGGGAATCCCAAGTGCTGCCCACGAATGTAGCCCCAAGTAATTCAGTTCCAAAGCACAGCGGATCCACATCTGCTGCCGTGATATTATTGTAAGTAATTACCTTAATTGCACACATGCCTGGCAATTCACCATAAAAATCTACCAGGAAAATCATCACTGTCCCATACGTAGCGGGAGATGGAAAGGTTGATAAAAAGTGAAGTTTCCAACACCAAGTAGACACCACCATGTTCATTGCAGCTCATCTGACTTCAGTTTGTGTTATTTCAGCCTCTCCTATGGCCTTCTCTTTTACATCCTTTTGCACATAATGTAATAATCTCTCTCTTCGCACATGGATTAAACTGATGGATGTTGTGGCTTCGTGTGACCTCAGCATGTGAGTTGCAGGATTATAATTGGCCATTTCCAATAACTGCGACCCTCTAATGTTGTCAGTGATATTACTGTAAATCTTATCAGGAATGGCCGGTGTGTTCTAGTTAAGGCTAAGTGCCGTGTATAAGAGCTCACATCTCATTGCTATCGCTTATAGCCTTTTTTCCTTCTGTAAGCACTGGTGTTGAAGGGTCACCGGGACAGCTCCCTGTTCAGCACAAATAAATGTCAGCACACATTGATCTGTACCACACAACACATTTCAGGGCCCGGGCTTCCATTTGTAAAGATCTATTTGGACTCTAAGCCTACGATGACTCAAAACATAAAAGAAGTTAGAGTATAAGATTATAGCAGAAGGGAATTCCAGAAACGGGTTTTCCCATTGTGATTTTTTTTCCACAGGTAATTATTTGAACTGGAAAATGAATATTTGCTATGTGATCTTCTTGTTTAACGTCGTCACAGTATGTCGGGGCTAATTTATAAACAGGTACAACAGAAGACAGTGAAGGCTATAATCCACCACCATAGCCTCACGAGGATGTATAATATCGGGTGTAACTCAACACCAGTACATGATAAATAATGTTATGAATATACATAGTGATCCACCAGCA
Organism: Eleutherodactylus coqui; assembly: GCF_035609145.1. Taxonomy (NCBI): domain Eukaryota; kingdom Metazoa; phylum Chordata; class Amphibia; order Anura; family Eleutherodactylidae; genus Eleutherodactylus; species Eleutherodactylus coqui. The sequence continues at coordinate 40,420,395 of NC_089843.1, read as the reverse complement.
GAATAGTGAGTACAGCTCTGGAGTATAATACAGGATGTAACTCAGAGTCAGTACGGGACAAGTAATGTAATGTATGTACACAGTGACTCCATCAGTACTTCATGTAGTAAAGTTTTGCTGGTTCAGCACAAAGTGCACCAGTGACGTTTCAGCTCAACACTTCGATTTCTTTTTTGTTTACGATATACATTTTCATGACCCAATTGGCGCTATACCTCACACGAATCCTTTATCATGTCCATCACCACCACTGAACCCCCTTATCTGTTGGTTGTATAGTAATATCCTTGTTACAGTTCCATCTTCTCCTGTGAAGAAAGACTATTTACGGGTGTTTCCTCAAAGTCTTACCTCTCGGTGATTATCTGAGTATACTGTAAGTCTCTACTATATAATTAGTTGGTGGAGGTTGGAAATCAGTACTACCTTTAATCATAAACATATCCTCCTTCTCTATAGATGTGGATATACACGTACATTTCAGCGTTATCCATGAAATATACCTTTTAGTGCAAGGATCTAAAAAAAACGCTGGAAGTTCATTTCAATCTGAAGTCAACCACCCTCCCCCACCCCTTCCCCCCATTTGTATCCGGCAAAAGGATAAACCCCCAGCAAAACGATAAAAAGTGGAGATATTTACCACCTTTTTTTTTTTTTTTACTGTATATGGATATTTCTGGAAATTCTTATTCTTTTCAGGCCGGGGATGTGGACAATCGGACTTTACCTATTCTTGGTTCCTTATGTGGGACGTCCTCGGAAACCCTTTTTTTCCTCCCCTTTTTTATATAGATGTGGATTTTTATTGCATATTCGGTATGGTAAGTAAATTGGCCATTAGTTTCTTGTAACATGTGGGCAATTAATAGTAATATTTTACGAAAAGCTCGACTCGAATAACGCAGACTCAAGCATTTGGGTGCTCGCTCATCTCTAGCGCTAACCCATGTGAAGTCAGCCTTAGGACTCACCCACACAAGCATTTTTGGTCACCATCAGGCCTCGGTCAAACTACCGTTTTTTGCCGCGATTTGCGGATGCGATCTGCGCATATATAGAACCATTGCTTCGCAATGGGATCGGTCACATGTCCGCTTTTTATGCGGATGTCCGATAAATTATAGGACACGACGAATCGCAGATCGCGCCTATCTGCGATTCCTTGTGTTCTATATATGCGCTCAATGGGGCCGGCGGCAGCAGCGCCGACCCCATTGAGAACATATACTACAGAAATCATTCTCCTCTGCCACAGCTGTAACAGCTGTGGCAGAGAAGAACGATGTTCGCCCATTGAATTCAATGGAGCCGGGAATACAGCCGGCTCCATTGAAAGCAATGGGCTGCTGGCGAGCGCGGCATGAATTTTCGGGAAGGGCTTAAAAATATAAGCCCTTGCCTGAAAACCATGCAAAAATGTGTAAAAAAAAAATAAAAATTATACTCACCTTTTCCCTGCAGCCGGAGTTCAGCCGCGGCCGGCCGGCAGTTCTCCTGAACTGCTCTGTGTAGTATTCAGCAGGCGGGGATTTAAAATCCCCGCCTGCTGAATGGGCTGCCTCCGATTAGTCCCAGCCCTCACCAATCAGAGGCAGCTCTCACTCACCCATTCATGAATTCATGAATGAGTCAGTGAGAGCTGCCTCTGATTGGTGAGTAAAAGAAATGAAAAAGGAGGGTGGAGCAAGACCCAGTGAGGGTAGTGGAATATTTATGGAGTACAAAGAGTTTTCAATGATTGAGTATTTTGAATGGTGGAGGTGCTGCCAACCAGATGACGCTCCACCAGTGTGGGCGTAAGTGTAGCGAAAAGGATGTGAAAAGAACTGGTATGGAGGCGCAACACTCTAAGCTACTAGAAGATGTAGATCAAAGTCCAATGTGTGATGGTGAAAGCACTTCTTTTTTATTATTTTTTCAGAAATTAAAAACCAGCAATGGAAAACGCGTTTCGGGGAAGAACCCCTTCGTCAGTTCGGCTGGATAGGACAACAGGATGCCTAGGGGTGACACGATTCCAAAGATGTATAGAATGTGTCGGAGGTCCTGTGTGCAGGAGGACAGGGGAGAAAAAAAAAATGCTTTTTTTTTTTTTTTTCTCCCCTGTCCTCCTGCACACAGGACCTCCGACACATTCTATACATCTTTGGAATCGTGTCACCCCTAGGCATCCTGTTGTCCTATCCAGCCGAACTGACGAAGGGGTTCTTCCCCGAAACGCGTTTTCCATTGCTGGTTTTTAATTTCTGAAAAAATAATAAAAAAGAAGTGCTTTCACCATCACACATTGGACTTTGATCTACATCTTCTAGTAGCTTAGAGTGTTGCGCCTCCATACCAGTTCTGATTGGTGAGAGCTGGGACCAATCAGAGGCAGCCCATTCAGCAGGGGGGGATTTTAAACTCCGGCTGCAGGGACAAGGTCAGTATATATATTTTTTTTATTTTTACACATTCTTGGATGGTTTTCCGGCAAGGGCTTATATTTTTAAGCCCTTCCCGAAAATTCATCCTGCGCACCCCGGCAGCCCATTGCTTTCAATGGAACCGGCTGTATTGCCAGCTCCATAGAATTACAAAGGGCGGACAGCGCTCCTTTGATCGGGCCCGTTTCGCCGAAAACGCTGCTAGCTGCAGATTTTTCGGCGAATCGTCGGCCCGGTCAGCGACTTGCGGATGCGCATCCGTCATGCGATCCGCAAATCGCGGCAAAAAACAGTCGTCTGACCGAGGCCTCAAAATGAGAAATTGGCATCCAAAAACAGTCGCTGATTTTTCTCGCTGCGTGGAAAGATAGGTCTCAACCTGTCTTTTGCGAAAAAACGCTGAGAGCTCGCATAGGCTCATAATGGGAGTGGAAAAGTGGACAGCTACTGCTATTTAAGCTATTAGAAGTCATTCTGAGGATTTCTGCCAACCAAAGAATTTCCATGCAGCTGCATATTTTTCCCGCGATACGTCCGTGTAAATGGACGAGAAAATGCTAATTAAGCTCGGGACTCGATTGTAGCTATTCTTTATTAATGCGATTTTGGGCCATGATGTGGCCAGCGTAAAAGCGCATCCGCTGGTGTGAACGAGGCCTCACTGTGAGGACATTTGTGCTGAGTGAAGAATAGTGCAGCTCTGGAGTATACGGCTGTGTTCACACGGGACGGATCACTGCAGAATGTCCGTCGTGGCGTTTCCGTAAGGCAGTTAATAAAACATAATCCACAAGACATAAAGTTGTTGTTTGTTGTGGATTTTACGCCATTTTTCTCGGCTAATGGTGCGTTTTTTTTTAGTGCGGATTTTAGTACAATTTTGATTTCCATTTGCTTACTTTACTCACCTATGTCATTGGAGGAACAATGTGAATTTACATGCGGATCCGTACAAAAAAACCACAACGCAACCAACTCTCAAGGAAACATTGGGGTTTTGGCGTTTATATTACCTCTGTACTGGTGTATCTTGACACCACCGGAAGCTAGGGGTTTGCCGGCTGTCACCACGAGTCAACGCCCCTGTCACGCTCCTAAATTTTGCTGTGTAAATGTGCAAAAAAAGCTGCTGAGAAGGTGCTTTTTCACAACATTAAATTTGCTCGGCAAGCACAATTAGGCAGCGGATATTTTCTGCTCCGTGGAAACGAAAAATCCCTAAAACGCATTTGTTTAGCTTGGATCTCAAAAGCTCTGCAGCCGACATTCTGCATCCCATCCGTGCCGTGTGAGCATAGTCTAATGCAGCGTGTAACTGAGGAACAGTACAGAGTAATTCATGTAATGTACAGTATGTGCAAAGTCACTCAACTTTTTAGGGCAAATTCATAATAGCGCATTTGCGCGCCTGCAAAATTTGCAGGCACAAAACGCAGTAAATAGAGCCCCCTGATTTAAATGGGTTCGTTCACGTGTGCGTATTCTTCCTGAGCATTTCTGTTGCGCAAAACAAAAATATGAAGCATGCTCTATTATCCTGCACCAAAAGTCCCCATAGAAGTCAATGCGGATGCACAAATGTGCACAAAATACGCTAGGAGATGCGCGAAACACTGCGCAATTGCGCAGGAAAAAATAACTCATTAGACTAATTATGGCTGGGAGCATCGATGCGAGCACAAAAAAAATTATGCGCACCCTGCAAATACGTATACGCGCATGTGAACCCGGCCTTAGGTTGATTATTTTATATGGGAACTTCGTAGTACTTCCTGGTGGCTGTTAAAGCCAATCGCCATCCATGTAGTATAATGTATGGGCCGCTTCTGTCCACCTGAGCAGGGTATGGTATCGGCATGTTGGGACTGATCTGCAATGCTTCCCAACTCTCATTTTACAACATAGATGTTTTCCCGGTAGGAAACTCTTAGAATCGGCGGTACTACACGGATACACGGTTATTGTAGGTCAAGTGCAACCCGTGTTAAATGTTCGGAGTGCTCCGACACAAAGCACAGAGCCAGATTGTCTATTTTTTGTATGTTTTAAGTCGGCTTGTCTCACTTAGCAGCAATTTTTATGCCCACTTGCATCTGAAGCCGGTTGTCTTTAGGTCTACATCAAAGAATTCAACAGAATGGCTTTCTGGAGCTCGCCCGCTGCTTTTAAAATGATATCGCTATTCTGCTGCCCGTGAGTTATTTTTATTTGCTTCCTAATTCATGAAAATACAACCTGTCCTCAACAGAAAGCATTCGCCAGCTTATAGCGCGTACAAGTTTGTCAACTTTTTTCATTTTATTCGCAGACCGACCTTAGCTAAAAGTGTTAATATTGGCAAGGAACTACGGGCCAATGACCGTCTCCATCTGCATTGCAATCACAAATGGCGCGGAGGACTCTTATGACATCATAAAACCCCAGAGAGTTGGCTGAGTGGTATTAAGATATAAGGGAAAGTCTTACACATCAAATGGACTTTGTCTCAAGTACTTGTGAAGCCTATTAAATGCAACTCGAGCCGCATCTATGAGACTCATAACACAACTTTAATACCTTTGTTCTCCTGATGTCGGTTTTGCCTTCGGAATCAGTAAAGATCTACAATAAAGATGAAATATCAATCCTCGAATGTCCATTTCTATACACTGTATAAAGGCATTAGATTTAGTAGATGCCCGGAATTGATCACAGTGGCAGATGATGTGTGATTAAAGGGGTTTTCCTGTACTAAGCTATTGATGACCGATCCTCAGGAAAGGTTATCGGTGGAGGTCCGCTGCTTGGGATCCCTAAAGGTAAGCTGATTGAAGGGGCTGCGGCTTGGGTCAGCGCTGTAGTCCATTGTTAGGCCAGTGACATCACATCCATCAGTCACATGACCTGACAGAAGCTCAGCCCTATTCAAGTGAATTGGACTAAGTTGCAATAGCAGGTACAGCCACTATGAGCCAAGCATATCCAATACTGCGTCTGGTATGGACTGAAGTGGCTGTGATGCCAACCCAAGCTCTGCTGTCACTTCAATCAGCTGACCCCCACCGATCTACTATCAATGACCTATCCTGAGGATAGGTCATCCATAGGTTAGTCCTGGAAAACCCATTTAAGTGCATCTTGATAAATATGTTAGACTTTATACCAACCTAAAGCAACCCCATAGTCTTGGTACAAAATTCTGTCCCAGGACTAGAGGGTAGAAGGGTGCCTTACCTCTGCTCTATTAGAAGACCACGAACAAGAACGGTGTTCATGGAAGGACACCAGCAAACTTACACTATCCAAGAAATCCTGCCTCACGTTTACCTGAGACCTTCAAAGCTTCTGGGAAATTGTTCTATGGACGGATGAGACAAAAGTGCACATTTTTAGCATAAATGCACAACGCTATGTTTGGATGCAAAAGAGCCCTGCACACCAACACCGACCCTCATCCCAACTGTGAAGTCTGGTGGCCGGAGCATGATTTGGGGCTGCGCTGCTACCTTAAGCCCTAGACACCTTCCAATCGAGGGAACAATTCTAAGGCCAATCAAAACATTTTACAGGAGAATGTAAGGGTAGCTTTCCATGACCTCACACTGGGTGACAACAAGACAAGGACTCAAAAACACACAAGAAATCTCCTTCTACATGAGCAATTTATCGTTCACATGAGAGGACAACGGCAGAGTTCGCTGGTGCAGCCCGTTGATACAGGCAGATAAATCCTTTGCTCGCAGATCATTCAGTCGTGTTTACACTGGATTATTTTGTTCAACTTCGCATGATCCAACAAACAATAATATATTTTTTTTAATAATCGTTCCATGTAAAAGGGCCATTAATCAAAAAAAGAATGGTTGAAAAAGAAGATTTGTGTTTTGGAATGTTCAAGTGATAATCCTGACCTTGACTCTATTGGGATGCTGTGGCATGACCTGAAGAGGGCTTTGTATGCAAGTATGCAAGGCATCCCAGAAATACTGATGAACTGAAACACATCTGCAAGAAGGAGAGGTCCAAAATTCCTCCTCTTGTGCAAACCTTTTTTCAGTGCAGGAGATTTTTGGTGGGGGGGCATTACTGCAAAAGGTGGATCTACGAGGAGGCGGAATTGAAGGATGGTCACACGTCTTGAGGTTAGACTGTCAGCAATGAGAAATGCTGTGATAAAAGTCTCAGGTGGATAATCACCATTAGGCCACCTGAGCGGATAGCGATTGCGATTTAAGCGAGGGGATTTAAAATCGCAGCGTGTTCTATTTTTGTGCGGACTGCGCACAGACGTCTTCCATTGAAGTCAATGGAAGCTTTCTGACCAGCAGCCCATCCACAATTGACATTGCAGATAGGCCGTGGGTACCAGCGTCATCGCCTAGTGACAGCGCGGGGAAAAAAAAAATCAGTACTGCAAGCATCTGCGGTCATCTACAAAACAGAAAGCGAAGTAATGTGGGGTCACCGGTCAGAGTCAGACCCAGATTCAGCATGCGGAATCCGGATCGCCCGTGTGCAGCCGGGCTTAGGCATATCAAATAATAAACACAAATTTCCGAAGTAAGAGGGAAATGAATTCGCGTTTTAAGTAGATACATATCATGATTTTAATGGCCATTGGGAAAAATATAGTAGATGCGTAATAGCGGCCCACGCTTCCTGCTAAGGATGTTGTGAATCACTGGTATGTTCACTCTACATTCCAAAGACTTCCTCATCACAATGTTTCTGTGTCCTGCCCCTTTAAATTCTTTCCTCTGCCATGTTGCTAAATTCCTCGTTCCGTGATATTCCTGCGCACAATTTTTCCTGTCAGGCTGTATGAGGGAGGACGGCTGCGAGCAGCTAAGTGCATTACTGAACATTGATTCTTACTTCCTGCATCTGACCTTAGCATTTTCCAGTTAAAAATTAGTCACTTTATTGGAAGTGAACAGCAAAATGCAGAAACTCTTAAGCAGATTATGTTTTAAGCGCGAGGAAGATTCAGGCGCCGCCAGCTGAGCGCGTTAACCCTCTCACTCCCAGACTCGCTTTCTTATTAGGAGCCAGTGATTACTGGCATGATGACAATGCACATAGCAGCACAGAAGGCTGGATACAAGGGGGGGGGGGGGGGGGGGGTTATTGGCTTCTCTAGTTTTTTGGAAACAAAATCAGATTGCAGTGAATAAATGTTGACTATTGTCTTGTGCAGTATAAGTAGATGCACTGCAGGAAGTGAAGAATGAGTACAGTTCATAAAGGGGTTTCCCAGACCTTGACCCACTACGGAGGTGGACCATCTTTGTTTAGTCCTACTTGGGGACTTTGATCATTTATATAATACACTGCAATACGGCAGTGTATTATGTCTGTCAGTTTCAGGAGGTCTAATAAGCAATATAGCCAGAGTAAGATTCCAGAGTCCCAACTGGCATCTTAGATTCCATAGGTACCACTTAGATACCACTCATATGCCACAGTCACTATTGGACAAGCCATCTAAGTAGTAAACCAGCCAAGACCTGAGATACCTCCAGTTCTGGCTATTGCACTCCAGTCCTGGATCAGCTGATCGACAGGTGTCCCAAGCGGCAGCCCCTGTCCATCAACTATCCAGAAGATAGTCCATCAGTTGAAATGAGCCTAGACAATCCCTTTAATGGGTAAATGTATGGCACAGAGTTGTCCATTTTGCTGCTATATTTGGGAATCTTACATCCCCAACTGGCGATGGGTTTCTAAGAGCGATATTGGAAGCTCGCAATGTGGTTGACTTTGAGAGTTTCTAAAAAAACTTCTACTGTGGAGAAAATGTTTCTCACTTAGTTCACCATTCTCCCCTGCCGATTCAGTAAATATAGTGTATGCTACTACAGGCCATCCATAGTGTTACCCACAGCTTGGGGACAAAGGGTATGGAAATCTCATCAAACCACTGCATTGGGCACCAGAAGAGTTTGTCCTACCGCCAGCATTTTAGGATAACAATTTGTGCAGGGATTTCACTATCTTCTAATGAAATATTATAGATATTTGAAGAATAGTGCCATCACTACTCCAAAATGCACTGCTCAAAAAGAATTGTGCCCTGATGAATGAAAGACGTACTCAATGTGAACCTGTTCTCATATGTGAAGGGAATGGGGCGCCAATGGCAATCTTGCCAATGCTGGTGTTCTTTGGTGAATACCAATCAAGCTGCATGGTGCAGAGCTGTGAGGCAAGGTCCCATTAAGGATGTCGGACCCTCATGTCACCCGCATAGGGTGTGTTTCTGACAGTTTGGTGAGAAACATGCAGGTCAGTACCCTGCAGGAGGTCATTTTGTAGGGATTTGGCACTGCTCCTCCTGTTCCTCGGGTGCAGTTGGGTTGATGTCCTCCTGCAACCCTGTCTAGCTTTCCTCGTGTATTGGCCCATGTCTTGGTATCTTCTCTATGTTCTTAAGACTGTGCTGGATGACACAGCAAACCTTCTTGTGATCGCACATATGGATGCAACATCCTGGAGGAGCAGGACTACCTGTACAACCTGATTGGGAAGCAGGAAGCACCACATGTACCAGTAGTGACACCAGCAAAAAGAAGAATTGGAGAAGACTAGAGATGAGCGAGTATACTCGCTAAGGCACATTACTCGAGCGAGTAGTGCCTTAGCCGAGTATCTCCCCGCTCGTCTTTAAAGATTCGGGGGCCGGCGCGGGTGACAGGTGAGTTGCGGGGGGGAGAGAGGGAGAGAGAGATCTCCCCTCCGTTCCTCCCCGCTCTCGCCCGTGGCTCCCCGCCCGCCGCCGGCCCTTGAATCTTTAGAGACGAGCGGGGAGATACTCGGCTAAGGCACTACTCGCTCCAGTAATGTGCCTTAGCGAGTATACTCGCTCATCTCTAGAGAAGAATCATTTAGGAAGAGGGAGGAGAGAGGAATTCTCTTCAGTCTCTTTTTGGGTGTGTCTTGCCATCACCTGTCCAGAGCACCGGTTGTCACTTTTATTTGCACCCAAGCAGGTGAAATTGATGCACAATCACCTCCAATATCTAACTGGACAGACTGATATTCTTCGAAGTGTAATGGCACTATTACATGAGCGCCATTAATGCTCAGGCAATAGTGTTAATTGCCAGGCTGCACAATCATTTGTAGGTTCGACCCGGCAATTGTCAGGAAATGTGAATGCTTAGTGTCATCTAATAGCAGCCTTAGTGACTTGGGATTACACGTAATGATTAAGTATTCCCTTTTTGAGCACTGTATGAGCCAATGAATCATAGCTGGGGTGGAGTGATGTCATAGCTGTAAAATATAAGCATGTAAATCATATATAAAGCGTAGTGATGTCACCATTGTAAAATGTAAGTATATAACTCATATCTGGAGAGCAGTGATGTCATCATACCTGTAAAATATAAATTCCCTGTTCATATCTGCAAAGTAGTGATGTCACCTTTTCATGAACTTTTGTTGACATTGAACGCGCGCATCGGGTCGAACGGAGATTGGCATCGGAGGAATATCTATGGTGTTGCCAGGCAAATGAGGTCTAGAAGAGGACAGCAATAAATTCAAGTTGACTCGCGGCACTATGCTTACGCCAGGTCAATACTGGGGTCAGTCCCAGGCCAGCGCAGAATCATATCAAGACTGCCAACGTAAGCTGCATCTGAAAACTGCTGGGGATAAATCAACAGCTCCAATTTCCAAGTCTGCCTCCAAGATGAGGCAACTCATTACAGGAAGAGAAAGCTGACATCTTGCATTCAGCCAGTCCTGATATAGGAGATACTAAACGCATATATAATCCATCTAACCTATCTGTGCTGCGGTAGAAGCTAACAAACAAAACAGGAATAGATCGGCAAAATTAAGAAATATCATCAATGTGCATTTTAAAAAGAATGCACTGAAAATCTGCCCATAGAGGGCGCACTGACGGGAATATATTGAAGGAATATGGGTTTGCCCTGCAGGTTGGCCGTCCTGAATGTGGCCAACACAGAGTTGCTTTTGGTCCACAGCAAAAGACACCCATGCCTTGCCAACACTCTCTTATTTAGCCTCCTAATCCTGCCCTATATCTCTACAAGGGGGCCACCAAAGCCAGTAAATGTTTTTTAAAGTAACCCTCCGGGACCAGAGGGGCGGGGGTATATTACCGTCAGGTGGTTTTCTCTGCCATCTCTTTGATCTGCCAGTTCTAAGTACCATTTTCAGCCATCCAAGATAGCTGATGCAATCTTCAGGCTACTTAACCTCTCAGTGACTGCTCATAAGCCTATTTATGGTGGTCACTAAGGGCCCTCTAAGAGCTTGGACCAACATTGCAAGTTTCTTAAAAGAGTTGAACCAGGATAAGACGTTAACCCTTATCCACAGGATAGGGAAAAATTTGCGATTTGGCGGAGGTTTCACCACTGAAACCCCATCAATCTCCAGAACGGGGGTCCCATGTCCCTATCCTCCTCACTGTGGGGTTGCTGCAAATACACTTGTGCTCCGTGAATTAGGCTACGGAAATATCTGAGTGGCACCGACTTGCGTCTTTCCATCAGCCCCATTGAAATAAATGGAGTGTTGACCACGCATGCTCAGCCCGGGCTCCATTCACAGTAATGTCAGCTCAGGGGTCAAAGAGATCCCTACAGTGGTAGTCAGAGCAGAACACGGGACCCCCGTTTTGCAGATCAGCAAGTTATCTCTTATCCCGTGGACAGGGAATAATTTGCAATGTTGGTCCAACCACTTTAAGCCTACATATATGCTCTATGGGGGTGCGAGTTTAACCTCTTAGTGATCACACGTTTTTGCTTTTTTCCATTTTCGCTTTTCCTCCCCCCTTTTAAAAATCGTAGCTCCTTTATTTATCCATCGACGTCGCTGTATGAGGGCTTGTTTTTTGCAGGACGAGTTGTAGTTTTCAATGGTGCTATTTATTATATCATATAATGTACTGAAAAACTTTTAAATTCTAAGTGGAGAGAAATGGAAAAAAATGACATTCCGCCATCTTTCAGTGCCTCTTGTTTCTACGGCGCATAAACGGCAACAAAAATGACTCTATGGGTCAGTACGTACGAATGTTGCAATCCCAAACTTGTATAGGTGTTTTTTTGCTGTACTACTTATATATATTTTAAAGATATTTAATTTTCTTAAATTATTTTGTAGTCTCCATCTTCTGCGCACAATAACTTTTTTTTATTTTTCCGTCCATATAGATGTGTGAGGGCTCATTTTGTGCGGTACATCCTGTAGTTTTAATTAGTAGCATTCTAGAATACATAGGACTTTTTGATCGCTTTTTGTTAGATTTTTTCGTGGCAACAGGGTGACCAAAAAAAGCGCATTTCTGGCGGGTTTTTTTTTCTTGTCGGACAACATTCACAGTAAATAATGTGTTACTTTGATAGAGCGGATGTTTACAGATGCAGCAATACCAAATATATATTTTTGTTTTATTATTTAGATCATTTTTATTTTAAATATGGCAAAAGGCTTTTTTTAAAAACTTTTATACCTTTTTTTTATATACTTAATAAAACTTTATTGTTCTTATTTTTACTTTTACTTTTAGTCCTCCTGGGGGACAATAACTAGCGATGCTTAGATCGCTTATGCCACCCCACGAGGATGGCTTGATAGGCAGTCTGCCAAGACAGCCATGGGGCCTTTCAGAAGGTCCCTAGCTGCCATGACACCTGCACGGCCCCCCCGATCACACCGCGGGAGGGCCGTACGGGACCCACGAATATCGGTCTGGGAATTTAAATGCCGCTGTCAATTCTGTCAATTAAAAGTGAAATAACAAAAAAGCACACTGCACTTCATGTGCACACTGGCCCTTTAAGAGGTGGGCCTACACACAGACGTGTACCATATGGGCAACAGTACTAGGAGCCCTGGCATAGCAGTGAGATTATATCCTTCCCAACCCAAGTCATAGGCCTCTCACTAGCCAAGCCAGGATCTTACTGCACACCGATGAGTGGCAAACACCCTGAAACAGCTGTCTGTGCATGGATTCTAGCTTGGTTTTCAATTCCCAATCATTGCTCTAAAGACTCGTCTAAAGGGTCGGACATTGATTTGCAGGAATACTGCAATCCAATAAGTGCAGAGGTATTGTTCCATATTCCTTGTTTGTTAATTTGAACAGTTATGGCCAATGATGGAGCAAGTAAAGTGCATTAGTAGTCTAACACAACCGTTGCACTATAGGGATAAGGTAATCTGAGGATTGCATCCACCATCTTGGATGGCATAAAACAAGACCTTACACCGACAGATCTGGGGGACAGCAGAGGAAAACAACTGCAGGCAATATACTCCCCCTCCAAAACCTGAGGGCCAGATGGGAGAATAGCCATAATTCTTGCATCCTGAGTACTACATTACCTTGTGTTTCCAGTCCAACTGTTTTTAGACTACATTACCCAAGATGCACAGCCAGGCAACTGCAGTGCCAAGCCTTCAAACGCTTCACACAAAATTAGCTGCACAGTGGATCTACATATTCACCATATGAAGCCCATGCTGGTGCGGAGCAGGAAAATCACATTTATTATGCCCTGTCTGCTATTCACAGAGAATGAGCCGGATATTTACAGCTCGGCACCGCATTTATTTGTTTAATGTATGACTGAGCTAAAAACAGAGACCCCAAGACAAGGCCGAAAATGGAAGACTCACCTGGCGGCTACCCGGCAGAGAGACATGTGATTCACATCACCCCTTGGCATTTTTACAGAGGCTTTACTAGAATTCAAGAGTCCAGTCCAGTTTGTCAGCTTGAAATACAGTAGGGGCAAAAGGGGCAATATTTCCTGAGCCTTCATCATCCCATCTACCTCACAGGTTCAGTAGTGGACAGTTGAGTGGAGCACGTTCTACTCCACTGTTAGCTATAGCTGATTGCATGCTGTATGTGGCACAGTATATTGGTATTATTTATGGACTCTACCTAACAGTAAATTTTTTAAGCATTGGTTGGCAGTATTTTTTGTTAGAGCTGTGCATCAGAATTGTTTGGTTTTCTGTAGAAACTCTTTGGCAGTATTATGCCACTATTATTTATCACTATATGGTTTATTAAAAAGACAACATGTAGCACCAAACATGTGTAGGAGGAAACTTTCACTTTGAATTGGTGCTTTGTGTGTGCCAGAATTGTGTGGACATTGTATAGACATATATTTTGGGGCACTTTATAGCGGTATTATTGTATTTTGTCACCACCAGAAAAAAAGGGTGGAGACAAGATACACACCAACAAGCAAACGCCCGCAATTTGATTGGCTACGCTGGAGAATTGCAGCCCATTATCACCCCTCCTGCCTCATTTCACTCAGCCCTCCTCATACGCTTGGCTTGGCCTTTGTCCCCTTCCCTGCATCTTCTGCATGACAATCCCACTGAACCACAGTGCTGCTGCAGATGTGCAGCTGTGAGTAGTGTGCTACTGTGATGGGGGGGATGCTACAGCCCCAGGGGTCACCATGCCAGAGAGGAACAGGGAAGGGGACCAAGGCAAGCGTCTGAGGGGTGAGTGGAACAAGGCCAGAGGGAAGATCATGGGCTGCCATTCTCCAACATAGCCAATCAAATTGGGGTCGTTTTCTTGTGGGCGTGCATCTTGTCACCACCCATTCTTCTGGTGGTGATAAGATACAATAATACCCTATATAGCTTTGGATTTTTTGGACAATTCTACAAATAGAGATGTTGGAGTATATTGGGTTATATTTAATGCAAAGCCCTAAACAGACTTTGATCAGGTCACAAACTTTATTCTATTAAAGGGAAAATACCTATGTATTAATTTATTAAGCCCTGGCATCCAAAAGTCACAATTTTGGTGCACACACAAAAAACTTTAACTTACCTTAGAAGCTGGCATGGACTAGAGCAAAAACATTTGCCAGTTTTGAGCTCATGGAAGTGTCACCACATGAGACACATTTAATAAAAGTCTTGTGTCTCTTAAAATTTTTGTTGCGTGTAGATGTTATTTGCAGATGACACAAAACTATGTAAAGATATTAACACAAGAGAGGACACGAGAGGCAAGAGGATCTAGAGACGTTGGGGGCAGAGAAGTGGCAAATGAGGGTTAACACTGATAAATGTAAGCTTCTGCACATGGGCAGGAAAATATATGTCAGCATAAGGCCTTAGTCAGACGGGCGTTTTTTCGTGCCATTTGCGGATCGCATGACGGATGCGCATCCGCAAATCGCGTGACCGGTGCCCGAAAATCGCCCGAAAATCTGCTTCTAGCCGCGTTTCATTAGAAACGGGCCGGAGCTGTCCAGCGCATTGCCTTCAATGGATCTGGCAATACAGCCGGCTCCATTGAAAGCAATGCGCTGCGGGCGAGTGTGGGATGAATTGTCGGGAAGGGCTTAAATATATAAGCCCTTCCCTGCAATTCATCCAGAAAAGTGTTAAAATAAAAAATATATATATACTCACCTACTCCCGGCAGCCGGAGTTCCGCGCGGCCGGCCTGCAGTGGGTGTGAAGGGGGTGTGAGTCAGACCTGCCCCCTGATTGGCTCAGCGCTGAGCCAATCAGAGGCAGGTCTGACTCACACCCATTCATGAATTCATGAATGGGTGTGAGTCAGAATTCATGAATGGGTGTGAGTCAGACCTGCCTCTGATTGGCTCAGGGCTATTACTATGTGTTGTGTCTGGACTCCAGACTGGTACATTGTAGCAAAACAGCAGACACATTTGTGAAGGAACCACTGATGTACAGCATTTAGTTCCCAGAGCCTTGTCTAGACTGCATACAATGGCATCCACTTCTCCGCTGACTGCAGGACTATATACTGTCTCTGTAGTCTTTGCATTCACTGACATAAAACTAATATCTCACACATGGTGCGGGATTCATTCAAAGTATATTAGGTAATTGTAAAGCTCTCTATTACGAAAAGGACGGCTTCACACGAGCATATTCACAGCATGCAGCCCGCAAGATACATGCGTGGCCAACAGCAAGTACGCAATGACATTGCCTACTTGCAGCGTACCGCCAATTGCCATGCACTATTTTGGCACATATGCGCGATTTTTCTTGTGCGTATTTTGCGCACTAGGTGTGAACGGCAGCGTGGGAGCCTAGCGCAGATTTGTACAGCTTATTACGTCCAAAACCCACAAGCGCAATACGCTGTCAACCTCTTCAGGATGCCGATGGCACAACACTATATAGAGGGGTGCTGTCCGTTCATCTTATGACGTCATCAAACTACCACATAACTACCACTGAGATAGACGCCATGAAGATGATTCAGTGTGAGGGCCGAGTGCCGAACGTTCACCTGGTCTGCCGTCTACTTCTCACCTTCTACACTCTTGTCAAATTGTCATTACTGCACGCTCTTTGTCGTCTTCGGAAAAATGAAAAGTACAATCATCACTAATGTATTAGATGAGGTTACACCGCGGAACACAGACGAGATCTGCAAATTGCGATGCAGACTAATGTTTAATCAATTCAACAATGGTAATACCAGGGGGAAAGTAATTAAACTTTTTTGTGACCTACCGCTTTGTTTAAACAGTTACAGTTATAGGTTAAAGAGAAAGGAGCCCTCGTGCCGCCATCGAACATCTCGGGTAAGAAGTGGCCCTCGCATCATTGAGAACAGCTTAAGGTCTCTTTCACGTGACTGAATGCATCTTTACGGTCTGCTGTACGCGCCATAAAATCGCATGAATGAAGAATTCCAAGTCCCCAACTCCAGCCGCGTATTTTCTGCCACGTGAACGGGCTGCTGCTGCATATCGGCAAAGAAATACGGTATAAATTGCGGTATATCACCTTTACATCACCGCTCAAAACGAGCAGCAACAAGTAACCCGCACCGCACAACATCCAGAATACAGCTTAAAAGCTAACACAATGTAATTCTCACAGTTTGCTGCTACAACTCGTGGCTAGTGGACTCCAAAATCCAGTTTGCCTACATTTTCTCAACACCGTCCATAAATGTAGAGACTTGATTCCGGTAAAAGTGTCAGTAATTATCCACTTCTACTGTTGGAGCCTCCGCTAAATCACTATAGTTCATATGACTACTGTTCGTATGCTTCCTACCTTTATAGCAGGCCTGCTGACTAACTATTTAGTCCCTTACATTGAGTGGCTTTACTGAGGCCAGTCTCACTTACAGTGTCTGTCACTATTCACTGTAGTTCCTATCCAGTTGCATCATCCTGGGCTCTAACACTCCAACTTTGCCCCCCAGTCGTCAGGGCCCTTATAGTCATCCACTTTGGCAATAATCCAGTGAGCAAAAGACGGCAAAAATTGTATCACTGATCAGTGGAAAAACATCTCCTGGTCAGAAGAATCACGATTTCTGTTGGATCATACTGATGGGAGGTCAGAATTTGGCACAAGCAGCATGAATCGATGACCCCTTCCTGTCAGCTGGTCAGAATATGTCAATACTTACATCTAATCTGCAGCAGGTACAAGACGTTTCCTGTCCGCAGGGGCCGATATTCCTGCAGAGTAATTTCATCACCCAGTGGGATCTACGTCATAACGGACTGCTGCACTTTTGAAGACCAAAGGAGTCCAACATCCTACTAGATGGGGGGTCTGTAGTTGAGTGTTTGCTCATGAAATCCACAGCAAATCCATGACAACAGCTGCTACAATAAAGTGCGGAAATAGAGAATAAGGGGTGGGGCAAAACCGTTGCGATGGTGATTGGTTCAAAGTTTGTACTGAAAGTGGTAGAGGTGCAGCCTACTAGACGACGTCCCACCGAATGGGCGCGAGTGAAAAACTGGTGGTTTGGCGCAACACTCCAAATATAGATGAATATGGAAATAATAGTGTGAAGCTTCCCCTTTACTAAAGAGCGCGGTGATTCCCCTCGCGTACATCCCCTTAAAGCCAATAATTAACCTCAGTATTTCCAGGACCGTCATTATGCGGAGCGCTTCTAGGACCCGGGACCAGATAAACTTATCTTTACATACACAAATTTTGGCAGCGCCGAGTGGAAAGCGGCAGATACATGGCTGCAAGAATTATTTATGAGGCTTCACAGTAAATGTAATTAATAGGTCATTTCTTAAATGAAGGAAATAAGAAGAGTAGCGACTGTTTGACCTCTCCTGACGCCAGTTAATTAGAAGTTCCACTCCTAAGTCTATTTTTATAAAGCTGCGGTGTGTATTAGATGACTGAGCTGTCATAGTAGATAACGCTGCCTGACACATTACATTGTGCGAATGCTAAATGAAGTGATGTCAGATAGATCGCCTCAACTAGGTTACATTTAAAGGCCTATTATTATATCAGTACAATTAGGTAGCAATGAAGGAACGCAGGCAGTAAGTAGGAGAAGCTTCCAGGCAGAGTAGTAGCTTCACAATCCTGTGTTAGATGCAAGAGCAGTAGCGGGGATTCGAACTAGCAGATGCCACGTATAGCACTGTTGTCCTGTTATATAGTGGAGGGGCATTTGGGCACCTGCATTGCCCTGGGTGCGATTGCAACATCTGAAACCCATATATAGAAGCTACAATGTACCCAGATGTAGCTTGAAACTCCAAGACTTTAATGCAAACCGGGCCCCTATCTTCACTATCCTAGCAAAAGTAATTGGGCAATATGAGCAGTGTCCATCTACTTAAGGGCTTAGTCACACGGGCGTATCCGGGCGCCGATGTGCCCATCTTCCTGTAGGACAAGACGGCCACACTGCAGTGCGGACGATTCTCCGCACCGCCGGCAGAAAGAACACATGACCGGCTCTATTGCCGGTCATGTGTTCTTTCTTCCGGCGCTGCGGAGAGTCATCCACACTGGAGGTGCGTCCGTCTTACGGGGCATGAGGCTCTCTGGTGGCCGTGTATGTGAAATTGCTTTGCCCCTTCCCAAACGCACATCATTGGTTGCTGAGTCCACTAAGTGCACATAAAGACGTGTGAGTGGTCTGCGAATAAACCCTCGCTGCTGTAATAGACACACAACAGTGAGTGCATCTTCCAAGCCCAAACCGGGCAGAAACAGCAGCAGCGAGTGTTCTTTTGAAGACCATCAACGACTGTTCATTTGAGGGTCACTCGCAGATATTTATGTATTTTTGGGAACCAATGAGCAGTAAGTGGGAGGACAAAATGTTCAAAATAAGGTACAAGCCAAACAGTGTTCAGTGGGGCACAAAACAAGCGCACACCTTCCTGTAAAGTTGTTGGCTAGTTGTTAAAAGACAGCGATTACCTGCTTACACCAGACGGTAATCAACCAGTGACTATTTTTAGGGGAGCTGAAATGAAGTGACTAGTGAACGGATTCTCGCTCGTCACCCGGTTGGTGGCCATGTTTAGATTGGACAACTATCAGATTCTATTGAGAGACTATTCAGACGATAGTCGTCTGTGTAAAGCCAACCTCACATGGAATTACTTGTTACGACTCTACGTGGGTGCAGACCTTTGCATGTTATGAGCCATGCACAGGGCCAAAAAAATCTTGCAACTCAAAATGAAGCATCAGCAGCTTCAGATCTGCTATTAGGATGGTGCTCAAGTCAACTTCAACATTGGCCAACATTGGCAAGGCAAGAGAGCTGAGTTTCAACACCTTGGGGGACCATAGACTAACCAGGCATGCAAGAACGCAGGGTTGAAGTGAATGATTACCATACTCCTCCTCATTTAATCCTACCTAGTTATACAATAAGGGCTGTACAACCTTTGAGGCTCACTGCCCATTAGGTCCCATACGGAAAGTAGGATCAGAACATGGTTTAATGACTTCTTCAAATTCATCTTAACATTGTCCTGGTTCTGTAGATAGGACCATGTCACTATGTACATATATGGATTCTACAGGGTTATCAAATGATCTTCCTGATGTGACCCCCCATAACTCCCGATTACTGACACTCAGGTACAAAAATTTGATATGAATGGAATTAGAAACTCAAAAGTTCTACAAAAATTGTCTACTAGTAGACATTCTTGTTGCCCATAACAACCAATCACAGGGCAGCTTTCATTTCTCAAGCTGCTGAGGAAAAAGGAAAGCTGTTCTGTGATTAGTTGCTATGGCCAACAAGGACAGTCTTACTGTTTTGCTAAATGAGGCCCATAAAGTTTTAGTTAGTCGACACTAGGGAGATATGAGTTAAAATGGCTGACAACAAGGACAGCAAAGCATGTTGTGTCCTTGATTTTCACGTCTACCAATCTGTTATTAGTGTGCAACATCATTTTGGTCAAAGTTTGGTGAAGATCCCCTAGCGGGCGCCCAATTTGTAAGTGATACTCATGATTTTAAGGAAAAAAGTTGCATCTGTAAGCAAAAATCATCCAGCCGTTCACCGGTAAGCGTGCAAACTGTGGAGCAAGCAAAGACTTGGACGTCCTGCAGGTGTGGAAGATTCTACACAGACATTTGTGAGGTTATCTCTGCCGATCACATTTGTTACCACTCTAAAACCGGACAACAAAACACGGCAACGTTCTTTCTGCAGGAGTCTGCAGAGTGAAATGGTGTTTAGTGATGAAGCCGCCTTCCATCTTTCGGGAAAGTTAAAAAACATGTAATGTCAGAATCTGTGGAGGGAAAACCCACCTGTCTATGTGGACTATATGCGCTACTCCCTTGGGGTCATGTGTTTTGCACTATATCCTGTAGTAAAGTGTACGGCTCACAGCACATCAGCGTATGGAGAAATGATATCAACTGTAGTGTACAAAGGGTGGAAGGATGCCTGTGATTGGTCTACAGCCCATGGAGAGGAAAAGCAAAGAGGAGCGTGATTGGCTGATTATTCTCCACCCCGTCCCGCCTCCTCTTGCCGGTGCTAGGTGTTTGCACTGTCCACATTGGTGCATGTGCAGTGCAAACTTTACAAAGATTTATAAAAATCAGACTGCAGCAAAAAACACCATTTTTTTATGGACTGTCCTTGAATCCACAGACGGTTAGCAACTCAGCAAACAAATCGCATGGCATGAGAGTGTGATGCCTTTTTTTTTTTACACTCTCAGGCCTTTTTCACACAAGCGTTATTTTGACGCTAAGTAGGCCCATCAAAAAATCGCAACCATTAGAACCAATGGTTTCCTGTGGATTCCTTCAGACGAACGATTTTTTTGACACGCCAAAATATCAGACCACAAAATAGAACATAAGCGCGTTATTTCAACGCTCAAAATTTCTTGCTATGCTGAAAGATAGATTTTGCCCTATCTTTGGAGTGCAAAACCCTGGAGGCTCCAAAGACTCCTATGGGAATCTATGAGAGCCATCTCAAAAAGGGAAGGAGAGGGAGTTTAGCAGCGGCTAGCGCTACTAAACACTGACAGGTGCCTCTAGTGGGGCATTTAAAAGTCATTAAGTATTAGTTCTGCCAACCGAGAGATTTCGGGGGGTGCAGCGTTATTTCACTGCAGCCGACCGTGTGAATGTACGTAAAAACCACGAAAAATAGCCACGGCTTGGTCATGGCTATTCTTCGTTCATGCAATTTACTGCTCCGATGCACGTGATTTTATAGCGTGGCTAACTTAGCGTAAGTAATACTCCTGTGAAAGAGGCCTTAGGACTTAAACACATGGGCATGTCTTATTCTTGTTATGTGGCCATGCAGGTTACTATGAGGGCCAGATGAAAAAAGAAGCAGAAAAAAACGAGCAATAAAATGAAAAATGTGAAATTGCATGGAAAACAGTCAGGTTTTTAGCTAACCAAAATCTCACTCTCCCACGTGATCACAGCCTAAATCCGGTCTCACACGGGTGATCCGGATTCCACATGCAGGAGCCCGCAGCAGAATCCCGCTGTGACCCAGGCCAGCGACCCTGCGTACAAGTAACTTATTTACTGCGGATGACCGCAGACGCTCACCATCAGTCAGTAGGGATTTTTTTTTTTTTTTGTATTTCTAGCGCAGTCACAAGGCGATGATGCAGGTACCCCCAGCCTATCTGCAATGTCAATTGTGAATGGGCTGCGGGTCGGATGGCTTCCATTGACTTCAATGGAGGCCGACCAGACAGAGTCCGCAGGAAAATAGAGCATGCCGTAATTTTTCCTCCGTTCACGGATTACGCAATTTGTTTCCGCGAGTGAAGGAAAAAATGAAAGTACATACCTTTCAATGCATGCTGTATGCTGCGGACCCTCCGTGTGGCTGATGGCCGTGGATTCCGCTATGGAGATCCGGCCATGTGAGACCAGCCTTAGGCCTCATGTCCACGGGCTTTAAATCCGCAGCGGTTCCCACGCGCGCGGATCTGCGCCCCATAGGGATGCATTGGACATCCGCAGGTAGTTAAATACCTGCGGATGTCATTTTTCCCGTCAGGCGTGGGTCCCGCATGCGGGAAAAAAGAAGGACATGCTCCATTTTAGTGCGGGTCCCCCGCAGGCTTCTACTGAAGCCTATGGAAGCCGTCCGGATCCGCGGGAGACCCGTACCAGAATCAAACTCACCTACTCCGGGCGATGCGGTTCTTCCCTTCTTCGCGGCTGGATCTTCTTTCTTCGGCCCGGCGGATGTGCCCGGCGCATGCGCACGGCATGCTGCCGGCGTGCCGAGCACATCTGCAGGGCCGAAGAAAGAAGATCTGGCCGCGAAGAAGGGGAGACACGCATCGCCTGGTGCAGGTGAGTTTATTCTTATTTTTAGGCCTCATGTCCGCGGGGCAGGTGGGACCTGCTACGGATTCTCCATATAGAATCCGCGGCGGGCCTGATTTTCCCCGTGGACATGAGGCCTTAGTCAGGAGAAGCCTGCAGTATTGCTTTAAGCTCATCTGCTCGATGCCAACCTCAGCCCTGCTGTATCTGTTCTAATGTATTCTGGCCCAGTGAATTCTGTGTCTATTAGCCGGCGATGCTGAATGAGTTAAATAATCCATTCTAGTAGAGGGCGGTGTAGTACTCCATCCTATTACTGTCCGGCGTCAGAAAGACCAGGCAATTTTTCAGAGCGCTGTGACATCTCTTAAAATTAGACTTTATGAAAAGGTTAATTATGTCTGCACGTCTAGGAGCACAACAGAGCGCGCCGCTAGAGATTTATTCATAATAATACACGTTTCCGTCATTGCGAGTCTATTTTGCCCCAGTATAATTGCTGCAGACAGGATATTAACAGACTTTATCTGCAGCGAGAATACAGTGTTGTCTAATGCCGGCTGCCAGGATGGACGGCCTGCTCCACAAGATCAATGGATTCTTCCTGCGTCTTCAGCACCTTTTTTCCTCCTCCCTATGCTTTATAGGTCTTCCATCCCCTCCTAGTACTATGACTGCATAACTAATACGTCCTTCACCTTGTGTAAGCACAAGAGGAACATTTGTTATGTCCCGAAGAGGAATGTATGTCCTGAAATGTGCCCTGTCATCAAAAGAGAGATGCCATGCCCAACTACGTCGAGGAACTAAACTGATATAAATTGCAAGACCCGGCATGGTCTGACCGGCATTTTAATTCGGGAAGAGCAGCAGTGGGCCCGTTGTAGCGCGGCCCTCTAACCTGATTTGTGTCGTCTTCGAAGATCCGGTCCTTGAAGAATTTTAGACGTTCAATGGGACGTAATTAACATCTTAAATGCCGGCGGAATGCCGGTGAAAGGGACTCGGTTATAATCAATGCTTAGCACTGGCATTCTTGAGGTCTGCACAAACTCAAGGGCTCCATGGTAGTCAAGGTGATTCACAGAACTGACTTTTTTTAATTGTCATTGCAGTGATTGACAATCTTCGACCTTGGGAGTTGAGTTGTACTGTATTTGGTATCCATTGTGTCCGTCTGCAGATGTGTAAACCATGTGTCACAAACATTGTCTGAATGCTTCCAACAGCGGATGCCAATGACTGGGATGTACATTCAATAATTTGTCCATGTAACATGAAAAAACTTCAAAAACACAAAGAGTAAAAAAGTTTTTTAAAAAAATGCCAAGCCGTATCACACATTAATATGTGCCAACAATTTTACAAAATAGTCAATGGGTAATGGCCTAAGGCTGTATTCCTATTTTGGGAATCCTATTTCACTGTGTTCGAAATTACAAAACAACGCACTCATACATAAGTTGTTTGTTTCCAAAATGCTCCATTCTCTGATATTTCAAATATTGATTTATCTGTTCTCTGGTTGTTTACTGCTTGTTGCCATGGAAACAGATCACCTCTTCTATAGAAAGAAATAGCAGAGCACACCGGTAGCTGGTGGCCGAGCTGTAAGCTAGAGTATATGAGCTCCTGAGATCCTGGCCTAGTGTACAAGTCCCGGCCTCCTCTGCAATTTCTTTCCCTATAAAATGTGGTCAGTTTTTCCGGGCAACGAGAAGTAAACAACCAGAGGACAAAGGAATCAACATCAGCAATATCTGGAGAACGGAGCATTTTGGAAAAAAAACACTTTATGGGTGAGTGCATTGCTTTGCAATTTCGAACACACTAAAATAGTATTTCCAAGATGAGAATACCCCTTTAAAGGGGTTGTCCAAAACTGCAAATTAAAACAAAATAAGAGAGTTGAACAACTGAGAAAGAGAAACTGGATAAGCTTGATCTGGCACACGCTGGTCCAAAATGATGCCAAATGGATCCCGTGCATTAGAATGAGGTCCGCCTGACTTCCAGCATGCCCTCCAGTATTCTACCAGACAGAATAGTGCAACATTCGGCACTATTTTATCCAGCATTTTGTGCCGCTTTTAGCCAGAGCCTCTGAATGTAGCCTTGGTGTGGATGTGAACCTAGTCTAACTTTGGTGTAACATAACTAAAAGAATAATGTTCACCTTACTGTTATGCTCACACTCCACTGTCAATGCTTCTCAAGTTCCCCACTGGACTCTGGTCCTCCTGCACTAATGATGAAATGTTGACATGACTTGTCACCCCATTGCAGCCAATCAGTGGCAACAGTGGGTTCCTCAGACATGTCATCACTAGAGCAGAAACAGAAACTGGCCAGAGACAAGGGAAATGTTGGCACCAGAGCAGTAGGAGATTACTAAAGTGAAAGTGAAACATGGCTTCCCAAAACAGTGCCACGCTTGTCCACAATGTTGTCACTAGAGTAGGAGCAGAGACTGATGGAGGACCAGAGAAAGGTCTACACTGGTGCAGCAGAGGAGTGTTAAGGTGAAATATAGCTGTTTTCTTCCCAAAATGTAAAACTAGTCCACTGGTTGCGTGTCATTTTGTGGCTCGGCCCAATTCACTATAAGGAAGAAAACAGCCAAGTTATTCTAATCTGGTATAACCTCGTTAACTGTATATAATTCAGGTATGACATCCGGACCTCCAAGGTTCTACTGAATCAGGCTATAGCATCATAGGAATCTTTTGTGTTATATGCTTCAACACATGGGTCTGGGTCATACAACATAATATGGACAGTTAAATCTGGGATCAACACGTCCCTCTGAATGAGGCTATTGAATGTAAGTAATCTATGGGGAACCCATCATCACGCTGGCCTATAGAACTATCTTTAGCTTCTCTGGACTGTGCTAGTGATCACAGGAAGTAGCACAATTTTCCAAAAACACTGAAGAAATTGAGGTATTACAAAGGATAAAGTGGGCACACAATAGACATACATATCTAATACTGATTGTGATGCATTACTAAATCATCATGTTTGACAAGATAATCCAACTACATAAACCAAAAATATGCTCACCTGGCATGCAAAGAGATTGGAAACCACAAAACATGGAAAACATCTTCAATAGCAGAGATATCACCGTTGAAACCAAATCCTTTCGACTGCTGGGCTTACAAATAAGAGTTATATGTTATAAGTATAATCTGAGGGGAAGATTCTGGTTTTTGGGAAACGACTCTAAAAAACGTGGAACTAGCCAAGTTGAGGAACTTCTGGTAGGCTTAGGGTCTGAAAAAGTAACCTGGGGCAGTTATAATAGGATAAGAAGAATGAGCATAGAGAAACAAAAGTATAACCTGCAGCTCCTGGGCCCAATTCAAAATCGGTAATAGGGACCCCAACCTCCATATGCTATTTATTATACCGTAGTGTTCTCATGAGGCTTTTGGGCAAGTCTGGGATCTCAATGTGTCTGCTAACTGCAATCGCTACAGTAATTAGCAAGAGCAAACCAAAATTATTATTAAGAGTTAATTTTCATCAATCATGCCACTGTAAAAAATTAACAGTTGCTAGATGGTTGGAAAATTACTTGCACCAATCTTCCTTGCCTAGAGAAGAAATGTTGCTTTCCAGTTGGCTGTGAGAATCTTGATAGAAATGTTCATCAGATCCTTCTAAACCACCATTTATTCCTACTATACCCCAGTCCTATACCATCTAAGCTTAAAGAACACTTCAGCCACATCTATAAGATCACCATTGAGTCCTTGAGTTCAATGCCATTGTACAATATTCTTTCCAGTTGGATCTTCTTGATGGAAATGTTCATCAGATCCATTTAAACCACCCATTTTTTTCCCAGTCCGATACCATCTAAGCTTACAGAACAGTTCAGCCACATCTATAAGATCACCACTTGGCCCATGGGTTTAAATAGACTGAGGGAAAGATCTGCTACAGTCTCCTAGTTATTTGGTATATTAAGCTTCCTATGAAGTTGGTCGAGATGTAAGATTTCAAGCCATGATCGTAACTTTTGTAAAGTAACACAACTAGAGATGAGCGAGCATACTCGCTAAGGACAATTACTCGATCGAGTATTGTCCTTAGCGAGTACCTGCCCGCTCGGAAGAAAAGGTTCGGCTGCCGGCACGGGTGAGAGATGAGTTGCGGCAGTGAGCAGGGGGGAGCGAGGGGAAGAGAGGGAGAGAGAGATCTCCCCTCCGTTCCTCCCCACTCTCTCCCCCCCCCCCCGCTGCTCCCTGCCCTCCGCCGGCAGCCAAACCTTTTCTTCCGAGCAGGCAGGTACTCACTAAGGGCAATGCTCGATCGAGTAATTGTCGTTAGCGAGTATGCTCGCTCATCTCTACACACAACCTTTGAATAATGCTGGAGAATATTTTGGTACAATATTAATCATGGTAAATAAATGTTTTTTTGTGTAAGGAGGAGGATTTTTTGGACTCATCACATGGGAAGACTAACACAGCCGCCTCTTGCCCTTCTTCGCAAATGACCCCAGTGAGTGCTGTTAATGGTGTGTACAATTACAGAGAGTTCTTGCATTCTTGACCTCATCCTTCGAGCATTATTAATGAGTGTTATTATTTCATACCTTTTCCGGAACGTTCAAGAGCGCACAAGTCCGTCCAAATTTGATTGTTATTTTAATCTGTTAATGTGAACACTTTTCCTTTCTGTAATGTTACATAACATCAATAATAGCTAATGGTTACTATTTACAGAAACATCATTCCTTTCTCCTAATCTGGATAATTAATGAGGCCCTGTGGACCTTATCTTAATGAACCAAACTAAAGTCTAATAATTATTATTAGACTTTATAGACTGATTATAATCTACACTCATTGTCAGTTTCCTGTCTATATCTACAAGACATTGAGAGCCACCCAGCCAGCCGGAAAAAAGAGAGCAAATTTCAATATGATGGATTTCAGTTTTTTTCAGCAGTACAGTAAAGTGCTTATTTGTCTATTTATATATGTGTACACTCATAAGTGAATTTATTTATACTAGGAAACACCAAAACTGGTGTATAACACTGTATAAAATGGGGAGGAGGAGGAGTAGAAAGAGGGCAAGGAGGGGTAAGGAGAGGAGAAGAAGAGGATGGAGAGGAGAAGAAGGAGAATGGGGAGGGGGAGGAGAAGGAGGAGGAAATGGGTCCCTCATTCTCAAGCTCACTGGCGTACCAGCGGTTGGACCCCCACCAATCTATCAGTTTTCCCCCATCCACTGGATGGGTAAAAACTGGAAAACGATCCCATTGCTGGACTACCCTGTTAAGGGCCCTATTTACCTAAGAGAAAAGTAAAAAATGGCTGGTTTGTCCAATTATCTTACAGTATGTGTATGGGGAAGGCCTGACTCTCTTCTAACAGGTAATGTTAAGACAAAGAAGGGTCAAGTATGTTGAATTTCAATGCCTCATCCTTTTGCTCTAAGGGGAGGCTCTCAAAATATGGTCAATGAGGGTTTGCTGCCTGACATTCCCTCCAATCAGCTGATTGAAGGGGCCGCGGCTCTTCTGCAAGTATGTCAGCCTTTTCATTGTGTACATATGAGTACAATCCTGTCTCTGAATGCAATATTACTTATATTAACCGTTGACCCTTGTCCCATTCACTTTATTGGGATAAACCTGCAGTACTCAAAGCACCACGGTTCCTTCAATCAGCTGATTGGTGCGCAGCGGACACCCAGTGGTCAGATATTGATGGCATATCCTGAGGCTAGACCATAAAGTTTTAAAGAATGGATAACTCATTTAGCACAGTACTAAGAGTTTCAACAAGACTGAAATAATTGAAGAAATCATACAAAGGAAATATCTCAGAAAGACATCCACTGCTAGAACTGTATAACAAAGCATCCCATTTGGCATAATGATCCAGAATTATTATAATACGGCAATTACAATATTATCATAATTCAATGGAAATAAATGGAATGCTACATATGATGCAGAGTACTTTATAGCAGTGGAACGAGATTCTGCATGTTAGAAAATGGAAACTATCATTTGGAAGAAACCATAAAGATGCCCTGATAATGCTGAATTACAGGTACAAGAAAAGGTAAGTGAACCCTTTGGAATTGCCCAGATTTCTGCATTGATTGCTTAAAAAATTTGGTGTGATAGTTATCTGAGTCACAATTATAACCAACATGGACAAACACAATGTAACTAATAAGACACAGCTGGACAGTTCATGTCTATTACAGAGTACACTAAGTAATCGTCCACAGTACAGGCAGAAAACAGAAGTGAATCTCTGTGTTAATGACTTCTCCAAGAGCTAACCAGCAAAAGTTGTTACAATTAAGAGATCAGATTAGAAGTGTGGGTCTCACAGGCGCTTTGCCCATTAAATAAATGCACACAAAGCCTGGTTGCTGACAAATATGTTCTTCCACAGAAAGATTGGTTAGTGTCAACCATGTCTCAGTACAAACAGCTTTCAGAAGACCTGAGAATACATGTTAGCTGGACAAGATTACAAAAGCATTGCTAAAAATATGGGTGGACATCAATCCATGCTTAAGGAAATTATCTACAAATGGACAAAATTTAGAAAAGCACAGAATACGAATGGTATTCATGGACGGACACCATGAAGGAATCCGCTGCTGCAAAAGATTTTAATGGATGGATGGCTGGATAGATAGATAGATATGAGATAGATAGATATGAGATAGATAGATAGATAGATAAATATATAGATATGAGATAGATAGATAGATAGATAGATATGAGATAGATAGATAGATAGATAGATAGCAGATAGATATATAGATAGAGAGATAGATAGGTAAATAGATAGATATGAGATAGATAGATAGATAGATAGATAGATAGATATGAGATAGATAGATATATAGATAGAGAGATAGATAGGTAAATAGATAGATCAATAGATATGAGATAGATAGATAGATAGATAGATAGATAGATAGATAGATAGATAGATATGAGATAGATAGATAGATAGATAGATAGATAGATAGATAGATAGGAGATGGATGGACAGATAGATAAATATATAGATATGAGATAGATAGATAAATATATGGATATGAGACAGATGTGAGATAGATATGAGATAGATAGATAGATCGATAGATAGATATGAGATAGATAGATAAATATATAGATATGAGACAGATGTGAGATAGATCGATAGATAGATATGAGATAGATGGATAGATAGATAGATAGATAGATAGATAGATAGATAGATATGAGATAGATGGATAGATAGATTGAGTAATGCAGCTCTGTAAAACTCATAACTGATAATATGGTCACAACCATGAGGGATACTTCCTGCAGAAGTCTAAAAAAATGCATCCAGAACCAGGTTGTTCTCCCTCAGTTTACCAGCTGTTTTACTTGCAGATACAACAACCCTCACTGTTAAATAGTTCTGTGCATCCTACGCTTTTGTTTGATGTGCTTTCTGAACCGCATACATTGCTGCATGCATCACCGCTTTCACCAGGGCTCGATCTTTTCATCTGAAAGCTCCATGCAGTATATTTTTCTTATATGTCCGCTTTCAAACAAAACACTTAATTATTATACATAAGTGCTGCTGAGCAAACAGAATAGCGAGCACTACTGAAGAAAAATAAAAAAAAAAGGAGGAAACCCAGTGTATCAAAACTACAATTATTAGACCAAAGGAAGTATATGTAGAGAATAGAAAGCTACCCAAAATCCATTGGAATAATAATACGGCGGGTAAAAGAAAAAAAGCTCCATAAAATGCTCAAGTCTCAGCTAATGCTGTGTATTACCTTTTAAATCCTCTTCAGAACATCCCAAAGCGCCTTTACGAATTACACATGGAGAAGGAATACAAAGAACATTGCTGGATTACCGCCTCATTAATGGTATTAGCAATCTACTCCTGTATTATCATCAACAGCGTGATTAATGATTGCGTGCCTCTCAGCCGCCATACAAAATGTCCAAGTGATTATTATGTAGAAACCATCCAAATGAAATTTTTTTTTACAAAAACCGACGATTATTGAAATCTGAGTGGAAACCGTATGACTACATGGGATGTTCTGAAACTTATGTGATTCAATGGTTTTACCCTCCATCTCAAGGTCTTTGATTTCATAGAGGTTCCACCATGGTGAGGACCATCGCT
Organism: Eleutherodactylus coqui; assembly: GCF_035609145.1. Classification (NCBI taxonomy): domain Eukaryota; kingdom Metazoa; phylum Chordata; class Amphibia; order Anura; family Eleutherodactylidae; genus Eleutherodactylus; species Eleutherodactylus coqui. Next base: position 40,390,208 of record NC_089843.1, on the reverse strand, counting down.
GAGTTGACTTAGTATCTTTCCATCTTTGCTGATTTTATATTGCAAGTAAGGAAAGTTCTATCTTCTGCTCGTATGGTGATAATTAGAGATGAGCGAGCATACTCGCTAAGGGCAATTACTCGAGCGAGCATTGTCCTTAGCGAGTACCTGCCCGCTCAGAAGAAAAGATTCGGGTGCCGGCGCAGGTGGGCGGTGAGTTGCAGGAGTGAGCAGGGGGGAGCGGAAGGGAGAGAGGGAGAGAGAGATCTCCCCTCCGTTACACCCCCCCCCCGCCGCGCCGCCACACGAATCTTTTCTACCGAGCTGGCAGGTACTCGCTAAGGACAATGCTCGCTCGAGTAATTGCCCTTAGGGAGTATGCTCACTCATCTCTAGTGATAATGTGTTCTGTAGAATATCACTTTGGGTATTGGGAAAATCGGCCTAATTGGATTAATTTGTTTCACAAAAAGTATCTATAATGCGCAAATGTACATCTGGCTTGATCTGGTCTATTCAACAGGTCCTATGAAAGTAAGATCACCACCGGAAAGGAAAGAGCTCTGACAGTGATATCCAGAAACTCGTATTAAAGTAGGTGGTGGTACATGCTGGCTAGGAACTTGGGGGGTTATTCAGGAGCAAAACTATTGCTAACCTACCCTAAAGATAGGTGTTACAGCATGACTAATGCCAGATCCAGGGGGCGGTCATGGGTCCAGCGGGACCAGCCTGTCATGAAGTTGCTAGAGCGTGGTGTTCTTTACTCTGTTAGTCCTGAGCTGATGTGACATTAGGTCACCAAAAGCAACATCAGCGAGGGTCTGATGATTGGGATCCCTGACGATCAACTGATGACATGCTGCTATGGATATCTGGAACCCTCTAAGTGCGGTCTATAGCATGGAGGCTATAGTGTAACTGGTTACTGCAGTTTAATAGGCTGAATATGACAGAGTTTTTTTTATTTGTGGGGCATGCTGACACCCAGCCGTGTTAATGTGGTGGATAGGAAAATGGAAGACCCTCTCATCTCCAGGCTAATGGAAGGGTCAATTGGATGCCTCAGATGTAAGGGAGCAAGGTATGGTCCACATGGTGGAGGGTAGATATATACAGATATGTAACAAGTTGTACATGTAGTAGTGCGCATGTGAAAGAGTTGATGACCAGTTGAATATAGCTCATAGAGGAAAGAGACTGAGAGATGGGGCTGTTGCAATTTTCACAGTAGTTGTCACTTTTAGTAGTGTGTGGCGTTTGGTCCCTAGTGTAAAACAGTTGAGCAAGTACTGTAAATCAAGAATGGATGTGGCAAAAAAATATATATTTAAAGGAAATTTGTAGTGTAAAGTTACCATTTATCACTTTTAAGAGGCTCAAAGGTGAATTAGAAAAAGAGAAAAAATGAGAAACAGTCGACGCTGAGAGACAAAATATAAAAAATGTGCCTATCCCCTCTATTTAGGGTTTGCATATGCAGAAGGAGGGCCCATAATAGAGATCAAAATAAGATCTACACTATGGTACTGTGTTGCGTCACCTAGGATAGAAGGGTTTAGTGTTTATTTTTCCCTTTCTCTTGCTATGGCCCTCAGTCAATTCTCCATCTCCTTGTTTCTTAGTGATACAGTTCCTGTAGCCAGGGTTCCACCAACCAGTAGCAAAGAGGGTAGAGCCAGCCTGAGTTGAATCCTCTCTTTTTTCTAAGGCCCCTATAGCCTGGATCTATGGCATGTATGCCCTTGATGGCCCCATATAACAGTAGAATGATCTCTTGAAGTCATCTACGGTATAGAATACTACAGTATGTTACGGTCATATTGAAGTCAATTAAGAGATAGATAAATAGATAGATAGATAGATTGATAGATATGAGAGAGATAGATAGATAGATAGATAGATAGATAGATAGATAGATAGATAGAGAGAGACAGATAGATAGATAGATAGATAGATAGATATGAGACAGATAGATAGATAGATAGATAGATAGATAGATAGATAGATAGATAGATATGAGACAGATAGATAGATAGATAGATAGATAGATAGATAGATAGATAGATAACAAATGTAGTTAAATGCAGCAACACAACATATAAAAACTATGAACATAAAAGTGAAAGATTTAAGCAGAAAGAAAGTAAAAATATAAAACAACTCCAAAAATGACGCCACCGACATATTCTGGGAGATTGAATTTAAGCAGTGCAAGGGTAAAATGCGCTTTGAAAAATAATGAATGGTAAATGCCATAAAGAGTCAGACACAGCTTCTGATTCCCCAGGTTTATTATAGCTGATTTCAATAAATGATTCATACTAGAGGTTTTCAAGTGTCTACATTTTCATAAAATATTTGGAAAAGTTCTCGATCTATACGCACCCACATAGAATTGATCGCCATCTAGTAAGGTGAACTGTGATCTTACTTACATTACCAAATTCATCAAGCAGCGGTCCTCTCCTTTCAAAGAATGGATTTGCATAATGATTTTGTTTTAATAAAAGGGCTACGGTAATAGCATAATGAAAAAAGACAGAGCTCTCCGATAACCCGCTCTGAAGTAGGCCACTGGAAGAGTCACCACTTCTGTTGGACACAATTCAAAAGTGAACTTGGTTTTTTCAAGAATAATGGAATTAAGGAGAATGTGCAGCGACCTAAATACACCTCAATACTACATCTTAATGTTCAAAGAGTTCTACTTGTATACTGTACTGCAGTAGAGCCTGGTTATACATTGTGTAAGCCTCCAGATATGGCATCGTTTTGTTGTACACCTGAACCTCATTAACAGCTGTCTATCCCTAGTCTACAAAGAATGAATAAAGTCCTCAACTCCATCCCTGAACTCCAATCATTACTGCCGAAAATGTGCTAGGACTGAATATCACATGGCACCATATTATCCGTGGTCGCACCAACAGGAAATATATAAATCATATCCCTTTACAGTTATTGCAGGACACAACCACATTCCTAGCATGCTAGGACAAGAAATGCTGACTCGGCAATCCCAATTTCGGTACTGGTGGAAGAGCAGCAGGGCCCGAACCTAAGTTAAAGGGGTTGTCCCGCGAAACAAAGTGGGGGTAAGCACTTCTGTATGGCCATATTAATGCACTTTGTAATGTACATCATGCATTAATTATGAACCATACAGAAGTTATTCACTTACCTGTTCCGTTGCTAGCGTCCCCGTCTCCATGGTGCCGTCTAATCTTCAGCGTCTAATCGCCCGATTAGACGCGCTTGCGCAGTCCGGTCTTCTCCTTTGCTGAATGGGGCCGCTCGTGCCGGAGAGCGGCTCCTCGTAGCTCTGCCCCGTCACGTGTGCCGATTCCAGCCAATCAGGAGGCTGGAATCGGCAATGGACCGCACAGAAGCCCTGCGGTCCACCGAGGGTGAAGATCCCGGCGGCCATCTTCACAAGGTAAGTATGAAGACGCCGGACCGCGGGGATTCGGGTAAGTACTATCTGTTTTTTTTTTTTATCCCTGCATCGGGTTTGTCTCGCGCCGAACGGGGGGGGGCTATTGAAAAAAAAAAAAAACGTTTTGGGGCGGGACAACCCCTTTAAGAACAATCAGGAGAAATGTGAAACATCACTCAAAGACACCAATTGCCCAACTGAAATCTGCCATTTGCTTTCTCTCAAGTACACTTCATGAATAGTGTTGAGCAAACTGAACCCGTAGAACCCTGTTTCAGGCTGAATGTTACTAAAAGTTCAGTTCAGCACAATCCGAGCTCTTGGTAAAGTTCTATCTGAAACAGGGTTACACTGGTATCGTTCGCTCAACACTAGTCTTAAACAATGGTGTATAACAATGTCTAAAAGCCATATAAGGCCCTGTATAAAAGAAATCTACAGAGGTTTTATGGCTTTTAGACAGTGTTATACACCAGATGTAGTTTTTTGGTTCAGTTTGAACTAATTTGGAACAAACCAAATTTCTTACAAAAGTTCAATGAACCAGCATTTTGGGCATTCAGTAGCATGAGCAGCTAAGAGTCCACAAATTTCTTTATTTTTTCTCTCGAAGCCAGCTCTGGAAAGTCATCTAAAATAGTTGAACCCTGTTTTGGGTCAAATTTTGATAAAAGTTCGATTTTACATGAACCTGAACCCCAGATGGTTTGTCTTGGCTGAACCCCCTACAACTCTTAGTCCTTTTTCTCTCAGTGGTTAGCATTGTTGCCTTTTAGTGCTGGCATCTTCGGTTCAAATCTGACCAAGAACATCATCTGCATGTATGTTTGTGTGAGTTTCTACAATTATTCATACAAATACGATGCTTATCATCTCCCCCATCTTCCACTTCAGGGGAAGGAGGAAGAAGAAGCATGGAGGCTCAGTGGTTAGCACTGTTGCCTTGCAGTATTAGGGTCCTAGGTTCAAATCAGAGTTTGTATTAATATTTGCAGAAACCCAAACAAAAATCCATGCAGATGCCATTCTTGGTCAGATATGGACCTAGAACCTCACTGCTGTAAGGCAACAGTGCGAACCACTGAGCGGAGGAGGAGTTTTATGACTCCAGTTTTAGAGGTGTTGGCAAAATTCAGGTTTGATTCAAACTAATTCAGACCAAGCTGAACGTTTTGTGCAACCAGCCAAACCAAACTTTTTTAAAGTTTACTCAACACTACTAGTCAGTGACTCAGAAGCTTCCTCCCTTTAAAAGTGCCTTCAATCTGTTAGATAGTCAAGAGGATTTAGAAGTCTATTTATGCATATACATGCTACATAGCATCTTTAATATAACTAAAATGCTATACATAATTGTCCACCTGATGAATAACCATATGCTCTGGGTCTAATAATAGAGTCCCTTTAATTGCGCCTCTATATTTTAAAGCTAGGAAGAAAATAAATTAAAATTAAATTTAAAAAGATGGAGAAGCAACAAGTTTTAAAGCATTTCAGATATTTATGTGAACTGAAATATACACTGATACCATCTGGGCAGAGTCTGTTCTCAGTCTACCTACGCACAGTTTTCAAAGTCCAACATTATGTAATATTCAAATATTCTGCTAATTTTTAATAACCCTAGCATTTTTACATTTTTCAATGGTGAAAACATGTTATTCTGTACATAGAGGGGAATTTATTAAAAACGGCGCGTCGAATGCAAGTCTTAATATGATTACCGTTGGCACACAGTGTGCCTAATGTATGAGGAGGCATGTGTCTCTTCATACATTAGGCAGATTTTTTTTTTTTGGCTTTAGGAGTCCCTTTAAGAACTCCATTAAGCTGTAAAGCAAGTGAGAAAACATAAATCTAAAATAAATTTAAATAAGTTTGAAAAAAGATAATAAGAGGAGTAACAAGTTTTGATTAATACTTACTATATATACTCGAATATAAGCCGAGTTTTTCAGCACTTTTTTGTGCTGAAAAAGCCCCCTAGGCTTATATTCAAGTCAGGGAAGGGTTAAAAAAAAAACAAAAAAAACCCCTCCATACTTACCGGTGGTGCGCAAGCTGCTTGAATTCCTGTGTTCCCGGTGGCGATGCGGCAAGCTGCTTGATTTCTCCCCACTGTCATCCCTCACCATCCTCTTTGCTCGGCTCTGTCATCCCCCGCCGTCAACGCGGTGATTGGATCAAGCGCCAGCCAATCACAGCCGGCGCTGGATCATTCACAGCCAATCAGTAAATGATAATCACTGATTGGCTGTGAATGATCGAGCGCCAGCTGTGATTGGCTGGTGTTCGATCCAATCACAGCGCTTACTTACACAGCACTAATGGCGGGGGATTTGAAAGTCAAGCAGGGAAATGAAAGCAGGGAGAATTCTAAAGCAGCTTGCTGCACACAAGCTGCTTTAGAATTATCCCCGCTGGCATCTCCCTGCTCGGCTTTCAAATCCCTTGCTGTCAGCGCTGTGTAAGTAAGCACTGTGATTGGATCGAGTGCCGGCTGTGATTGTCTGGCGCTCAATCCAATCACAGTGCTTACTTACACAGCGCTGACAGAGATGACAGAGCCAAGCAGAGAGGATGGTGGGGATGACAGTGGGGAGAATTCAAGCAGCTTGCTGCGCAAACACAGACGGCTGGGAGATGAGTATGGAGGGGTTTTTTTTTTACCCAGTATATACTCAAGTATAGCTCAGCTTATATTCGAGTCAATAAGTTTTCCCAGTTTTTTGTAGTAAAACTTATTGACTCGGCTTATACTCAGGTCGGCTTATACTCAAGTATATACGGTACATAATTTTTTGTTTTTACAGTTATTTTGTAAATAAAATCAATAAATTCTGTGGTTTTTGTTTAAATAGTCCCTTTAAGAAAAGGGGTATAAACGTGTTCGAGATATTTACTTAAACTGAAGTGTGTACTGCTTTCACCTGGGTACGTTTTGTTTTCAGCCTACATTTGTATGTAATATCCCCGCAGATGTTAATCTGGTTTTTTATTTTCTTTTTAATTTGAATAATTTAATTCTTCTGTATTTTTCATTCTGCATATTAAATTTGTTTCTCTGGTATTTTCTATAATAAAATCTCCTCCTTTATTTTAATAAAGTCTCTTCTAATAAAATCTCAATGCGTATTTAAAAGGAATGTATCACCTATATTGGTTTTACTAATTAAAACTGGAAAGTGAAACATATTCCATTTTTTATAATCTGTTTTATTTTGTAGATGTTCAATTCTGTTTTCTCTACGTGACTATGGGGGCGGCCGTCTTGCTGGAACTGCAGTTAACAGCATTTAGAGATACTCTTTACAGCGTTCTCATGGGCCATTCACACATTGGACAAGAAGGAACCCTTTGACTTCTATGGGAGATTGTTGTGGGCATGCTCTGTGGATCCTGTATTATTGGAGATGAGCGAGCGTACTCGGAAAAGCACTACTCGCTCGAGTAATTTGCTTTATCTGAGTATCGCTGTGCTCGTCCCTGAAGATTCGGGTGCCGCTGCGGCTGACAGGTGAGTCGCAGCGGGGAGCAGGGGAGAGCGGGCGGGAGAGAGGGAGAGAAAGATCTCCCCTCCATTCCTCCCCGCTCTCCCCTGCAGCTCCCCGCTCCGTGCCGCCACCCGAATCTTCAGGGACGAGCACAGCGATACTCGAATAAAGCAAATTACTCGAGCGAGTAGTGCTTTTCCGAGTACGCTCGCTCATCCCTATGTATTATCTAAAATATAGCTGTCACCTTTATTATTTATGTGTTCCTGCCTGTGCGGATAACAAGAAGACTGCTGAAAAGTTTTCTCTACTGAACAGGAAATTTTAGACTATTACTAGGCTCTGTGGCCAGTGTAAAAACTGCAGGATTTCAGGATTTTTAAAAAATTTTTTAATATGTGACCCCAAAAATAAAACACACCAAAAATCCTAAAAACTATGTTTAACTTGAAAACTTGATTTATACAATATGATGTTTTCTGATGTCACATTCCCTTTAAAAACAATATTCATTCTGTTCTTTAATCTATGCACAGTTGTATTTAACTATAAGACAATTGTGCAAGATTCAGCTAAATATGAATCACTTAAGACATTTTTTTCTTATTTTAATGGTCAAAATCCATTATTCGGTAAATAAAATCCTTTCTGAAGTATTTATTTAATAAAGGTTAACAGAACAATTTGGCCAAAAAAGACAAAAATACTGTGTTAAATGTCATATTGTCACTGTCATGACATGATTTGTTGAAAGCTAAAAAACCATTACTTTTCGAAATGTCTTCCACCGTAATAACCAAAGAAAAGATTTATTGCAAAATTGTATCACCAACATGTCAAGTTAGGATTTTGAGTTATGGCTATGGTAGTTAACACTTTTGACTCTGCAGAATGAGCAATTACTATTTTCCAGATTACCATAATTTCTGGAGAGCGAGTATGTATATATATATATATATATATATATATATATATATATATATATATATATATATATATATATATATATATATATATTCATAGGTTATTTAGTAGTGAAATTAATCAGAGATGACAAACAAGTCTATCGGATTAGACCGGAGATTCTAAATCTTTATTACCGGTTGATAAAGGTCATTCTACCTCTGAATGTTTGGGAAAACTAAAATATCATTATTACTGAAAAATAATTTTGTCTGAGACTCATCAAGTGTGACCGAAGGCCTTCAGACGGGGACCCAAGCTCATCCTTGACTATTCATAGAGCTCTGTTAATTACGATATATAAATTATCCTGTAGACTGAGACATGGCCTCAGAAACTATAATAGTACATGACTGTTATTAAATCAAGCGTACTGGAAGAAGGAAGAGGAATAATTTAACTTTATCAAAAGTAAGTTGGTTCGAGGTGGTGGTGATGGCTCAGGGAATACTACCTTGTACATTGGAGCCATGGGTGCAAATATCACCATGACATATCTATGGCGTAAAAGGATTTATGCATATGGACACGGAGTCAGTATAGCAGTGCAAATAGCCTGTACAACTCCTGAGTGCTGAGCTGCACAGCCCTCGAGGTCCGACATACCGGTTCTGTTGGGTTGACTATGCGTTGACATATTCTTCCTTCAAAGCTTTTCTCCACAAAGGCTTATCCTGGAATCTGTATGAAATCTAACCTCTGGGTGCCAACACAGAAGAAGGTATTGTCAAGTTTATGGTACAAAATAAAGCGATAATATGGTAGTGTACTTTTTTTTTTTTACTCATTTATTTAACACTCAAGAGGAGCCAACTTTTCAAATATTTGGTTCAGCCGCTTTGCCAAATTTCAACACAGAGTTCGGTTCAGTTTGAATTAGCTTAAACTGCACCAAAGGTTCAAAAAAAATCCTAAAACAAGTAGTGAACACTTTCTAAGAGCATAGTGGTGGCGACTCTTCATTGGAAAACTCCATGCGGATGTTGTCCTTTTTTGAACCTAGGATTCGATCACTGCTAGGCAACAGGCTAAACATTGAGGCACCATGCTTCTTCTTATATGGAGTAAGAAAAGAAGGAGAAAAGGCACGAAGAACATACAAACTCCAAATGTTGTACATGGTCAGATTTGAACCCAGGATTCCAACACTGCAACCCAACACTGCTAGCAGCAAAGTTCGACCCAACTGCGGGTTCTACAGGTTCAGTTTGCTCATCTGTATGTAGCACATGCATATTCCATAAAACTTTACCCAGTAGATATTGGGTTCTGTCCCCATTGGGGCTCACAAATTAAATTCACCTATTGATGTGTTATTGGAGTGCGGGAGGAAACCCATGGAAACAAAGAAAGAACCAACTCAATGCAGATGTTGTCATTGTTCAAATTTAAACCCACAACTTCAGTGCTGTAAGGCTACAATGCTAACCACCAAGCCGTTGGACTGCCCCATAAGATCTTAGTTGTGGATAGACTGGTTTAGTCTATACTACTAAAAGAAGATAAAACCTCATGCATGTAAGCATGTTGCAACCGTGTGTAATGTCATGCCATTTATTAATGCCAGGTCTGCAACATTGTATCACTAATGTTATGTTATATGTGTTTGTAAGGCTTGTGGCCCGGTAGAAGAGTCATCGGGTGGGAAACTCAGTGTATTTATGACCTGGGGAATAGCTAAGAGGGTCAAATATGACCGAGCACAGCCTGTGTGTCGTAGATCAGCAGGTCAAAGAAAAGAACGTTTGATGGTTCTCTGCCCTGGTAATTGTGTGACTGTAACTCATATCCAAATCTTAAGAGACAAGGCCTAGCCGTAAGGGGGGGGGGGGGGGGAGGGGTAGCTGCAGACAAGCAGACTTCGTTTAGAGCCTGAGTGAGATGGACAGTGAGTGAGATTGATATACAGCCGTATCACTGTTATTTTAGGCGCTAAGAATTAACCTGTAAGGGATGTTGCTTACGCAACCCAGTACAGGTTTAATGGCAGATTTGAGCACGTAGCCAAAATATACTCTCTTAAAGCAGACTCACAATAGAGATTGCCTACACGGACACAATCTCTTGTGTAGTAACTGCCACATATTAAGGGCTACTTGGCTCCAGCTTATCTCACTAATGACTGATCATTCAATAGTACCGACAGCTATATTTTAACACCAGTCGGTCTGACAGTCAATGTGGATACGCGATCTAGCGCTTACTGAGAGCACGAGAAATAATACATAACCGTATCTCACGGTATTTCTCAATTAAGGAACGGGTGGTTAAATGATAAATCCACCAAAAAACTTTCTACTTAGACACTGGTTTCTTCACCTATCTTGGTGTTGATTGGTCTACAGTTCTTCACCTACCTTGGTGCTGATTGGTCCACAGCAAAAAGGACTATATATGAACTGACGGTATACGTACCTTTTGCTCCTGAGGAACTATCCAAAAAATCGGATAGGGAAACGCATCTACTGGTAGATTTAATACTACCAAGGTACAAAAGCCTACTTCTGAGCACGAATATACTCTTGGCACAACAGCAAGCTGTGAGCTTGTAGACTCCTACTTGCTGCATGACCGGGCCAATTTCGGCCTCTTGCTGGTAGATTTAATACTACCAAGGTACAAAGAGCTTGTTTCCGCGGGTTCTGGTTAATATCGAAATAACTCTTTGACCAGACCCAGAAAACAATAACTCTAGTTTCGAACAATAATGGTGGTACCACTGGGGATTCATCATAGGATTATATAAGGATTCATACACACCTTGTCCGAATACATCTCAGCACGATTCATATATCTAGATTTGACGTGCCCTGCACCATCTATCCTTGGACAAAACTTGTCTGTACTAACACCTATGGACTATTCCTATATAGACTATAAGGGATTAATATACTTACCTCTATGTACTATTGAGGTGTTGAATTCCCCACCTAACTCCGAACCAGGGTACTCTCTCTGGGTTCTCTTCCCTGTTCCGTCTTGATGTGTGTGTTGTTTTTTGTCAATGTAAACCAATGTCTTTTAAGTAATCTAATAAACGTTATTAATTTTTATCTATATCTGTGAAGGGCTGAGTGAGATGGACGTATTAATTCCCTGTGCCAGGCTGGCCAGTTGTCATAGAGGGTACCATAGTTGCCAGCCTGTTTGCTCAGTTGTATCTGTCTTTCTGCAAGAAATGTTCCCGCCTTGTAAGCTATTTATCAGAGAACTCTCTCCTAGACCCCCTACAGTCTGGCTTCCGACCTCAACACTCGACAGAAACTGCCCTTACTAGGGTATCCAATGACCTACTGACAGCCAAAACGAGGGGCGATTACTCCCTACTGATCCTCCTCGACCTTTCTGCAGCGTTTGACACTGTTGACCACAAACTCCTCCTCAGTATGCTACGCTCCATTGGCCTAAAGGACACTGCCCTCTCCTGGTTCTCCTCTTACCTATCTGACCGCTCTTTCAGTGTCTCCTTTGCTGGCTCTACCTCCCCTCCTCTTCCCCTTGCTGTTGGGGTCCCCCAGGGCTCGGTCCTTGGCCCCCTTCTCTTCTCTATCTACACAGCCCCTATTGGACAAACCATCAGGAGTTTTGGCCTTGTTAGGGATAAAATCCATGTTACGTTAATATGCTGTGGGGCTCCAAATCAGAGCTGGTTATGCCGGCCACCATGAGAAAGCAATAGACACAGGCATCACGGTCGTGTCTTAGAGCAATCTGAGTTTATTGTGTACTTTGTCTTTCTTATACAAAAAATAGTAGGCGTATCAGAGGTTGAACTGCTTTACAGAGGTCGACCTGTTTTACTGGTACATAATTTTTGTCTTCTTTATAAACAATGCTTTATTTGTTTGTTTGTAGACATCGTGTCTGGTACCCTGATTATCATCACACTCTACATTCTAATTGCATGCCCTACCTAGACAGCAGTACAAAGCATTCCATACAACCTTTTGATCAGTGTAACGAGATAAACAGGATCTTTGGAGACATGATGGACACTTAAGATTACACCTCTACATAACGTAATTAAGTACTAGCCTAAATGTACAAGCATTTAGCAGACCTTTTCATAGGACACAGAATAGAGTGTACAATTTAGGCCTACAGCCTCCGGAAACGTATATTACAGATGGATGAAATGTATACATATATAAGTTTTCATGTTCATAACCCTCACAGTCCCCCATTTTGAAACAGTCCATCTTGAAAAGAGCCTTTGTAGTGGTGCTATCAAGGGTGCTAAGCCACCCCTGCCGGTCTTTCTATCCTCTTCGCCGGATCCCCACTGTTGTTGCTCTTTTACGTATGACTGTTTTAACGATATCGTAGAGGGAGCGATTCCAGATAATTTGCTTGTCTCCGTATCCCACAGAATGTCCATAAATTGCAAACACTGCTCATTTACTTTTGTAACAGAGTACGCCTCCAACCTGAAAAACATCAACAACAAGCACATATTCATACTTCCCAACACGTGGGAGCTGAATGTTGTCAATTTGCAATCCCTGAAATGGGTAGAGTGGTCCTGGCAAGTGCCTTTGTGGTCAATTTACTTCTACCCTGTTGCTTACGGCATAGCTCATGCAAAACTGGACAAATGATGTAGCAGCTACAAAGAACCCAGGGGGCAACCCTTTCTCTCTCAAGCGTAGGTAACATAGCTGCCTTCGATAGGTGAGTCTTTCCATGGATCAGCTGGGCCATTATGGGGTACAGGGATCGTGGTAGGCAAGTTACTGACTGTTTGCCATACGCCACCCTGTTCTACTGCTCTCATATTAGTCCATTTATCTTTTTCTTCTTTGCTGGCTTGTGACTGTAATGTCTTTAGTACATCAATGTTCAAATTTTTATCAAAGTCCAAATCATAGTCTCTGACTTGTGCGGTCAGTATCTTCTTTTCTTCTTTCTTCCACGGCTTGAGGGCCGCTGTCTGCGCTGAAGTCTGCTAGGGCGTTGCCTTTTGCTTCTGCACTGTTGGCTTTAGTATGAGCTTTCACCTTCAGGATTGCTACTTTGTCTGGTAGGAGTAGGGCTTTCATAAGGTTCTGTACTGCTACACCATTCTCAATGGGTTGTCCTACAGAAGTTTAAAAATGTCTGGCCTTCCATATTGGGCCGTAACCATGATCTATGCCGAATACATACCAGGAGTCAGTGTAAATGGTTACCTTCTGTCACTCTACACGCCTCAGTGAGGGCCTTCAGTTCCGCTTCTTGTATCGAGACATGCGGAGGCATTCTGCTTTTAGAGATCTTGTTGTGTGAACATCTGGTGTGGAGTCGTCAATCACCCTGGTACCATCTATAAAATACAACTCAAAATATGTATTAACAAGGGGTTTCAATAACTCTTTAAAACTTAAACTTTTCTTGTTGCATCAATGCTAGACAATCATGCTGATATTCTATTCCAAATAGATCACGTTCTTATTTGCAAAAATTTTTTTAAAAAATAGCTGATCTGTAATACATAGATCACCTATGCATCCCCCTCCCCCATTTGATCACCTATGCCTCCCCCTCCCCCATTTGAAACAGGATACTCGATTGGAAGAAGAGTAGCCGGGTTCACCATTGAAAAGAAATATTAAAGGGGGGGGCATGAGCAAAGCACATTGCAACCTTATTTGACGAGCTAGAGACAGGTGTTTAGGTTGTACTTGAGTGAGTATACTCTGGATGTCATGAGGGGTGAGAACCACTAGGGGGTAGTCCAGGACCAACTCAGAAGATTTGTCAACCATTGCTTGTACTGCTGCCACCGCACAGACACAGGAGGGGGCTCCTCGGGCTACCGGATCCAATCTCATGGAGTAATACCCAAGTGACCGTGGACGTCCTCCATGTTTTTGCGTCAATACTGCTGTCGCATGAAAGGCCAGGGACGGCAGTATGAGACAAGTCCCAAAAAGGTGTGAAGCTTTGGCAGCAGAAGAAGATACAGAAATGGCTTGAACTGCAGCCCTGCGTCGTTCTGTGAGATGTCTGCCTTCTTGAGCTAGACAACAACCTTTTGTTTACAAAGCTGTAATTTTTCCTTTTTAAGCCTTGCAGCCATTTTCTGCTAAAAAAAAATTTTAGAAGAGAAATAGATGCAGATTGACATGTTTCAGATCCTCAACACAAAGCTGGAAAGTCATTAACATATTGCAACAGCACAGTCCCCTCAGGCGGAGTCCAAGCCTGCAGGACAGTTACATAAATGCCCTTTTGTCTGAAAAAGGGCCGGAGATTCAGACTGTCTCCACTCTGGTTTATTATCTATGACCTTAGGGATTCCAATAGACCTTCTACAAAGGCCATACTAAGTACATGTTTGCCCATCTTTTCTATGCCCCTATACCCCAGATCTGACTAATGTTGTTGAAGGCGGGCATAGAATTGTTTTACACTTTCTTCCTTCTCTTTGTGTGATATTAGAAAGAGACAAGGAGGATTCTCTCAAATTTTTGTTTTTCTTTTTCCCAATGTTCCAGACAAATTAAAAATATTTTACCACTTCTCAATTCTCTGTTTAATTTTATCCCAATCTGTGCCACAATAGTCTTTCACATAATTTTAGATTATAGTTCCCGCTGCCTTCCCTGTTTTACATCTGCTCCTATTCCACCCTCCGCTCCCTGCATCTCTTTCTTGTCCTCATGCTTCCACTCACTAGCCTAGGATCTAGTGAGCATAGGCATAACCGGTTTGTGCCGAGGAGCTCCGCAAGCAGGGCAGCTCTCTCTCCAATCCGGGTTCTGTTGTCCACAATGCCAGCAGGTCCATCCCTCCAGTCCAATGTTTGACCTTGGAGTGGATGACTTGGCATAGGGTGGGGAGGAGACGGTTGGAATTGAGATGAAGGAGGGGGTGAAGATGGAAGAGGGAACTAACCCGACAATGAGAGAACATCTTTGAATTCTTTTCTCATTTCATTTTCAGCTACTGAACAGTATATATATATATATATAATACAACATACTTCCTGTATAGCCAAATATAACCAATTCTTAATTCAGATTTCTTTGCAAAGACAAGTAGGTCTTCTAAAGCCCAGTACTCCCCACCCTTTGAAATGTATCTTATCTTCTATAGAACACAGAAACTTCTCCAGACAGATAGCAAAAGCTGTATAACAGGTTCCACTGCCTGTAAACATCTTCTAAACTGCAAATTCACACTCACTAAGGGGGGTTTTATTCATTCCTATACGGACTGATAATGTGAAGTAGAAATTGGGATTGTATTTACTGTACACCAGACTTCCAATAATGAGCGAATTATGTATAGATAAGAAAAACTCTTAGTACCGCGGTTTTTACACAATTCGTTCAGAATAGGCTACCCAATGACAAACACAATACAACTTATGCCCATTTCTACCCACATACTGATATTCATCACACTGTGACCACTCAGCGGCCAATATATTATAGGGGGCTTTATTCCACCCTGGCATAATTAACAATTCATCGGACACTCCTTTGTTCTTAGCTACCGACATTTTCGTACTATTGCGGATTTTCTTAAAAGGCGACATTTTCACACTAAGCCCGATTATCACAAGAAATTCTTCAACTATCAGTTTATCAAAATTTTCCTTTAAAACAAACTAGTGTATTACTCTCTGCGTAATCCTGTTCACAGCGCTATTAATATATATATTGCTGCAAGGAGCAAGACTTAGTTCAAATTACGCTTTAAAGAGAGTAAGACACTATAAAAGGATCATACTGTAGTTGATTGGGACCCTAATAAGTGGGATGGGGACCAATATTCATTTGCCAATTTCTTTAGAAATCTTCCGCACCTTATCCTCTTTACCAGCAGTATGGACAATGGCTGGCGGCTTATGTACACCAAGAGGCTTATAATTTTTACTCTTTCACACACATAAAACAATTGTTTGTTTCACTATTTTTCTGTGAAATCTTCCGCACCTTATCCTCTTTACCAGCAGTATGGACAATGGCTGGCGGTTTATGTATACCAAGAGGCTTATTATTTTTATTATTATTTTCTTTATACACTCTTCAAATAAAATACTGTTGTTCATTGAAGATGAATTACACTTTAAATAGAACTTTTGTTATTAATTTGACTAAAGTACTTATCAGGTGTTTCAAGTACACAATTATCTCATATTAATATCTTAATTCAATAATATTCAAATTAACACAACCCAATATTTTTGAATTCCACATATTCCACGAATCTGTATATACATATATACACTGTGGTAATCCTGGGCTATTATCTCACACAACTAGTCTCAGGAATAAAATTAGATGCCCCTCCTTTGGTCACTCCATTTGTTCAAGTGAGAGACTTAACATGGAGTCTAAGAGTGACCTTCACTCTATACATTACCACAATATACATATATATATACACCAACATCCACTTAAAATGGAGACACACTTTTCACCTAGGCTGGACTGTGTGTAGGGTGGAGCAAGACCTGTTCCTATTGTTCTTCCCTCCCATCTCCTTACATCACCTAGCTCCACCCCCTGTGGTCTGGCTCAGCATTTGGTCATTTTTGCTTCATTTCGTTTCTGGTTACCGGACAGTATACACCATATAACACAGTCTAACTCTCATACAGGTCCTTCCATTTATACACACACATAAAGACAAAAACATTTGCATGTCAGTTACTAAAGTGTCAGTACTTTTTTAAGTGTCAGTACTTCCTCACTTGTCTAAAAGTGTCGGTACTTCCCAACCCTGCTTATTTCCCCCCGTCTCAACTACTTCTCTTATACCTATAAGAGGATCCCATCAGGGATTTTATCCCCTGAAAATTTTAGGCTTCCCTGGTACAATTTATACCATGCCTTTCAGAGATCGGCAAGCGGGTTTCATATTCTGTACTTCCTCACATTCTGTACACTGACCATGCAAAGTAACAAATAAAGACAATAACAGTTAAACACCCGCACAGCATATTCAGCCCACCATATGAATTCTTAAAAAGCTTGAAGATTTATAAGAGGCATGCACTTCTTACCCCTCGGACAGGAAAGGAGCAGCCAGGAAGCACGGATAGATTGTGGCAAGATAAAACCTTACCTTACTGCGCAGTTTTTGTCAATCCGTGGTTCCGAGTGGCTCCTTATCCCATCTGGGTCCGGGGGGGTTCGAGGTGTAGGTGGTCCTCTTGTTCCATCAAGCCCCGCGTTCGGGCGCCAATTTTGTTAGGGATAAAATCCATGTTACGTTAATATGCTGTGGGGCTCCAAATCAGAGCTGGTTATGCCGGCCACCATGAGAAAGCAATAGACACAGGCATCACGGTCGTGTCTTAGAGCAATCTGAGTTTATTGTGTACTTTGTCTTTCTTATACAAAAAATAGTAGGCGTATCAGAGGTTGAACTGCTTTACAGAGGTCGACCTGTTTTACTGGTACATAATTTTTGTCTTCTTTATAAACAATGCTTTATTTGTTTGTTTGTAGACATCGTGTCTGGTACCCTGATTATCATCACACTCTACATTCTAATTGCATGCCCTACCTAGACAGCAGTACAAAGCATTCCATACAACCTTTTGATCAGTGTAACGAGATAAACAGGATCTTTGGAGACATGATGGACACTTAAGATTACACCTCTACATAACGTAATTAAGTACTAGCCTAAATGTACAAGCATTTAGCAGACCTTTTCATAGGACACAGAATAGAGTGTACAATTTAGGCCTACAGCCTCCGGAAACGTATATTACAGATGGATGAAATGTATACATATATAAGTTTTCATGTTCATAACCCTCACAGCCTCAAATACCACCTGTACGCTGATGACACCCAGCTATACACCTCTGCCCGTGACATCTCTGCACCCTTCCTCCAAAACATCACTAACTGTCTGTCCGCTGTCTCTAACACCATGTCCTCTCTCTACCTAAAACTAAACCTCTCTAAAACTGACTTACTGGTATTTCCACCCTCCACTAACCGCCCTCATCCTGACATCTCCATCTCAGTGTGTGGCGCCACCATAACTCCTAGACAACACGCCCGCTGCCTTGGGGTCATATTTGACTCTGATCTCTCTTTTGCCCCCTACATCCAATCTCTGGCCCGAACATGTCAGCTGCACCTCAAGAACATCGCAAGAATCCGCTCTTTTCTCACTGTGGAGACGTTAAAAACGCTTATTATCGCCCTCATCCACTCCCGGCTCGATTATTGCAACTCATTGCTGATCGGCCTCCCCTGCACCAGACTCTACCCTCTCCAATCCATCCTGAATGCCGCAGCCAGGCTCATCTTCCTGTCCAGCCGCTACTCGGACGCCTCTGTCCTGTGCCGGTCACTGCACTGGCTGCCCGTTAAATACAGAATTCAATTCAAACTCGCTACCTTCATCCACAAAGCCCTCCACAGTACAGCGCCACCCTATATCGCCTCCCTCATCTCAATCCATCAACCAGCCCGGGCTCTCCGCTCTGCTAACGAAACCAGACTGAGTGCCCCTTTAATTTGAACTTCTCATTCCCGCCTCCAAGACTTCTCCAGAGCAGCACCGGTCCTCTGGAACGCACTACCAAAGGCTACCCGAGCAATCCAGGACTCGCAGAACTTCAGGCGTGCTCTAAAAACGCACCTCTTCAGGGAGGCATACCGCATTCCCTAAACAAACCTCTCTGTACTCCGCCTGATAACATGCTCCCTGACCTACTGACTGCAATCCCTGCTAGCCATCATAAACCGCTCCTGCAGTCACACCGTTTCTGCCGTCACACGGCTAAATGTCTGACCATTGTCTATGTGTATAGCATCGCTCACTCTCCACCTCGCCATACAGTGCACATCTCCAGCCCCTTTACCCTCTGTATCACCCCATTACTTGTAGTATGTAAGCTCATTGGAGCAGGACCCTCACCCCTATTGTTTCCATCAACTGATTACTATATGTAACCGTGGTTCTGTAATGTTTGTATTTTGTCTTTCTGTATTCCCCCCTGTCTATGTAAGCGCTGCGGAATATGTTGGCGCTATACAAATAAAGATTATTATTATTATTCAGTAAACAGTCTTTAGTTGATGCCTCACCTATCTACAAAAATTTGATGAACCTTCCTCCGGGTACCTGGTTCCATCCACCCAATCCCCAACCTGTGGAAGGGCACCTTGGCATGTATAAATCTTCTGAGATCTTGTAAGCAATAATATGGCCTCCATTGACTTCTGTGGGGCTGTACTATACCTCCATATGCCTACAAGGATTTTTCTGTCGGTATTATGCAGAAAAATTGTGGCATGCTCCATCAATTGCCATTGCATTACTTTATTCTGCCAAATTCTAATATTCCGGCACGGATTTTCAGACCAGAACTGCTCGATATTTTGCGGTTCCATAACAATAAAACTAAAAAAAAAAAAATGTTATCAGAAAAGAAAAAGGAAAATAAAAGTTATTTTGGCCTTTCCTCAAGACTTTCTAACTTTTCTCTGACTGTCCAATATTCAGAAAATCTGAAAACACAGTACATATCATATCCCATGAATGCAGGTTAAAGAACTTCCCAGTACTTTTTGATGTACAAGAACTAGGCTTGTCTATTTAATGGAAGCCAGGCTTTGTAGAGTCAACCATTTTTTATCTGACCCAGTCTGTCTCCCATTCATCTTTATGGAGAGGTAAGGCGAATGCTTGCTTTACTTCATATATTCAGTAGGTTAGCAAGCAGTAGGGGGCAAAGCTTGACTGCAGAAAGAAGCAATAAATAATTAACCAATCTGGCTCTATCCAATAACCAGCTCCATTTAACACAAATTTGCGATACTGCAGCGTGGTGCTTGACTATGGAGTCCGTGTTCCTTTGCGCCTCTCCTGTATGCTTTAAGAACGCAAGTGAGATTGATTGTAAATAGAGATGAGCGAGCATACTCGTCCGAGCTTGATGCTCGTTCGAGTATTAGGGTGCTCGAGATGCTCGTTACTCAGGACGAGCACCACGCGGTACTCGTCTCGATTAAACGAGCACTGACCATTGAATTCAATGGAGCCGGCAATACAGCCGGCTCCATTGAAAGCAATGGGCTGCCGGCGATCGCGGGATGAATTGTCGGGAAGGGCTTAAATATATAAGCCCTTCCCTGCAATTCATCCAGAAATGTGTAAAAATAAAAAATATATATATACTCACCTGGTCCCGGCAGACGGAGTTCAGCGCGGCCGGTCTGCAGTGGGTGTGAAGGGGGTGTGAGTCAGACATGCCCCTGATTGGCTCAGCGCTGAGCCAATCAGAGGCAGATGTCACTCACACCCATTCATGAATTCATGAATGGGTGAGTGTTGCCTCTGATTGGCTCAGAGCAGCTCTCAGCTGAATGACAGCAGTTCAGCACCACAGTGCAGGGGACAGCAGGAGAACACGTGGCTGTGCCCCAGCAGCTGAAGGGAGGTGAGTATCTATTTTTTTTGTTTTTTAAATCACTTTTAATTCATTTCCAGGGAATGGCTTATATGTAAAGCCCTTCCCTGAAAAAGAATTCAGGTGTGCCAGCGGACCATTGTCTTCAATGGAGTCGCCGGCAGCAGCAGCGGCTCCATTGAAGAGAATGCCTGCATTTTTATTCTTTTTTACACTAAAATCTTTCTTTTTCAGGTAAGGGCTTATATTTTTAAGCCCTTCCCGAAAAATTCATCCCGCGCTCGCCAGCAGCCCATTGCTTTCAATGGAGCCGGCTGTATTGCCGGCTCCATTGAATTCAATGGGCTAACATCGTTCTTCTCTGCCACAGCTGTTACAGCTGTGGCAGAGGAGAACGATCATTATGCTGACAGTGTGTGTGTGGGGGGGGGGGTCTCACTCTTGCCACTATTGTGGCTTAATAATGAGACCTCGGAGCCCGAAATGCAGCCCTGCATGTTGCTCCTCGCCTGCCCTATCTATTTCTGTGTTTTTTACATGACTTTGGGGATTTGCTAAGATTTTCACAAATGCAAACCTTAGCGGAGCACCAGTCATATACAAAAATGCTTGAGTCACCCATTGACTTCAATGGGTTTCGTTACTCGAAACGAACTCTCGAGCATCACTGAAAGTTCGACTCGAGTAACGAGCACCCGAGCATTTTGGTGCTCGCTCATCTCTAATTGTAAATGATGTGCTGAGTATTGTGGTGGAGGCTTCGGGGAGGCATGGTGGAGGAGACAGAGAAGCTCGAACGTGGCTTTCTGTTCCAGAAGTTTAGGAGATATCTATTTTTTTATTATTTCAACCAATGATCGGCCTCAGGGTCATTGCTATTCACTTGTTTTCTCTGCGCCGTCTCCTTAGACATGTTAGTACTGCTAATGAATGTGTGGAGTTTGGGTTGAACATGGGAATACAATAAAAATCTAGAACTTTTCAGACACAATTGACGTATCAACTATAAATCTGATTTTCACCTTTACATTTGAATTAGAAACTCTTGCATTAAACGCCCCTTGTCGTTCCCACCAACAGAACGACTATAATTTATATCATATAGGAATATATGTGACTAATAGTAGAATCCCATATACATTGTGTCATTTTGACCTTATTCACAATCGTTCTTGGATGATGACCTTATTTAAAGAGGTTATCCCAAAATCTACGTTTATCCTTCTACCCTCTGGGTTACAGGAAAGCTTTAGGATTGGTGGGGGTCTCACCACTGAGATCCCCACTGACTTTGAGAACGGGAGAACGGGGTTCCTATGATCCCCCCTCCTGATTTTGGGCTTACTGCTCCCCATGCAGTGAGCAGATTGCATGGAACGATAGCTGCACATGCACAGTGTCGCTCCATTCACTTTCAATGGGAGTGTCGGGGATAGTCAAGGTACTTGGAAATTTCCGTCAGCCCCATCAAAATGAGTGGAGCAGTGGCCGTGCATGTACGGTCATCACTCCAAAGTGCTGTCACTGTCGGTGGGGAAAGCACCCCTGCAGTAACAATAAGAGGAGGAAACAGAACCCCCATTCTCAGGATTGGTGGGGGTCTCAGGACAGGGCATAACTGTAGGCTTTGGGATAATCCCTTGAAGAAAAAATAATATAGCCTATCAGAGAATTTTGAGTTAACCATTTGATGACCTATGATGTAAATATAAGTCGTGCTAGGTGGGTTTAAGTCTCAGGAGCTGGTCCACCGCATGCACATTAGATGTCAGCTGTTTCTGACAGCTGGAAGATGGTTGCGACTGGAGTTAGCTCTAATTGCAACCGTTTCATTCCTTAGACACTGCTCTCAAAAATAAAGAATGAAAAGTGATCAAAAAGTCGTATGTACACAAAAAATGGTACCAAAAAACTATAGCTCGCTCCACAAAAAACATCACATTCTGCCTCCCCCGTGACTTAATGCAGCCTACCACAAAATTAAAAGTATCTTAGTGGCCTGTTGATAAAGTAGCACTAAACTGCCACTAGGGGTTAACAGAATACTGATATTACAATAACATGCTATAAAAACATAAGACTGCACACCCTGATTATATTGCCAGGGTATATTAAAAGGGATTAGTATATTGCGACCCCCCCCTTACACTTCCAACAATATATAGACAAATAATACAATAAGGGTTACTGTATCTTTAAGTAATAAGTGTCATATATTTTCTAATATCCCTGGTATGGAAGAAAACGTGCAGGTCGACAACCTCATGAAAGTCATTTGTAATGGGCAGTGGCAGGCCGATTGCTTAATGTAAGGATCGTGTGCACAGATTTAGCTGGTGGCGGTATTACATAACCGAGCTGCCTAGGAAGGTATCCAACTGCCGAGACTGTGTGACAACCAGGTAGAGCCGTAGCAAACGGAGCCTTGGGAGGATCTTCATCCAGATAACAACTTTAACCCTGCTGCTTCAGACAACAATCAAATCTTATTGAATTGCTTCTAGTTTGCACTTTATTTGCTTGTTCTTTAACCCCTTAGTCTCTGGTGGTCCTAAGGATGCAACAATTTTGGGGAGGTTTTCATATCTACCATTCAAAAAACATAACTTTTTTATTTTTCCATCAACGTGGCTGTAGTTGTAGTTTTTATTGGTACCATTTTTTCCCTACATTTTATGTATAACGTCTATTACATTTTTTGGGAGGGCAGGGAGAAAAAACGCATCAATCCTGCCATTGGTTTATTTACAGTGTTAATTATGCAGCATAATTGACAGGATACATTTTTTTATGCGGGTTGGTATGATTACGGCAGTTTCAAAAGTATATGCTTTTTTAGGTTTTTTTACACTTCTGCATTATAAAAACTCCTTTTTTTTGTAATTTTTTATTGTTTATTGCATTGCTGCATTCAAAGTCCCATGACCTTTTACTTTTCTATCCACTGAGCTCTGTGAAAGCTTGTTTTTTTTGTGATGAGCTATACTTTTTATTCATATCATTTTGGGATACGTGTGGCTTTTTTGATCACTTCTATTGCATTTTTTGGAAGATGAAATGCACTAAAAAAGGTGTTTTTTTCGCTTTTTTTTAACATTGCAGAGGGCCAATGATGTTACATCCTCTCTTTGTGAACACTTTAAATGCCACGATCAACATTGATCACGGCATGTAAGAGGTTAACTGTGGTACAAGTGTTCTCAACAATCCCCGCTGTTGCAGTGGGAAGCCAGCTATTAGTCATAGCCAATTCCCAATGCAGATAGTACGGGCTCAGCTTCTGTAAGATTACATCCCTAAGGCACTGTCTTTAGGGTTTCCTGCTTGAAACTCCAAGTGTGGCTCCTATTCTAGAGCAGTAGTTCTCAATGTGGGAGTTATTGTCCCCTGGGGGGGGGGGGGTACTTCTCAAGGGGGTGGAGGAACTGTGGGGGGTGTTCTGTGTTTGATTTGTTGATTTTGTTTTCGTCTAGTAACTTCACTTTTCTAAAACTTAGTAGTGATACCTCGGTTTTCGCCAATAATCCGTCCGAAAACAATTGGTGAAATCCAAAACCGATAAAAACCAAGGCAATGATTTCCATATGCATCACTGATATGTAATGGGAGTTGTGTGCAGCCTGCACATCTCTATCATATAATGTATGACTTTTTTAACTCTATGACTCCACTACAGATCAATCACACTTCATAAGACTAGATAACCTACAGCACAACCTAACCCGCTGTATTCCATAATGCCACTGATTGGCTGGAACCGCTTCAAACTTTCACTTGTGAGGGTCTCTGGGAGTTGTAGTCCTAGTGGATGCCAAGTGTCTTTTCAGAACACTGATATAAACTACAACTCCCAGAGACCCATGCAATTAAAAGTTCCAGCCAATCAGCGGCATTATGGCATACAGCGGGTTAGGTTGTTCTTTAGGTTATCCAGTGTGATTGATCTGTTGCGAGTCATGGAGTTATAAAAGTCCTACATCATTATATTATAGAGCGACATAAGCAGTGCATTCTTGAAGCATACTTTATAAAAATGGCTGAGAAGAAGAAATGCCGTAAATATTCAAATGAGTACTGCAAATACGGATTCATCCTTTCTCCTAAAAACAATCAGCTTCCCTTGTGCCTCGTTTGTGAAAAGGCATTTTTGAATGAAGCTATGAAGCCTTCGAGACTGAGTGATCACCTTGTAAAAATGCATTCAAAGTGGGTGGGAATATTTCATTTATCCAAGGTTTAAAGTTAAAGTTTGAGAGCCGCAGCACTGTAGGCAAGCCATTTGGTAAATCTGCCATCAATGCTGACAAAGGCCTCCCTGCTTCCTATAAAATATCTTTATTAATAGCGCAATGTGTCAAATCACATACTATTGTGGAAACACTTGTGTTACCTGCAGTTAGATTGTCAGAACTATGCTGGAGCCTGACGCGGGAGCCATGGTGAAATCGATGCCGTTGAGTAATGATTCCGTTTCAAGAAGAATTGACGAGATGGCTGCTGATGTGGGAGAAACGCTTTTGGACTTGTCAAAGAATGCAGATTTTGTAATGTAAATTGAAAAGTCAACAGTTATAGACAATGAAGCATTGCTGCTAGCTTACGTTCGCTTCATTAATCAGAAGGAAGCGGTAGTGGAGTAACTGTTGTTTACCAGAAATGTAACCACCGATACGAAAGGCTCCTCTATCTACAAAAGAGTGGAAGAATTTTTCCAAGAAAAAAACACCCCTTTAACAAATGTACTTGCTTGTGCAACCGACGGAGCTGCATCCATGATTGGTCAATATAGCGTATTTATAGCCCATTTAAGATCTGCTATACCTGGCATAATGGCCATCCACTGTGTCCATCGGCAGCATCATGTTGCTAAACATTCATGTGAGAGATTGCATGAATCTCGGCCCTATGTAATTAATGCTGTTAACAAGATAAAAGCGTACCCTTTAACGAACGTCTTTTCCACAAGCTCTGTCAAGACCATGACGAAGAATTCAAATGTCTACTCCTACACACCAAAGTGAGGTGGCTGTCCAGAGGCAAGTGCTTACGACGCTTCTACGAACTTTTTGACACAGTAGTCGAGTTTCTTCGGCTGATTGACCCAAGCCTTTGTGATGCAATCGAACTACGACGGCTTGATATTTTCTATCTCGCAGACATATTTGACAAACTCAACGAGGTCAACACAAAGCTACAGGGAGACAATATGAATTTCATTAAGGCTAAAGGTATAATCTCTTCCTAAATTGCCAAACTGGACCTTCATACCAATAACTAATCTGTTAAACACCATCAAACTTTCCAAAAAAAGGTATTTGGTATTTTAATTTATACTTTTAACTTTGTAAACAAGGTAATCTTTGACTGGGCTTAAACTAGGCTAGGTGGGAGCTGGCCACCATCCTAATACCTAAACGGGGCGCTGGCCTGAAAAAGGTTGAGAACCACTGTTCCAGGGGACTTTTGAATGGGCTTTATGTAATACCACATTTCTCCTGCAGTGGCTACTGTGGGAGAAGCATGTGGCTGCCCACAACTTCAGCGGATCACCGAGGCTTTTCAGTTGTTGGACTTATTGCAATCAAGTCTTCATTTAGGGAAGGGAGTTATACAGATAACATAACCCCCTTCATTAAGAATTAAATGCGATCCTGAATATTAAAGAGGTATTCCAAAAATAGGGCCCTATATATAAAGAAAACATTGCTCCCTCGGCCCTCTGTGCCTATTCAGTTGGTATACAATAATTTGTATTGCAATGGCAGCAAAGGATTCTGGGAGATGTTTTTCACTGCAATGAAGCAAGAATTCTTCTAAATTCCGATAACCTTGCACCCTTCATCCAACATCACTGCCTGTCAGTGTCCACCATCACTCATATGAACGAGATGAAGTAATTTCCTATAACCGTGGCCTCACTTCCTCCTTTGAGTTCGAACGTCTCCATAATTCTGTTTGTATGCTCTGTGTAGGTTCAGCTGGTGTAATTTACATGCATGATCTATTTACTTCTCCTCCCGTTCTTTCTCTCTGCTCCCCAAACGTCTCCCGCTGAATTCAATCATTCTCTGTGTTTCTGCTATTTACGGCTTTAAAATATTTTACCATGCAGATTTGTCAACGCGGTGCTTGAAATTAAATCTGAATTGAAGGAACACAAAGGGGCGAATGGAAGGAATACAGGTGGTGTGCCTGTGTATTCGGGAATTAAAGCTTTCACGTGAGGGTTGTACATAAAAGAGACGTGTCGGGTTAGAAAAGAACATAATTCTGAAGATTTTATATTAATAGCTCAATGCCAAGAAGGCTTCAGGTAGAGAGTAAAGCTCTTCTATTCAAAGGTTATTTTAGGGAATTGGCATTCGTAAATGGGATTGATCTGGTAATAACCCAACAGGCTGTGAGGGATGACAAATCCTTAGCCATTAAGAGGTGGGCATGCATGACACGGGAACTCAGTGCAAAAACAGTATATGTGCCCTTTGGTTTTCCAACAGAGTACGTTTGTGTGGTGTCCAATATGCTGTGCTAATTTCTCTGGTAGACAGAATACTATGAGCCATACTATGAGCCATATTTATTACCCCCCACCAAGCTGGGTACTCGTTTTACTGATCTTGGAAGGATGGAAGGCTGAGTTTGAGCTGGCTACCTGAACCATGAGGGGATTGAACCTGCAACCTTCAGGTCATGAGCAAGAGCTTAGGACTACATTTCTACGTCCTTAACACTCTGCACCACACGAGGCTCTATTTAACTATGCTGCCTATAAAAAATCTTGAGTAGCAGCATAGAAAGGTGTCAAAGAATAACATTTATTCCTCCATGGTAATCATAAAAATGATAGCCGAACATTTTTGGGATGACCATGGAGGAATAAAGGTTATTCTTTTATTTGACACCTTTCTATGCTGCTATTTTTTCCTACTACTTCTGGAGTGTATTGGGCCTTTGGGCTCAGGCCCTTCTTTGGTTGTTTGCATTTTTTCCACCTCACTCTAAAGGCCCATTTACACGGAGTGATGACAGCTTTGAGCGATCATTTTGCATAAACTATTAAGTATCTACTCAGCTACTTAACAGCTTATCAGCGTGCAAATGAAGCCTTAGCTGAATGCAGTTAATAGCCCGAGGGCTCTTATCTTCATTCAGCTCCTTTGTTCTCCGATGTTAAACGATGCTATCAGCACTACCCATGAAGAACTCCTGATAAGACCACAGGACGATTTTTAGGTTGACCTAAATTTAACGATCAGCTAGCAGTGTGCGAAAAGTGCACGATGGCTGCGCGTTCAGATGCAACGATTACCGCTCAAACAATCGCTTTTTAGAGATTTTTGAGCAATCATCGCTCTGTGTAAATGGGCCTTTAGGAGGATTTCATTGTGTGCTGCTGTGTACTATTTATTCTGGCCTATACAGAATTTTGTCAGCACTCTAAGAATTTAGATCTCCAGCTATGGCCTCATGTGCACGGTAGAGCAGAACTTGGTGCAAAGAGCTTGCACAGCCCCTTACTACAGAGCTGCACAGCTTCTGTGTGCTGCTCTATATATTCTGTCAGTTGTCTTAAGACCCTTTTACACTGGCCAATAGTTACAAATGAGTACTTGTTAGAACGCCTGGTCAATCAGCCAACGAAAGAGTGAATGCTCGTTGATTGGCTAATTGGTTTGTTAATACAGCCAGAAAAATGATTGTTCTTGGCAGCCCATCTGCCCCTGTGAACAGAAGATGTCCTTCTAAAAGTGATTAAAGTGAATGGTGAATGAACAATTGTAAACGATTGCTCGTCCCCCAATAGAGTCTAATTGGCCTGTGTAAACAGCTAGGCAAACAAGCATCAATCTCGATGACTTGTGACAACGTACTAAAACAGGACCAAAGACACAAAATAATGTCCTTCTGGTCTGGTTCCTCCATTGGTCTTATCTTCACTGAGCAACCAGGATAGTTCTACTACTTAAGCCCCCTACATTTTGCTGTAGCACCTAATGCAAACAGAGGATTTCATGAGTTTGGGTAAGTTTGTGTACACTGCGACTGGTAGAACCACAAATGTGCTAGCTCCCTGCACTGGGAGAGAGATACCCTTTAGAGAGCAGATCTCATTGCACATGCCCAAAAGAGGAGAAAAGGACTACTGATGGATATAACCAGGTTGACAGATACAAATACCAAGGGGCTCTTTGAGTGGTAACTGGTGAAGAACAGTACATCATAGAAAATTGAAAGTATTTGCAAATAGTTTTCATCTATTAGACCTAGGACATGATGAGCCATCATTTGGATGATGGGAAACCCCTTTACAAAACAGAGCCATAATATAGCTCTTTGCCTAAGGCCCTAATCCTAAACATTCTGGTATAACTTTAATGAGTTCTCTTCTCCTGATGCTACACTCACAGCAGTCTAGGAAGTTGAGAAATGGAGTCCTGTTTGGAGTAGTAAACCTGCATCGAATTGTTAGTTATGGAAAAAACTGACCAAGAAACATCATCTCCGCGAACACAACATCTGTCAGACAACTCCCTGTGTCTCATTTTCCTGGATTTTAAGAGTAAAGTGATTGTCTAAAAAAGACAACCCTTATCCATGTCGGGCATATGGATGTCAAAAAGGAGATCACCCAAAAAAGAGGATTGTCCACTTGGGAACCCCCTCTATTAGCCAGATAGGAGAGCTGCTAAGTGTGGTTTCACATCTGCAATGGGGATTCTGTTTTTCTGCAACGTTCAGGGATCAGGAAAGAGGAATCTCCTGGCCGAACGGGTCTGTCTTGTGGCAGAACCAAACAGCGCTGAACAGACCTCATTTACTATAATGGGATACGTTTGGTTTCCACTCAGCTGCCAGGCATTTTGCCAGAAACAAAAGTGCTGCATTCAGTGCCTTTTCTCCAGGTATTTTGTGCCGGATCTGCAATGGAACCTCCAACAGGGCTTAAAATGCAGATATGAACCCAGTCAGGGGCATAACTATAGGGGATGCAGGGGATACGGTTGCACCCGGGCCCAGGAGCCTTAGGGGGCCCATAAGGCCTCTCCTCTCCATATAGGGAGCCCAGTATTATGAATAAAGCATTATAGTTTGGGGCCCTGTTACGAGTTTTGCATCAGGGCCTGGAAGCTTCAAGTTACGCCTCTGAGCCCAGCCCTAAAAAAAAGTCAATGTCGCTCTATGGACGATGCATTACTTGGTCAGTCATATCTGTACGGGCAGTTGAAGCTTCTCCACGTGATAACAGCTGACTGCAATGGATTTCGGAAGCTGGACCCATAACCATCACAGCTTTTAAGGGTTTCCTTAGCAGAATGCAATCAGCTGATTGTCTGGGGTCGTAAGTTATGATAGCGTCTCCCCCTGCTATTGGTGACTTATCCTGAGAATAGGTCACCAACAGTTTTGCTCCTGGAAAACCCCCTTTAATTAAAAAAAATGGTTCTTCTTCCAATGGCTGCATTTAGTTGCTAGACAACAGGACACCACTTCTCATTTTTGCACTGTCTTCTAGATCTTGTAGTTCGAGGCCTCCTGTTCCAGATGTACATTGGCACAAGGCCTTCAGTGAAACCATTGGCCAAATGTGAGGTCTGACCTGAAAGACCATAATAAAGCGGAGTTGTCCTGTCACACACTCCTTGGTAACTGAGGTACATCCTTCCTGCTTCGTGTGCATTGAATTTGTTATTGCTAGTAAGTATTGATCCTGACCTCAGCCTTGTAACAGACTACAGTCCTGCCTAGCCCTTCAATTACTATTGCCTGGTACTTACAGTGCTACTCCTGGTCCCAACTCCTGGCTATTTCCTGACCTCACACTGACAGTATCTCATCTTTAGGCTTGTTTTACCCCATATGCTTTCCTGGTGACGAACCCACGCTCTATGCCAGACCACACTGTGGCACTAACAGTGCTACCATTGCGAGTCTATGACTATTTTAGGGATGAAGACCTGGCAATCCACTTGATGCAAAGTCCATACCTCCTTGAGATGGTTAAGGGTCGACACAAAGGGATTCATTAGACTATGCACACCAGTCTATCCTGTGTCAAAGACACAGTCAACATTCCAGTACATGATCGTAACAACGTTGAGTATGATATTTCATTTGCTTTCAGTTTATATGAACTTACATGCAATTTAAAGGATTACAGCATGAAAGAGTGTAGCGTTGCAGTATAAAGAGCACCCTATAGGGATAGGACTTTAAAGCACATTGATATTTGATAACACCATTGCTATGTCACGGCTTTCAATTATAATTGTGCTCAGTCGGCAACGAAGACCAGTGTGTCATCGTTATAAGGTTAGGATATGTATACTATGGTTATCAGCACTGGCTTAATGCCACAACAGTCAATCAAAGGAGCCACTTAAAGCGTGAAAGGGCAGAAGAGCCTTTAAGTTACAACTTCCAGCTAAGGAAATGTAATCCTGAAAATACAGCTGAAGTAAGGATAAGCCATAACATTTCTGCGTACTTGTGAATGGCTATCATGTTAATACGTTTAGCTTTCTTTCTATATGAACAACTAATTGCCATTATCATTACCTCCCTAGACACTGATGCAGAACAACAATCTCCATACATGTTCTCATTACAAGGGTCTACACACCATAGAAGTAGTGACGGGGTCTATGAAGAAAGAGACTCCACATCAGGTAGACTTCTATCCATCTCCGTAGGATTCCCTCTTTCTATACTTATATGGTAAAGGAGAATTAACTCTTCTTACTTATAAGGAACAGGATTGCAGAACTCGCTTCTCTTTTTCTAGAGTGGAGGCAAACAAAAAGGTGAGCCAATATGACACAGGAAATTCAACTTTGACCTGTAGTGACTGTACTGAGAACTATTTGGACATTTTTGGGTCACTGAGTATGTGCCAATATACAGCATGTATAAATAGACTCAAGGTGCCAATTCTCACTGCCAGTGCCAAGTGAAAATATGACTGACTATCACCAGATCCCATTTCACTGGAGATGCCATCAAATGTTCAGGTCACCTATGAAGACTTGGTGTTCACAGTCAACTTGAATAGATAACCACTTGCTATAATGTCTTGCAGTGCATGCACTAGTAGAGTACATTCCTGCTTTCTGTACCTACTCTTCATCAAGCACTTGCCAAAACTTGAAATCTGATGCTTGTCTCAATGTCTATAGTTTCTGTCATCTCAAGTCCTTCTATTGGCTTTTTCCTCCCAGTGAATAAAATACTGATTAAGAAACGCCTTACTTAACACTTCAAACCCATGAAAGGAAACTTCAGTGTCCAACAAAACCTACATATGGGTCTTAAAGGCCCACAATGACCACAAGTTGGAGGTTCTGACTCCCCAGCCTACTCTTTGCTCCAAGATTGCATCCTTCAAGGTTTCTCTGAGACTTCATATCTTGCTTTTCGACTCAACTCCTAGAGCCCCTCTAAGCCCTTCACTAGTGTATAGTGAACCAAACAGTTAAACTCTGCTTTGGGTTAAATCTCAATCAATCTCTCTCTCTCTCTCTCTCTCTCTCTCTCTCTCTCTCTCTCTCTCTTCTCTTCTCTTCTCTTCTCTTCTCTTCTCTCTCTCTCTCTCTCTCTCTTCTCTTCTCTTCTCTCTCTCTCTTCTCTCTCTCTCTCTCTCTCCTCTTCCCTTCACTTCTCTCTCTCTCTTCTCTCTCTCTCTCTCTCTCTCTCTCTCTCTCTCTCTCTCTCTCTCTCTCTATATATATATACACATATTTTTAAATATATATGTGTTTCTATTATTTATATATTTCATTTGTTTCTGACTGCTCTATCTAGGTGTTCCTATTTTTTTTACAATAAGTGAGTGTATGTGCATGTGTGTATATATATATATATATATATATATATATATATATATATATATATAATATGTGATACAGGCAAGCATGGAGACATACGGGCTCTCTTTGGTATCCTGCGCCATATCAGTCAACATTTTCTGTAACTAAGCCTTTAGGCTGTTGAAGTTGGCATTCCAGGTGGCTCCATAAATTTTCTATTGGTCATAAATCTGATGGTTGGGCAGGTCACAGAAGTGTGACAATGTTGTGGAGACATTCCCGTGACCCCTTTGTGTGTGCGGCCGAGCATTATATTGCTGGAAAATGCCTCTTGGAAGCCGCCATGATAGATAACATTATGTGGCTGTAGGGTGTCCTGAACACATTGCTGAGCTGTCATTGTCCCTTGTACTAGGGGTGACCGACTGGTGTATGTGATGGACTCCAAAACCATCACACACAGTAGTGGGGATAATGTACCTCTCCACAACAAAGGCAGGATTGAGGCACTCACCCCGAGGTCTCCAGACACGAACATGGCCGTAATCAGTGCCCAACTAAACCTGGATTTGTCACAAAAGAAAACCCAGTTCCACTCTGTAGTGTCCAGTTTTGCGGTTCATGACTTCAGTGCAAATGGAGTAGAAAAAAGAGGTTCCCAGCAGCACAGCATATATCCTCACATAGAGCCAGGCAAAACAGTGTGCAAAAGCCAGTCAGGAAGCCTAAACCAGAGAGGCTCCAAGGGTGCAGTCAGGAATAAGGAAATAGTGACTGGCAGCATTCAGCAATGTAGAAAAATACAAGATTTATTTCCCCATTACAAAAATTACGGCAACGTTTCGGTCGTAATAGACCTTCCTCAAGCCAATGACATTGGCTTGAGGAAGGTCTATTACGACCGAAACGTTGCCGTAATTTTTGTAATGGGGAAATAAATCTTGTATTTTCCTTCAGTGCAAATGGAGGCGACGGTGGGTGGGTGTCAAAGGCAGTACATACAATGGGAGCTGTGAGACCAAATGTGCTGCAGCCAAGCACCTGGAAATGCTTCCTACAGACACAGGGGCCTGTAACAATGGTGGACAATGAAACAGTTGGAGTCGTTCATGCTTCTAGGATGATCAGAGGATCCTCTCTACTGGTGGTCTGTCGGGGGCATCCTGAGCGCGGTCGCCTTGTGTGCCCTCACACATACACCGGTCCCAATACCTCCTAGTCTGGTCAGAACAGCCCAGGTGGTGGACTTGTCCTTACAGCCATCCAGCTTATTGCATTCCAATAATGTGTCCCCTCACAAGCTCTGTTAACTGGACAAAAGCTCTTCGATAGCGTCATAGAGGCATGTCTAGTGGTCAAACTCTACACAAGCGGAAAAAGAGGTCCATTACACACAAGTGGTCTCTGAGAGCCTTTTTTATAGGCCAAGGATAGAATTACTTTTAGGGCCGCAGGTGGCAAGACTGTTGATCTAATCCCACCACAACTCTAATTATTTATATATTTGCATGAGCTGCACCTACATGCTGAGTTTTACAGCAAGATGACAACGCCTTCTAGGCGCTTGATTTTTTGGGGTTGTTAGTACTTTGATATATTTATATATATGTATATAAAGTACTAACGACCACTTGTCCATGATTGACGTCGTCGCAGGTCCTAAAGCATAAAACATGCAGAGCCTGACAGCAGCCGTGTGCTGATATGACCTGTGATGATGTCACCGTCATGTGATCAGTCAACTGGGCTCTGCAGCTCCACCCCTGACCATATAATGGCGATATCATCACAGATCCTAAACCAACAGAGCCTAATGATGTATGTAGCAGAGCTGTGTGTCATGTATATGTAGCAGAGCTGTGTGTGCTGTGTGTCACACGCATGTTACAGAGCTGTGTGTGTGATACGCACATGTAAGCAAAAATACAAAAATCCAAGAGCAGCATGAACGTTGCAAACAATAGCATCAGTTTTGATGCATCTTTATTTCTCCACATAAAGCACAATGTTTCAACCTCATGCAGAGGTCTTTTTCAACTTGATAAAGACCTCTGCATGAGGTCAAAACGCCGTGTCTCTATGTGGAGAAATAAAGATGCATCATAACTGATGCTATTGTTTGCACCATCCATGCTGCTCTTGGATTTTTGTATTTTTGGATATTTGTACTATAATTTCCTAATACTTACTAATATATATATATATTAGTAGCAAGTTGGGGTCTGCTTGCCATGGGGCCGCCCACCTTTGATACCGGAATGGCCACCAGCTGTGCAGAAATGCTCCAGGGACATGGATTCTCTGGCTCCTGCCAGCCTTTATTCACAATACATCAAACAGGTATCTCATACATCTACCATCTATAAACACCCCACCTGCGTGTGAGGTTAGGGTTGTCGTCCCTGTCAACCTCGGGCCCTTTGCTGGTCCAATATAAAGTCCATAACGTTTTAGGGTTCACAGCCCACAGGGTGCTGTCACTAACCCCTCCTGGGGCATCTGGAGGGCGTCTTCCTCCGTCAGACAGGGTAACAGGCCCAACTGGTCCACACTGGCCCTCAGGCTCCAAGTCCCTGGTGCGGCTCCCTTAACCGCCTCCCTGGCTCTCTTAGCCAGCGTCTCTCCCTTTCTGGCATAAACTGGCTCTTTTGTAGCCACTTCCTGCTACACCCATCAGGTGTTAACCTTTACCTTTCCTGTCTATAGCTATCAGACTGCCTATCTAGCACCCTCTGCAGGGCAATCTGACATTGCCCTGCTACAATATATATGTATTCCAAGACATGGAGAATCTTACTTATCATTTATTTTATTAGTAGAGTTGTATGCAGGAAACACGATTTGTTTGAACAAAACATATAAATGACCCATTAAGTAAAAAGCTGTTCAATGTAAAGTTCCCTCAGAAGACACTTGGATATTCCTTCCAATTGGCGAAAAAGAAGGCTCAGTCTCCTGGGGTGAAAAGGCTTCTTTACAGTAAGAGCAATGAAGTTGTGGAACCGTCACCTTATTATTTTAGCAGTAACATTCGATGGCTTCAAGAAAAGCTTAGATGATTCCTTGAAACAAAGAACATGAACTTCTTGTTTGAATGTTGATACAGTCTGATCTCTGCATAGGGCCGGGAAAGAAAATGTTTCCTTTTAGGTCAGATCGGCTTATGTATTATCTTTTTTTTTCTTTCCTCTGAATCTACAATATGAGACAAAGTTCTAAGACTTACCTCCCCCTCCTTCCTTTATGCTGTTATTGGATACAGTGAAAGTCTATTAAATTTTTGTTTCTTTTTTTTATTATACCATCTTTTTAAATTTATGTATTTTCCATACTGTTCCACCTTAAGAAAGTGCATGATCAGGACCGAACCACAGCCAGGGATTACTTTATGATAATTAAGCTTCTCGATAGATCTGGAAGGAGATGATAGACCAAGGTGTTCTGATAATGGGCGACAAGCTGAGACGACAGGGTTTCATCTTTGAAACAATAGAGATGAAGTGGTCCTAATGGGTGATCTGCTGTTTCCGTAAATTGAAGCCCCCCCCTCCTGTTTGAGACCCTATAATAGGTACTCAAAACCCTGAGTGTTTCTTTCATCCTGCCAAGTCTTGCAAATGACTTTGGAGATGAGGTGGTCTATGTCTCGGTAATGATGCATTTGCATAACCATACATTATCGTGCTTCCTCTCCACATGTGAAGACCATCGCTGCCTCCGTACTGTTTCGTCTAGAACTGTATATTTATTTAATACATATATTTGTTGGGTTTTTTTCTCCGGGTTGAAGTGAGCTCAATAGTTCCTCCTAGTGCCGCACGTCGGCATCACTACCACGAATGCAGAACTTGTTTAGATGCCGAAAAAAACTGCATTGCGTTTACTGTATGTTTAAAAGCTGGAGTATCGTGTCATGTGACATCTACCGGGAAACATTTTAGAACCTAATACTTGAAGAAATTCAGTGTTATCCACCTACAGTATATATCTGAAAGCTATTTATGTTATCGATCTACCATGTGTCCCCAAAAATAAGACAGTGTCTTATATTAATTTTTGTTCAAAAAGGTTTAACTTTTTTACATGTATAGCTGCCTGGACACTATTTAGATTGACTTTTTCAAATTAACTGTTAGCAGGGCTTAATTTTGGAGTAGGGCTTATATTTCAAGCATCCTCAAAAAGCCTGAAAAATCATTTTGCATCCTCAAAAATTCTGGAAAATCATGCTATGTCTTATTTTCAGGGGAAAAGGGTAATACGTATCATATCGTATGTATCTAAATATCTGCGCAGGCCCTGGTGATGTGGTATATGGGGCTTGTAACCACAACGGATCTTAATATTTATTGTATATTGGTGAGATATAGATATCGTTTAGCAATGTTACTAGATTACTTGTATGGAGCTGCTATTTGGACACTGTGTAAGGCCGGTCTCACATGACCGCGTTTGTATTTAGGATTCCGCGGGCATTGAAGGCATGGACTTTCAGTTTTTACTTCACACTCGCGGATACAAATTGCGTATTCCACGAGCAGAAGGAAAGTTGTAGCATGCTCTATTTCATCATGAAATCCGGGTGGACAGCCTCCATTGAAGTCAATGGAGGTTTCCCAGCCGCTGCCCATACGCAATTAATATTATGTATGGGCTGCGGGTACCCATGTCATTGCTAAGCAACGACACGGGAAATACAAACAAAGGAAAAAAAACTATACTGCGTATCACCGACAGCAAGCCTCCGCGGTCATCTGCAGTATAGTTTAATGAGGTATGCAGGGTCACAGGCCGGGCTCACAGACGGAATCCCTGTTCGTGTGAGCCCGGCCTAAGAGGATGTCGTAATGATGGTGATGATTGTTACTCTGTTCCTGTCGCGTTTGGTTGTGTAACATGTTTGGT
Organism: Eleutherodactylus coqui; assembly: GCF_035609145.1. NCBI lineage: Eukaryota > Metazoa > Chordata > Amphibia > Anura > Eleutherodactylidae > Eleutherodactylus > Eleutherodactylus coqui. The sequence continues at coordinate 40,353,254 of NC_089843.1, read as the reverse complement.
TTAATTCTGTGCCCCCTGTGTGCTGTCAAGGACAACCTGTGCCTGGCACAATGTACCAATTTTACCCACCACCCTGGTAACCAGGGTGAGGTATGTAAGAGAGGGCAATACCGCTATTATTGTATTTTGATGCCATCAGGAAGTACTGGTGGAGTCAAGATTGACAGGGGGGTGACGCCCCCTGTACGTGATTGGCTGGAGAGTTGGTCGGGCTGCAGGTCCTGGCAGCCCAGTAAGGTTAGTCTACAGTTCTATTTATTTTCATTGCAGACAGCAGCCCCCGCAGCAGCTGCAGGTGCAAGGGGCTTACCCACTGGTGCCCCAGAAAGCGGCACCCCCCTCTGTGTTTAAGCGCAGAACGGGGTCGGGAGCAGGGAGGCCACACCGCTGTGACCACCAGCTGAAAGCGGTCCCCCTCCCCTCCACCCCTGAAGCCTGTACGCCAGCAGCAGTAACATCTTCTGAGCCCCTTGGCCCTCCATTTATTGGGATGCAGACCGGGCCCCACACATACACCCAGCTGGAAGCGGCCCCCGCACACAGCTGTGAAGTGTCTTCCCCGGCGGTGTCCCACAAGGCGGCCCCCCGATGTCTGTATTTAACAGCACTGTGCACTCGCCAGCTGGGAGGCCAGAGCGGCAGGGCACACAGACTGACAGCCGGTGGATGCACAGTACAGGAGGAGGACAAAAGGAAGGCACAGCGGCGGCCGACAGTGACTGACTGCCGGCGGCCGCACAGTGCAGGAGGACACCAGGGAGCCCAAAGCGCCAGGGGACACTCACTCTCTGCCACCGGCTGCACAATGGAGGACTACAGCAGGGAGGGCACAGCGGCGGGGGCCAGTGAGTCTCAGGTGCCACACGCAGAGACGACTTACACTCAGGCAGGGGAGGAGAATCACACGGCTGTCCAACAATCCATCCTAGCACCTTCCAGGACCTGCAGCTATTCAGCCAATTGGGAGCTAGGGGTGTGACAGGGTGGTTCCTCCTTGGAAGCATTGCCAAACCCCTAGCTTCCGGTGCCGTCAAGATACAAGAATACTGGCAGTGCCCGCCCTTGTAGTAGTGAAGAGATAGTGAAACTGAAAGATGACTAGGGTAAGCTTGAAAACTGAGTGTGAGGATTGAGCCTAAGGCTGGGTTAACACTGGCTGGATTTGCCTTGGAAATTCCGTCTGGAATTTCGCCACGGCGAATCCGCCTGCAGCCGCTAATTCTGGGCTTAGCCAGCCATGTGGATGAGATTTCTCAGAATCAACGGATTCCTGGCGGAAATCTTGCGGTTTTTCGCTGCAGCCAAACCGTGAGATTTCTACCCGGAATCCGCCCAGTGTAAACCCAGCCTAAGGCAGGGAGTGAGAGGAACGGGGAACCATTAAAGAAGTGCATGGATTGTACCTCCATCACTCAGGAAAAAAGCAAGTTTTCCACGTTCTGGTTGAGTAAATAATTTAATTGCCAGATGGATACAAACCCTGTTCATTCCTGTGTTAGCGATGCCCAAACTGAGAACTACTTGATACAAGTGGGTGACAGTTCGTCGAGTGAGTTTCCGATGCTGAGGAAACAGAACTAGGCTGAGGATGTGGAGATGAGGGCACTTCCCCAAGGGGCAACAATGATATGGACACGAGAAAATCGCAATTAAATCGCGTTTTCGTGTGATGCGATGCAAAACAACATGAGCTACAAACCCCCCCCCCCCCCCCCCCCGCAAATTGTGGCTGTATTGAGCAATTTTGTAGTCTTGCAATGTTGCAGGCTACAAAACATCACTTGTGTGGAATAACCTATAGGAAAGCATGGGCTCTACATACATGCAATTTGTAGCACTGTCGCATTGCAAGAAAATCGCCCGTGTGGAAGCAGCCTAAAGTTTCCCCTAGACCCTGATGAACGAGTTTCCGGTAGGCCCCTGTCCACCATGAGACTACACCATCTACATGCTGATCCCGAACCTGCTGCACTGGACTCTACGGCTCATCATCTCTTACAACTGTATGGTGATTGGTACTTATTTAGGCACGGTGCAGTACATTATTTTTATAGCATATGGTGTTGGCAACTCTGAATAGAACTATTATTTAGGCAACTGTGTAACTTGGCCATCATGTGGCCTCAGGATAAGGCTGTGTTCGACATATGCTCTAGGAAGGCTCTATATGTATGTCAAATGTATTCATAGGCCCCCATAGACTTGATGGATGGCAAAAGAGTTTTGGGCATCTGCCTACAGTGAAGTACTTCATATGGGAATAGGATGAGGGCAGCAGAAGTTGTAGCACACAGCACCATACCAATCTAACGCAGACTCTGCATCTGTTTATAGCAAGCCAATCAATTAAAGTTGCCTGAAGGTGCAATCCTTTTGGTCCTAAACAAACTCTCATTAATAATAAACACGCACTGTAAAAACAAGATCTACGGCCCCATAAATCTGGACGGAAGGCTTCTGATTCTTTATCATAACATGAAGAATGACAATTTCAATTAATTCTTCCATGATCTCATCCCCCGATCGGCACCGTCTGAGCACACATGGAATATACTGGTTGTACCTATCGGTTTATAAATTATACTGTGTCATAAAGCAAATATTTCACGGGTTGATTACTTGTGTAATTGGCTTCTCATCACTGTGCCGCACGCATTACAGTTGGAGCACGTAAGTCTAAATTGTTTCGTTGCGCTGCACAGCTGAGATTAATGCTTTTCTCGAAGTATAATTTCCCCGTTGCAAACTTTGCTGCAAGCCAATTTTCTGACCAATGCAAATGCTACAGGATAAAGGATGTAAGGTTCAGTCGTTAGCACTTGGAAACACGCCGCAGTCTCGCATTTTACTCAAACACTGAATAAATAGCTGTTTACTTAATCAATGGATCCCTACATTTCTCCTTGTGGCGGGTGGATTAAATAGACGGAGCAGGAAAAAAAAAGGACAAAAAGGACTGAGGCAATTTGAGGGGAAAGTCATCCAATATTGAAATGATCAAAGCATCTGCTAGTACCAGTCTCACGCAAAATCCTAAAACCAGAAATCAAAGACTTGTCCTCACTAGGAACCTACAATCCCCGATGGTCTCCTGAGGATCGCGCGGGCTGCGGAGTTAAAAGGGAAATGTAAAAAGATAAACGGCGGCTATAAAACGGATAAAATTCATAGGTTTTTTTTGTTCCCTTCTGAGTTTCAGAAGGTATTTGCCATTTTACACAAGTGGCCAACGGGTTATTATTCTGAATATTCTAACGAGGACGGAGCCATTCATCTTCAAAAGGGATTTGGCTTCTTTATCGGTGATACACATAAAACAAAAACATACACAAATGCAGCAGAGTTGCGTTTGTGGAATATCATAAAAGGGTCTCGTGAAGAGTAACATATGTCAAAAATGTAGTTGTATGGTAGATTATCATATAGTACTCTAGTCCTGTATCTAAGTACTGTGGTGCTGCTGCAAATACCATGCTTGCTTGCTTCCTTCCTCCTGTCCATCGGTCCTTCCATCTGTCTTTCCTTCCATTGGATTAATGTAAGTAACAGCCAATCTTCTATACGAATATAAAAGTGGGAATTTGTGTTTAGATTAAAAAAAAAAAGGTTTGCATTACTGTTTTTTCAATGACTTGGGAGAAACCAAAAAGTTCTTTGATAATGCTTGATGGGGCGTGGGAGCTACCGAGCCCTCAGACATAATTAATGCAAGGAGAGAGGCCCGGAGGTCAACTACAGCGGGGACCGGGTCGTCTTGGCCCGATTTTGAGTAGGTCGCACATACCTGGGAACAGAGCCCTGGGCCCGGGCGCTAGGCGACCTCGGCATAATCTCTATAGACCTCAGAATCCTAAGATCTCATATTCCTAGTGGGGGGACCCCATGGTGGCTGCCCACGACCCCTCTACGCCTTGCAATATCTCACATTGTTGCTCACTTACAAGTATACTCAAGACTGTAATGTTGATTGGAAAACTAATAAACATATTTTGAAAGAAAAGTGGGAATTTGTTTCTATATTAGTTTGTTCTTCGTAGGCTCCTACATGGCTTGATGGATCTCAATCATGCATGGTACACATGCTCTTCATGATCCAATTCAAAATACCTTGGAGGGTGGATTGGAGAAGGGAGGATGGAGGGTTCTGTTGCGCAATCACAGCACAGCTTTCATTTTACCAGATGACCTTAAAGGGGTTGAACCAAGGTTTCAAGTTAAACCCTAACCACAAGATAACCTGTTAATTGTTGAGGGTTTCACTGCTGAGGCCCCTACCGATCTCAAGAATGGGTGCCGCGTGTTTCCCGCTACTTATCATTGCGTGAATCACTTCTTCCACCACAGGGGCATCAGAATGAATGGAACACTGGATATTTTAATGGGGCTGACAGAAATATCCAAGCACTTGCCACTTCTGTATCTTGGCAGTCTCATTGAAAGTGAATAGAGTGCTAGCGCTCTTGTGTGACTACTGCTCCATTCAGTTTATTCCTCACGCTAGGGGTCCATTAACCCTGCAGTCAGGATGACGGAGGACATAGGTTCCCTGTTCTCGAGATTGGCGGGGGTCTTAGCAGCGAGACTCCAACTGATCAGCAAGTTATCCTGTGGATAGGGGATAACTTGGTAAAACCCCTTTAAGGAATGATGATTGTTTTTTTATGCAGTTTCAAAAAATGAGGCCTATTGTATAATCTGTGGCAAAATAAGGTGCTTTGTGATTCAGTGTGGTGAATAATTTAGACGTGTGGTGGATCCGGAAGGCCTCCGAAAAAACGGAAACCCATCGCACAAATCCAGCCGAAAGTGAAGAAAGTAAAATTACTGTGAGTGAGTGAGACAAGTGAACAACATGACCAATGATTTAAGATTGAGTGAGAAAAGGTCAGGAGATGAAGGGCTGTAGAGACCTCGGAATAGCATGAGGTGCTAATTCAAAAAGAGAGGGAAAGAGCCACTGTATCAAGGGCATTAGAAACTACAGAACAGCATGAGGCCGAACTTCAAGCATTGCAGGAAAGAGTCAGTATATCAAGGGCTGCAGAGACCCTGGAACAGCATGAGGCCATAATTAAAAAAGAAGGAAAGAGCCAAGACATCAAGGGCTACAGAAGCCCCGAAACAAGATTAGGTCCAAATTCTAAAAGAGAAAGACAAAGGCAGTGCATCAAGGGCGGCAAGGTATTCCAATTTGTTGCTGAATGGTTTTCAAAATGATCCTTACAAGGACTATGAACAAAATCTGAATGTTATTATTGGGCGAATGGACCAAATATGGAATCCCCGGGCAATGCCAGGTATATAAACCTGTATTAATTATTCACTTCTTTTCAACTCCAGGGACAACTATACATGATGTGCTATATGGCAGTGCCAAGAAGCAAAAAAAAAATGGCTTGGACAAAAGGAATGTAGAGAGATGATCCAGGGTCTGAATTATGGGGTCTTGCTTAAGGTCTGGTTTGGAGTATGACCTGAGGTCTGAATATGGGGCACATATATGGGGTCACTATTATGAGGTCTGGGGTCTGAATATTAGAGTTGTACTATGGGGTCTAAACTATGGGTTTGGGGACTGAATAAAGTTGTCAGGAGGCCAGAAAAACACTGGTGTGTCCAGTATTCATACTGGGAGGCCAGTGCCACTAGAAATTCTGCAGAATCTGTAGAGTAGATACTGTACAGTTTATTTAGTGAGATATTAGTTACATATTCATTTAAGGGACTACTATATGTGCAGATCTAGAGGACATAATTGCCAAATCACTCTCTGTGTTAGGCCACACCCTAAAAACCATGCCCTTTTTTACCATGGCCAGTATTTTTTTGGTGAGAAAGGTGGCAATCCTTGGACTTAAATATGGTCCCTGATGAGGGACATACATAGAAGAGAGGGGGCCCCATAGCAAATATAACAATGGGCCCCTTACTAAGGTGCTATATTTTGGCACCCAAGACATAATGGTTTGGTGTTCATTTTCCCTTTCACTCATTTCTATGAACCTTCAGACAATGTCCAACCCTTTTGTTTTAGAGCAATTTAGCTCCTCTGGAGAAGGGAGTCTTGCACTGGTTTTAGCCGCCCAGTAGAAAAAGGGGTGGAACCAAAAATTGCTGGGCACCTCTTTCCATGGGCCCTATGGTGCCCACATAATCTGCTGCTTAGATACGCCCTTGGGCCTTGTCTAAAGTATGTTCTGACAGCTGACTATTAAGGTCTCAGCTATGGAGTCTGAATAAAGGAGTTTAAAGCCCAAATTCTGGGGTCTGAAATAATTTTGGGGTCTGCTCTGAATTAAAGGGGTTTTCCAGGAATTATATAAACTTTACAAAAAATCTTAGAGGACTGTTGTAGGCAATTCCTCCCCTCTATGATGCCCTCACTTTAAGGGCAATATAGAGGATATCAGAGAAAAGCCACATGAAAGGCCGCTACAAAGCTCCCCACATGGCAAACAACACCCTGATAAACCATGCTCTGTTGGAGCTCAATCCCATTCACATCAAGCACAGTAGCCCGTGAAGATGAGCCAATGAATCTGTTCAAACAATGAAGGGACTAGGACAATCACTGTAGCACCGCAGCCTTTTCATTCTGGCGATTGAAACAAGAGTCTGAACCCACCCATCAAACATTGAGGTCCTTAAGCTCTGACCCATAACCAATCTTGTTTAAGATGAAGGAATTAGAACAAAGTGACTAGAGATCTGTAAACTTTTGAAGAGGTCTACAAGTCCTGAATAAGAAAATGGTGATGCTGGTCCAATATGTTACATCTACATGTAGTTTGTATGTTCCCCCTGCCTTTGTGTGAGTTTATTCCTAATATTCACCTTATATATCACATACATATATTGAGAAGAAGAAACACAAACACAGGGAGAACATACAAACTCCATGCACATGTTGTCCTTGGTCAGATTTGACCCCGAACAGTGATGACCACTGAGCCATATTGGCCCACTAACACCTTTTAGTGGACTTGGATGGGTTCATGCCAAGCCGAACTAAGGAACATTCGACCCAAAACAGGGTTCTACTGGTTTGGTTAGCTAAATACTAAAAGTGACCCCAATTTCCACAAGATCTTTTGTTTTTCATGAGCTTCCAGAAGTGACATATATGGTTGTCCCATTTTTTTAATCATTTGCAAATATAGTCTCACGTTAAGATCCAATTATCTAATACTAAAGATTGTGAAAAGAACTTTCCATAGCGCAGTCATTACAGTGTAGCCCGGGCTCGTTTGCTGTAACCTCAGCAAATAGTAGTAACTCCATGTAAATTTGCTTTTTAATGTTCTGCTATGATTCAGTCAGATGAGACACGTCGCTCGGTCAACCACTGCTCTTAATTGTATGGACTCCGTAGGAATGCTGAAGTAATTAGATCAAGGCTCATTTATTGGCGGCATTGTAAATATCTCTGTCAAACCAAGCTTAAAGCTTTCCAAATCTGGCAAGACAAACATGCGGGGAGCTTCAGCTTTACCTAAACTCCGATACACGTTCCCTGGGGGTTCAATGTTCAATGGTGGAAACCTGAATCAGTCATTACAAGAGATGTATGCTGTGAAATTACATTTCTGCCTTCTTGGGAACGGTTGTAACCATCGTGCCATGCAGTGAACGGACGCCACTGAGATCATCAGATAAATCCTCAGCAGGCCTCAAATTCATCTAAAACTTCAACTAAGTATCCACATGAATTTATTACTTTTTTAAGAAATGCAGGAAAAACATTTCATTTAAATAAAAGTCAATGCTCTTCCATTAGGAGAAGGAACATTTGAGAGGAGAATGGCGGCAAGACTTACCATGTTCAGACGTGGGGTCCAGTGACTGACATGGTGGAAAATGTCATCTATGTAATGAGGGGGTACAGAGAAAGCCCTCCCCTCTGCTGAGTTCTCTGACACATTTATTGTTTTAATTGAATTAAGGTTGGCATTAGAGATGAGCGAGCATACATGTCCGAGCTTGATGCTCGTTCGAGTATTAGGGTGCTCGAGATGCTCGTTACTCGAGACGAGCACCACGCGATACTCGTCTCGATTAAACGAGCACTGACCATTGAATTCAATGGAGCCGGCAATACAGCCGGCTCCATTGAAAGCAATGGGCTGCCGGCGATCACGGGATGAATTTTCGGGAAGGGCTTAAATATATAAGCCCTTCCCTGCAATTCATCCAGAAATGTGTAAAAATAAAAAAATATATATATACTCACCTGGTCCCGGCAGACGGAGTTCAGCGCGGCCGTCCTGCAGTCCTCCTGAACTGCTCTGAACAGCTGTGAGTAGTATTCAGCAGCCGGCGATTTAAAATCCCCGCCTGCTGAATGAGTTGCCTCTAATTGGTCACAGCCTGACCAATCAGAGGCAGATCTCACTCACACACCCATTCATGAATTGATGAATGGGTGAGTGACTGCTGCCTCTCATTGGCTCAGATGTCAACTAGAGATGAGCGAGCACCAAAATGCTCGGGTGCTCGTTACTCGAGTCGAACTTTCAGTGATGCTCGAGAGTTCGTTTCGAGTAACGAACCCCATTGAAGTCAATGGGCGACTCGAGCATTTTTGTATATCGCCGATGCTCGCTAAGGTTTTCATTTGTGAAAACCTGGGAAATTCAAGAAAGTGATGGAAACGACATCACGAAATCCCCGCCTGCTGAATGAGCTGCCTCTGATTGGTCACAGCCTGACCAATCAGAGGCAGATCTCACTCACACACCCATTCATGAATTCATGAATGGGTGAGTGACTGCTGCCTCTCATTGGCTCAGCGCAGGGAACAATTCTGTGTCGTTCCCATCACTTTCTTGAATTTCCCAGGTTTTCACAAATGAAAACCTTAGCGAGCATCGGCGATATACAAAAATGCTCGGGTCGCCCATTGACTTCAATGGGGTTCGTTACTCGAAACTAACTCTCGAGCATCACTGAAAGTTCGACTCGAGTAACGAGCACCCGAGCATTTTGGTGCTCGCTCATCTCTAGTTGACATCTTAAAATACAGGATCTTCCCTATATACAAGTACAGTAGGTCGGAATTTGCCATTTAACTCGTTGAGTATTATGAGGATTCGGTGACTTAAAGGGTTTGCCAATTATCTAAAACCATTTGACAGTGTGCATATAGAGAATGTCTATATAACACATTAAATACTCTTATAAATATAGTGTCTAAGAAGTGTGGAATGAAAATGGTTCGGTAGAAGGTGATCTAATTTTGCATAGAAGCTAAGGAGGAAAGAGAAACTCTGTTGGGTCATGTCACCAAAATGACAGCCATTTTGAATGCAGTCATCTTCGATTGCACTCTCATTCTTCCAATGGGAAGGTAGGTGTGTGATATATCAGACTGGCAGAGAATTTCACCAGGAAAATAAAGATGTGCTTCATTATAACATAACTATATTCCTTCTCATGTTTTTCTTCAATAAAGGAAATGCAAATGATGGCGTTATTTTAAGCAGAACGTCTTGGTATCGATTATAGGAGCTGCAGGCTTTAGATGAGGTACAGCGCAGTAATCTGATACAGAAACAACTGTCAATTTGCAATAGTACAGCTCAGCTAATTTATTAGGGGATTGTCTGTTAACAACTTATTGACAGTTTCCAACAGTAACCAGAAGAAGTGTGACTGCAACAGTGAGGTATAATGCAGGACGTAACTAAGGATTAGTACAGGATAAGTAATGTATGTACACAGTGACTCCACCAGCAGAATAGTGAGTGCAGCTCTGGAGTATAATACTGGATGTAACTCAGGATCAGTACAGGATAAGTAATGTATGTACACAGTGACTCCACCAGCAGAATAGCGAGTGCAGCTCTGGAGTATAATACAGGATGTAACTCAGGATCAGTACAGGATAAGTAATGTATGTACACAGTGATTCCACCAGCAGAATAGTGAGTGCAGCTCTGGGGTATAATACACTGTGTAACTCAGGATCAGTACAGGATAAGTAATGTATGTACACAGTGACTACACCAACAGATTAGTGAGTGCAGCTCTGGAATATAATACTGGATGTAACAAAGGATCAGTACAGGATAAGTAATGTATGTACACAGTGACTACACCAACAGATTAGTGAAAGCAGCTCTGGAGTATAATACAGGATGTAACTCAGGATCAGTACAGGATAAGTAATGTACGTACACAGTGACTCCACCAGCAGAATAGTGAGTGCAGCTCTGGAGTATAATACAGGATGTAACTCAGGATCAGTACAGGATAAGTAATGTATGTATACAGTGACTCCATCAGCAGAATAGTGAATGCAGCTCTGGAGTATAATTCAGGATGTAACTCAGGATCAGTACAGGATAAGTAATGTATGTACACAGTAACTCCACCAGCAGAATAGTGAATGCAGCTCTGGAGTATAATACAGGATGTAACTCAGGATCAGTACAGGATAAGTAATGTATGTACACAGTGACTCCTCCAGCAGAATAGTGAGTTGAGCTCTGGCATATAGTGCAGGATGTAAATCAGTATAGAATAAGCAATATCATGGAAACAGATTTACTAAGATGTTAGAATCAGCTTCCTTTTTTACCCCACCTCTTGAGCGCTATATATTTTTTTGAGTGCCACTTTCTAAAAAAGTGACGTGAAAAGTTGCAAAATTAAAAAAAAATGGTATGCACCAGGATTTTTGACTTTTGCATGAGAAAAAAACTGGTGGTAATAAATTGATAAATAATTCCCCTTTATGCGAGTAATCTAAACTAAGAGAATTATCATAATGCATGACAAACGGTTAAATGTCCCCTTCAGCGCCACATGTATTACATAACACTCTCCTGGTGGATCCATGCTTTTCCCATCCACATTCTCCGACCACAACCAAGTCCCCTGCCGGAATGTCAGCAATAAAAGAAAATCCATTTTAAATTTTACACTTCAATGAATTTACCGTTTTAGACATTCAAAAACTTAAATCAAATCGAAACTCCCTGATCTCCTATCATTAGTATTGCCATGGAGATATCCAACGGCAGCTCTGACCAAGCAGTGGCCATCTTTAAATCAAACAAATCCTTAAACCTTGGAGGACATTTATCGGTAATGAGAAAATGTAGCAAGTGCTATGTTATCTAATTATGATTCTTGCCTCAGACACTTCCGCACACCCTATTTGATCTCAGGCAGCCACTATTTCTCCGAGTTCTTCAAGAAGCCGTAATAGTCTGAAAGTTAGGAGGAGAAATACTTCATTGTGACGGTAAAAAGCAGCTGTGTCTGTAGGATAACACAAAGTACAAAGCTCAACACTCAAAGAGAAGGACCGGGGAGGTGAAACTGGGTGTCCAAAGAAAATATAGAAAGCTCGTTAAGGATAAATGCAATTATTTGTAATTTTTGAAAAATTTTCGGTTCTACTTTTTCTTATGCTTTTAGGCCTTTTTTGTGTATTTTTAATGTTTGCCTGGCCTTCAGACAGCTTGTCTGGTTGGTATGCAAAAGCTTCACCTATACCGTAGACCTCATTGTCCTCTATATACTTTTCAGTCTTATTAGTCTGTGAGCCTCAATAATTCAGTACTTGTTGGTTGCACTGAGGTTAATAGTCTGGATAGTGTATGCAGAAACCAGGGAGGGGGAGGTGAAGTATTAGGAAGTTGGCTTATAAAGATAGAAGACTTCATAGGCAACTAGCAGGGTCAAAACCTGACAGATACAAGGAAAAGCAGATTTGTGGTTACAATTAGCAAACTTTTAACCCTTTCTAATCCAGTGTCTGACGTCTAAAGACATTCTGATTGAAGGCTGTACAGCTCCGAAGTCGGAAGACGTCCGGCAGGGTATTCTTACTGTAGATCACTGGCCGCTCTGTTGTCGGGGTCCTCTCCAGCATGTCCCATACCGCAGTACTGGCTCTAGCCAGCAGATGGCACCATTGTATAATTGCAGAAAGAGAAAGCCCCCTAGGAAACCCTGAATCCAAAATTGGATTTCAAACGGTTAAAGAATTCGGTTTGGCTGGTTTGCCGAATTTGGGCATGACTAGGAGAAAGGAGATTGTGTGCTGGAAACCTCTGAACACATTCAACACAAGGCGCCTCAATTTGGTGGAAAGACCACAACAGACCCATTTTATTAACAACATATGAAATTACAAAACGATACATAAAATACTTAAACAACCCGCATGAAACGGCTTCTTTAACAATTTCTTTAAAGCGCAAACACAATGAATAGGAACCAATGAGAAGTCCTTCAAGGCAAACCCCTTTGCAAATTACTTTGTTTCTGCAACAAATTCCGGCCATGATCTGCCTGGCCAGAGGACGCTGTTATGGCACATAGCTATACCCTCCGAGGGAACACCAAAAGATAGAACATGCTGAGATATTCTTCCTTGCACTCGCGCTCATGTGAATAAGTTCATTCAAACGATTAGAGTTCATATTCGTGCAAGTTTTGCCTTGGCTATGTGAATGTAGCCTTAGCCACTCTTTATCTCACAATCACTCTTCCCACCTCCAATTCCGCCCCTCCTGCCTCTTTACTCCTGCCCTACATAATTCCTTTGCACTGGACTACTCCGCCTGTCATGGCCGCCCTTACTTACTCCTGAGGATTCACTCTTCTAAAAGTTCAGTTCAATCCAAATTAGTTTGAACCGAACCCAAACTTCACTAATACCCTTAAAACTGTTGGACAACACTGTATAAGAGATACACAAGCCCTGTACAACAGAAGGAAGGAAAAGGAAAGGAATAATCTTTATTTAGTGGGTTTGGCCGAGATGAACTGCCTGAGGTTTGAGTTTGTGCAAACCAAACTTTTAGCAAAGTTCGACTGTATTGTTTCACTTAATACTTGTGAAGGGTTTAGAGGGCTCTAAAAGATGAATTTAAAAGCCTTGTGTGACGCAGAGTGTTAAGGCAGCTCATGACCTAAAGGTTGCAGGTTCAATCCCAGTGTGGTTCAGGTAGCCGGCTCCAGATTGACTCAGCCTTCCATCCTTCCGAGGTCAGTAAAATGAGTACCCAGCTTGCTGGAGGGATGGAGTGGAATGTAAAAAGATGACTGGGGAAGGCAATGACAAACCACCCCACAAAAACAGTCTGTCTAGAAAATGTCACAATGTTACCCAACGAGTCAGGGGACTTTACCATAAAAGATGATTTGGGTTGGAAATATAAGGTCTCTTGAAGGTTACAATCCTGGAGCAGAGGGTAGGGTAGGGTAGAGTCAGAGCCTCCAACCCATATGTAGGTGTTGTTGGGCATTGATAGTCTTGTAGGAGGAAGACAGAGATTCCTTTAGCTGGTTTAATGTGTTAGGTAAGAAGTCTCTTAATCAGTATTTTATTTATTCAGTGGCCATAGCTGCTAGAAGAGCTTCTCGATGCTTAATAACTTTGTCTTTCATTTTCTTTTAGCAATTGCGGCATTAAAATCCACACAATGGTCATTTGACAACTTTTTGTATTCGCTTCAATTACTTTTTTATTATTTTGGGACTTCTACATATTTATAGACAAGATAATGGCTTCTATCATTATCTCAGTACTTTCAGCATTACTTATTTTTTTGGACAAATATGTCAGAGACATCTACATTACAGGAATTGGAACTGACTTCATGACGGAACAATATAAAAATTGCATTTCGGGCTTGTTTATCAGAATCCTGCCTTGTTTTCAACATTCAGCCGGCATTATGATTCATATTGTAGCTCCTGCTTGTGGGAATAAGTTTCTATTCTGCAGTAATTTGACATCCTCTCCGCTGTGATACCGCAAAGCTGATTTATGCACAGTTCGACATATTTAATTTACACAGTGGCATCTACCTGCCAGATGCAGAAACCTGACTTGGAGAGGACAGGACAACCATAGTAAAATGTGTCCTCGAAAGAGGTGAGATTTGGGAAACGTAAGACAATGTAAACAAATGACAGATTTAGCTAAGTTTAACTTGACCGTGAAAATATTCTGCAAGGAATTATCTTATATCGAGGCATTCAAAAGCTATCTTAGCGCTTCATTGGAAAGCAATTGAAAGGGTAAACCAACTGTGGCACAGAAAGTTATTACGAGTTACAGCCTCTATTATGAACGATGTGGTGGGTCTATGCAAACAATGAAAGGGATCCAACGCTCATGAGAACAAGGCATCCCTTCCATTGTGTTAATCGGTGGAAGTCCTCGAGGTCAGGTCTCCACTGATCGAACATTGTTGACTTATACAAGTGGTGCTGCGGATATGTAAAGAATGAATAGCAATCCTGGGGGCATTGCAGCTCCTTCAATCTGTTGACAGCTGGAGATCCTAGAAGTCGAACCCCCACTGATCAAACATTGACAGCCTGTTTTTAAGAATAGGCCATCGATGTTAAGTCTTGGGAAACCATAATTTTGAAGATTCACCACCAGGATCTGGATCATCCATATACCTTTCCGGGACACTGAGGCATCTTCTGCATAATTTCCCATAGTTGAGATTAAGTGCATGTATGTTAACTTCTTCTACACCCCAAAGTTTCATGTGTGCTCTGTACTTACTAACCCTCCCCATATGTTTTTACCAGAATGTCCCGTCTTGTTTATGAGGTCTTCACCTTACTCAGTGCCTTTACCATGACTTCTGTGTTTGTCTTTGTTCCTCTAGCTGTTGGTTGTCTCTTGCTTTTTTTAAACTACCACCTCTTTCAATAAATCTATTTCTCTTTTCACATACCATAACATAATTTATGTATTTTCAAAATATGTCTGATTTAGTCAAGGATCCATTGGATTGCAATGATCCCAAGGCAAACTCCAAATGATTTTTATGGCCTTTCCTCCTAATTAGTGTTGAGCGAATGGAACCAGTTGAACCCTCTTTTGGAACAAACTTTGCTAAAAGTTGAGTTTGGCATGAACCCAATGGTTCTCTTCACTCAACATTAGTCCTGAACACTAGTGTATAACACTGTATAAGAGCCATAAAAGCCCTATATAGCACTCTCACACTCTAACACAGTGCTTTATACCAGTTTTAGGGGTTTTGATGTACTTCTGATTCTGTTCTAACTAATTAGGTCAGGTAAGAGAATGGCATACAGAAATAAAATTGATATTACTTACCACTTTACGGTGCCCCCATTCTAATGCTACAGATCCAGCCCCCCCCCCCCAACCCAACCCCCAGTCACCATCTGAAACAAGGAATGATGATGTCACATTTATGACTCACATGACTGCTACAACTAAATATCTGGCCTCAGCAATCATGTGTCATTCATGTACGATGCAGTGTTGATTCGAGCAATGAATGTGACTTTATCACTTCCTGTTTAAACAGGGACAGTTGCAGGGAGGTCGGGGTTGTCAGCTTTTGACTGGAGGTATAGCATAAGGGTGAATTTTGGCTATTTTCTTTTTCGTGCTATTCCCTACTTTGCTGCAAGTTTTATTAAAGGTTGGAAAACCCCTTAATTCATAGACATGATGCAAAGAGCCAAAGTCCCCTTTGGATAGGTAGCCAGACCTGCCGTCACCTTTGGCAACCCAACAACGCTGGGAAGGGGAGCCGTGGTCCCATCCAGCAGAGGAAGACAGACATTTCTTCGGCTGTCATATTACAGATCCCTGCAGCAGTACCATAATACCATCATGTCCATCAGGCCTTGTGGTCTTCATATTTTCATGGACTATGATGCACAGTCCGTTAATATAGCTTTCATGTGCAAGAATCCATAAAACAAGCTGGATCTCCATCGCTTTAATTATGTATTAAACCTATGTAATATTTTTGGACAGATTTACAAACTCAAGAGATTAGCAGATTAATCCAATGTTATTTTATTTTCTTTTATTTAATTTCGCAATTCTCTCCTCTTCTTTAGCGAATCTAATTTTATGGTAATATGTTCCTTAGATAAAAATGAGTAATTTCTCCGTAATGATCCATTCTATGAACTGCAGAGAGATGGTTTACTGCACCTGTTTTTCTCAGGCAAAGTATGAATTATGAATCCACATAATCTGTGATTCGCCCATACCAGTTCATTTTTCATCGCCCTTAGTCAGTGCTGGCAATTCTGAATGTATTTAATGTGGCAACAGGATTCTGGGGGCAAAATATGAGCTTGATTTGTTCCTGCACCTGTAAATATGGTCACAATTAATCATTGGCTTTAGAAAAAAATTTAGGCGTCAACTTCTGTTGAATGGATGGAAAGTAGATACAATTTTTCTAATAGATAATACTGAGCTTCATTGGCTGCTTCTGTATCTTCCATTGGCTTTGATTGAACAGCCATTTATGGTCCAGGGAACAGGATCCATCTACCGATCCTTGACTAATATTCTGTACAAATAGTTCTTAGTTTTAGTCTTACTAGGAAATGTTGTTGACTACCAATTTGACAACTATTACACTTCCCACAAGGACTACCATTACAAGAGTCTTCGTAGGTAATATTTTGCCAGTTGACCACGAGATGTATAATATCTGTAGTAGCTGTAATGGCAGGCATAGTAGTGGTCTTAGGATATGCCATGAATGTATGATTGGTGGAAATCTCACTGCACTAACCTTATTGTAAGGGGGCACCTTAAAGGATTAAAATGTTGCTGCATCAATGGACTGAGATGGCCCAAAATTTGCACCAAATTATCGCGTGCGCCAAAATTTGTAGTTGCGCGACTTTGTAGCACCACATGCGACTTTGTAGAGCTACAAAATAGTGGTATTGCCACGAGAAGACGCAGCGATATCACACGGACCAGCGATGCTATATCACTGCAATTTTCTCACGGCGATGCCATGCCGCCTGTGTGAAGGATATCTAAGAGTTAAATAATATGCTAACTTTTTTTCTCTGGGCCAATACGAATGCAGCAATACTACATGTGTGATTTTTCTTTACATAGAAAAGGGAGAAGGATGAGCTTTGGCATTTTTATTATTATTTTTTCGTTTACTTTTTTAAATAGTTTTTTTTTACTTTTATTTTTGTCCCTCTAGGGGACTTGATTATTACCATTTGTTACCATGCTATAAAGTACTATACACTATCACAGGGATCCAATGGGTGACAGAGGGAGCCTCCTCCCTCTGTCAGGCTTTTTACATGCCACAGCCGCACTGACCGTGGCATGTAAAGGGTTAGGCAGTAGAGATGAGCGAACGTGCTCGGCCCCGCCCCTTTTTCGCCCGAATACCGCGATTTTCAAGTACTTCGGTACTCGGGCGAAAAAATTCGGGGGGCGCCGTGGCGGCGCGGGGGGTTGCAGCGGGGAGTGGGGGGGAGAGGGAGAGAGAGAGGGCTCCCCCCTGTTCCCCGCTGCTACCCCCCGCACCGCCGCGCCTCTCCCCGCCCCCTGGCGCCCCCCGAATCTTTACGCGCGAGTACTGAAGTACTCGAAAATGGCGGTACTCGGGTGCGTAAGTACTCATTACGAGTACGTTCGCTCATCTCTATTAGGCAGCGGAGATCGAAGTTTTAATTGGTCCCGCAGTTAGAGCATGTGCCAGGCCGTCACCTGCGCCAGGCTTCTAATGCATCACCGTTAAAAGGTGCCGCTGCAGAATAAACCCCCTTAACGGCTGCTATCAAAAGACGTATGGGCGGTCGGTAAGGGCTTAAAGGTAGAATGGTTATTATGTGTTGTACTTCATGTGGATCTCTGCCACATGAAGATGGCATGTATGAGGTGGGCATTACCTTAGAATAATGCAATAGGTTAACCAGGTGTTCCATAGGAGAGTGGAGATAACATTTACATGGCTGTCCTTTCCCACTGAAAGTAATCTAATGTGTATGGCTACCTTAAAAGTCATAGAGACAGTTAAAAGTAAACTGATAAGGGCATCCTCTACGGTTAGAAAAAAGAAGGTTTCATCACCAACACAGAATGGGGTTCTTTACTGCAAGAGCAGTCCGACTGTGGAACTCTCTGCCTGAGGACGTGGTGATGGCAAAATAGATAGAGGAGTTTAAGAGGGGACTAGATGTCTCTTTAGAGCGCTATAATATTACAGGATATAGACAAATGACCTGACCCAAACATGTCACCTGCACCTCGATTACTGAAACTGCTCATTGGCCTTCCCCACACCAAATTCTCCCCTCTCCAATCCATACTGAATGCAGCAGCCAGACTAATTTTGCTAGCCAGCCATTTCTCAAACACCTCTGCACTCTGCCAGTCATTGTACTGGCTGTCCATCCACTACAAAACTAAATTCAAACTCATCACGCTCACCCACAAAGCTCTCCATGGCTCCGCGCCACCATACATCGCCTCCCTCCTGTCCGTACACCACCCAGCCCGTACACTCCAATCAGCCAACACAATTAGATTAAACACCCTCTAATTCGATCCTCACATGCTCACCTCCAGAACTTCTCTAGAGCAGCACCAGTCCTCTGGAACCCACTACCCCAAAACATCCGGACAATCCCTGATACACAGAACTTTAGATGCACCTTAAAAATTCACCTCTTCGGGGAGGCATACCAAATCTCCTAATCTTATCCCCCCCCCCCCCACCCACACACACACACCATGCCCCCTGCCCCTCCCTATGGCTCCCCATACCTTCCACTTTGCCTATCGTATACAACTTCTGCCCCATACCTCCTTATCACTCCCTAATTCTGTTTTCTAATAGTTAAATAACATATGTAATCTTCACACTGTTTTGTGCTCCCCGTGCCTCCTCTCCTGCCCCTGTACCTCCTGAACCATCCCTACCCTGTCTCTCTCCAAATAAGTGTATACCACATGTAATTGTCTTGTTTGTGTTCCCCTGTGCCTTGAAAGCCCTGCGGAAAAAGTTGGTGCTATACAGATAAAGATTATTATTATTACATTAAATAACTGGCGGGGTTGTTGATCCGGGTCTTGGATTCAGGTAAGAACTTTCAAACATTGATCTAGGGATTATTCTGACTGCCATTATGGAGTTGGAAAATATATTTTTTTCCCTACCTGGGCTAAATTGGCTTCTACCTCATTGTTTTTTTTGCCTTCCTCTGGATCAACAAGAGGGGGGGGGGGGGGGGCAGCCTGAAATAGATGGATATTGTCTCCTTTGAGCCTAACATACTATGTTACTATGATAAAGCGTGTCATAAAAAGATGAGCAGCGGACTACAGTCAGAGTTAATAAGAACAACAGCTATAGAAGAACTCTTCTGCGGGTACCAGAGTGTGATTTTCTAATGCCTTCTCTATAGTAATCGTAGTAGTTTGGGTAACTTATACGTCTGCTGAATGCTCGATATTACAATTGATTTTAGCTCTGCTGATTGCATATTGCAAGGAACGGTGTAAGCCACAAAACACAGTGAGGAGCCTTTGGCGAAACTGTATAAATCTATCAGATGATCGATAAAGCTTTGTTTATGCTAATTGGCTTTGCCTCTACAAGCAGAATATTATTTTTAAATCATTTTTACGTAAGTTATGAAGAAAATGTAAATGCAGGCGCAACCAGGATGCTTAATTGACTTTTTCTGAACAGAGGCAGATCAAATACTAGGCAAGTTTAGGTAGACATTGGCGGCATATCCCACATTACTCATGTACGAACAGTACAGGTCCAACTGCTTTGATGATCCCAAGAACAAAGTGGACATTAGGTAAGCGGCACACCACTCCTTCTGTCTATCATGCTTGGCTTTCTACAAAGATAACCTGGCTGGCCCATTATACTTAATAGATAAACATGCGGGCCGGCACCCGTGAAAGCTAAGTAAGCCATCAGGAGACAAAGCATCAAAACACTAAACCCAACATTGTTACCACTTGGCAATTGCTGAAGCATTCGGATCACCAATGTCCATCCTGAGACAGCTTTTTAAAGCGTAAATTATAGAGTTTGTGTGAGTTTAAACACTATGGAATCTATAAATTTAGAAGCCAATACATGAAGTTATTTTCCCTACATAATGGCTAAGGTATTACGTAGGCATCCATCACTTCTCCAGCCAGCTCTACTCAGATCTCTACAAAGGTCGCCGCATGGTCAGCCCATTATAGACAACAGCAAACCCTTTGGCGGGCCTCCTGAGAAGAGGACAGTAGAGATGAAGCTACATCACATCACACTGACCTAGCACCACTGCCACTTTGTTCTAGCAATCGGTAAGAACCCCAGTCATTAAACACCACTAACTGCAAGGAGAGGTCATAGAATGGTAGAGTTGGAAGGAACTTCTAGGGTCATCAGGTCCAACCCCCTGCTCAGTGCAGGATTTACTAAACCATCCCCGACGGATATTTGTCCAGCCTTTGTTTGAACACTTCCATTGAAGGAGAACTCACCACCTCCCATGGTAACCTGTTCCACTCATTGATCATCCTCACTTTCAGAAAGTTTTTTCTCATATCTAATCTGTGTCTCCTCCCACTCAGTTTCATCCCATTGCTTCTGGTCTTTCGTCGTGCAAATAAGAATAGAGCTGATCCCTCTGTACTGTGACAATCTTTCAGATATTTGTAGACAGCTATTAAGTCTCTTTTCAGTCTTCTTTTTTCCAAGCTAAAGATTCCCAGATCCTTTAACCGTTCCGCATAGGACATGATTCGCAGACCACTCACCATCTTGGTAACTCTTCTCTGAACTTACTCCAGTTTGTCTATGTCTTTTTTAAATTAGGATGCCCAGAACGGGACACAGTATTCCAGATGACGTCTGACTAACGAAGAGTAGAGGGGGATAATGACCTCATGTGATCTAGACTCAATGCTTCTCTTAATACATCCCAGAATTGTGTTTGCCTTTTTGGCTGCTGCATCACATTGTTGACTCATGTTCAGTCTAAGATCTATTAGTATACCCATCCTGTTAGAATGTAAGACCTGGGATTTCCTGGTCCCGCTGTGGCAGAAGCCATAACCGTAGGATGTCCGGGTATGAAATCCCCGCGATTGTTCCCTCATGGAAGGAGGGATGGACACATATAGTGCAATATACATTCACCTTGGGGGTTCGCGCATACACTCCACGTACACCGGTGTGTTTTCCCTCCTTCAGATTCTGATATTATGTTTATTACCTGTGCTGTAAAGGTGGAAGGTAACTTCATCACTATAAACTAAAGACTCCATGACACCATTGCTTTTAATTACAGTCTGCAGACTCTCGCAGACAGAATGTCCCCGTGCTTTGATGTCTGGTTTCAAGGCCAATAATAATTACGATCAACAGGGATAACATCACAAACATTTGCGCAGAATCTTCCACACAGTCGGTGATGGGACGTTCAATTTTCTGCTCACTCTGACGGTGAATTTCTGAGGTCTTGGTGTGACACTTACACGGACGCTCCGCTGTTTCCACTCTTACTGGTGGACAGACGGATGATTTTCGCTTACAAATGCAATCTTTTCCCTTGAAATTGGAGCATTACTGGGGAAATTTCCCCCAAATTTGTTCAAAAAGACATTGCAGACTAATAACAGATTGTTAGACAGGAATATCAAGCACACAGAACGCTCTCCTGTCTTTGTTGGAAGCCATTTTGTCTCATATCCCCCTAGTGACAACTACGGCAGAATAAAACTTTTTGGGCCTCATTAAGCAAAACTGTCTAACAGCAAGACCGTCCTTGTTGCCTCTAGCAACCAATCACAGCTCAGCTTTCATTGTACCTCAGTAGCCTGAGAAATGAAAGCTACGCTATGATTGGTTGCTATGAGCAATAAGGACGGTCTTACTGTTAGGGTACGTTCACACCTTGCAGATTTCACCCTTTCAATTGAACAAGTGAATTCTGCTGCATATCTGCACCAAAATCCACGTCAAAATCCGCACTAACGGCTTCGTGTGAACGTACCTGGGGCAGTTTGACTAAAGGAAAAATTTTGAGTTTCTTTTTCCATTTATATCAAATTTCTGTACCTGAGTGTCAGAAATCAGGAGTTATGGTGGGTCACATCGGGAAGATGTTATGCCATTAGGAGACCCGGTTGACCACCGATATGGCACTCTAGTGGCGACAATTGGTGGTTGGCACCAAGCAGCCGGATTATCCATATTACCAATGTTGTAGATCCCCAGACATTCATACAGATGTATACAACACAAATTCTGCTAACTTTCCCAAACTGGATATTTCTGCAATTGATTGTAGTTCTGTGTTCTTTGAAACAAGTGCTGGATTATCAGATTGTCCAGATAACCAAATCTTGAATTTCAAATATCCAATTAGCTTGTGCAATCATATCACAAACGACGAAAGAAGAACGTCTTAAGAAACTGTATCTAAATAAAACTAAATAGGCCATTATCTGGTAGCACAACAGACACGTTGGAGGATCATCGTAGACACATCCTGGGGAGGCAGAGCGGAATTGATTCAGCATAATAGCACATGTTAAACTAAAGCAATTTCCACTACATCTACACCGAAAAGCCGCAGAAAATTCACATTTTGTTAAATAAAAACCCTTAAAGCCTTTCATACACTTATAAGAAAAAGACAAACAGACTGGAGGTTGGGAACCGAGTCTCATTCACACGTATGGATTTCTTAAAGATCCGCGGTGCTTTGTGCGAACGGCGGCATTACGGTATTTATTTATTGACATGTGCAGCCTTAAACCTTCTCAGATTATTCTCGACTACTTTACTATTGTCCTAGCACCATGTAAGGGTGGCTTCACACGGGCGGATGACAAAATATGCTCGCTCCTGTGCAACTCCTTTTGCGCAGTGAATGAGTGTACTTTGCAGACGTGCCTGCACATATGGCTTTATTCACACAAGCGGTTTTACGTGGCTATATAGCCGCGTTTGCATGCCTGACCGGAAAACGCAACAGTCTGAGGCCTTGGATTCCAATGCATTCTTTCACATATGCGATTTTGCGGTGCGTAAAAACGTTGCACTGGAAAAAATAGAACATACGCGTCCGAAATCAGCGTCTGCTATTATACGCTGCGTGAAAAGAGAAGTCTTGATCTATCTTTCAACCGATATACGCCGGCGGCTCCTATAGACTCCCATTTCGCTAATACGTTGCATCCGGCCGTGTGAATGGACACGAAAATGCTAATTTAACTCAAGACTTAAACACAGAGACTTGTCCATCCATGTGAATTAACGGCGTGTACGAGGGAACGTAACAACACATATGCTCGTCCGAAAGAGCCCTAATACTGTGGCACCGCTAGTTCACATGGGCGGGGAATCTCTCTCCACCCTGATTTAAATGGCCATTAAGCCAAATGAGGTGCCGGTGTGCGTGGGTTTCCGCAGCGTTTAGCATATATCCGGGCACATGAATGCGTGTATTGCTGCACCTCCCATAGGCCTCTATGAGGCTCTTTGGTATACAAATGTGCACAACATAGAGCAGGTTCTATTTTTTTTACAAGATCCGCGCACAAAGAAAAAAAAAAGAAATGAGACTGAACCCATTTAAATCAATAGATTTTATTCTCTGCGTATTGAGCGTGGGATTTTTCTGCGCGCAAAACTGCTCTACAATACGGTCGTCTGGAGAAGCTCCCAGGCTGCTTTCACACCTGCATTATGGTCAGTTCAGGGATGCCGTCTCTCTGCTTCATTTTTGAAGGAGAGAAACTGAAAAAAAACGAATCCATTTTTTCCTATCGATGTCCATGGAGTTTCAAAAACATGGAAATGAAACGGAAATTCCATCAGTTTTCCTTTTTTTTAGCATAGTCTCAGAGGATCCCAGCGAATGCTAGGCTGCTAGCTTTCTCAGGAATTGCTGCCTGACCATTCACAGCTGCGTATGTACAGCGTGTAAGCCTCCAACCCTGGCATATCAAATTAGAGTGCAGTCATAGACCAATACCTGGTCAACACAGGTTTATTCCAAAGTCAAGGACTATCTCCTCTTTAACAGTATCCCTTTAATTTGTAGTAAGAGCCCACAGATCAACTCGAACAGGACCACTTTAACTACATTTCGATCATGCTGACCACTGGGTTTCAACTACAACACTTCCGTTTGCAGGAGGAGGCTTACTACAGCCTTTGGTCCTCATTATGTTGTCCCACTGGTTCAACCTGGCTTTGGACTTTGGCCAAAACGTGGGAAGCTAGTCCTTGGTACAATGCTGAACTTGTTTGGGACTAATAGGATGCTTTGGACACAACATGCAACCAGTGGCTAACTTGATGGCAGACTCTCCGACTCAACCATCGCTGTAGCTGTTACTCTATTCACAGTGAGCCCTCTGAGGACTTCCCATCTTTGGAACCCATCTCTTTCTCCCGCTCCGACTACCCACAGTCATAACCTGGACTCTACGTCACCCCAAACTTCTATAACTCTTTCTAGCTCAGCTTACAATTTGCTCCTTACTGACTGACTAGGGCCAGACTTCCACTCAGTCTCTCAGCAGGTCTAGCTCATATAATTTGCTTATGCAGATGCTGCGGTGTAATGCTTGGGCCATCACAGAGTCCACCATCATATCAGCATGTGACACTATGGCCCCAGGTGACTGACACTTCCTCGTCCCACAGGACGAAATCCAGACTGCTGGTATAAGCATTGACGAGCCATGCTGCCCGCCTCCTTCCTACTTCTTCAACAGTCATAGAACCAAATAATGAAACATGACACACACATTTGGGTCAAGTGGGGTGGCCACAGTGTTCATTAACAAAAATGTCAATCAACAGAGTTCCACACCTACTTTCACTTCAGTATGACCATCTTTTTTTAACAATAAACCTGGAAATGAGAAACTGTCCAAAAGGCCAACAGCTGGAGGACAGCGGGCTTGTAGACTTTCGACTCCATTGACCACCGGCATGAAAACCCACCATGAAAGAGGCAGTATAAACAGTTGCGGGATGATCTGTTGTCTGCACAGCTCCAATATGTCCTCCAGCCAACGATGATCATGGGTAGAGCTCGTACTCTACACACTAGGATGCGCCTGGACTCAAAAAATTAACACAACCACGTATTGTACACAACACAAAAAGAATGCTTTTCAATGCAGACATAACGGTACATTTTGTATAGGCAAAAAATGTGAGGCACTGATGGGCTGAACCTAGAAAAAGGAGGTACTAGTGAACCCTGCTGGCCTGACCAGTACAGACCAGCCAAAGTCAGGTCTGTACCCCAACAATGGGTCCACATGACAGCTCTGCGACTCTAACTGAAGCCCATGACTGTTATGTAGCACTTCCCGTTCTTCTTCTCTATTACTATACAGTGAAATACTAACATTCATTGCCATTGTGCACAGCCATAAAGTCGGAGCGCCGTCACCACGGATGTGTCAGCGGCAGAACATTCAGACAGCAATGGACACACAGACAAGACGGATGTGGTGCTAAGCAGACATTTTGTAACACAAGATACCGGCGACATAAGAGTTTATGCAAATAAAACAGCCCCGCTCTGTAAAATGGCGTGACTTAATGTGCGCTTAGATCAAAATATACAGCACGTTTTACATGAAGAATAAGCACTTTACAATGAATTCCAGGTTTAATCTTTTCTGTAAACGACTTGTCATTTTCCTTTCCCTGATAAAGCACAGTCAAATTTACATTTTGTTGACTGCGTGATATCATAACCGTGAAGCAATTATGAAAGAACCACTAGAGATTCATTCTTAAAAGGCAATGACTAAAAACCTGTCAGCGGCCCTGCATTTTAAATCTTTTATGATGCAAACTTGATTGCTTTTTGCTGGAGAGTTTTAGGGGCTTTTGCGATAATGGTAAATGTGAGCTCGCAACGTGAAGGGTTATAAAGACAGATTATAAAGTTTGGCGCAAAACGTGGGTGGGTATGAAAATTAGGCTATTCAAAATATATAAAGCTGTTTGGAGTTCTTTTGGGAGTCACAAATAAAGTTGATTGAATTGAGCACAGCAGGGGCTCATACTTCTGGTCGGAGGTACTGATGGTGTAGGCCACGGACCAGCAATGCATCACAGGGCAAGGACAGCATTGCAAAAATCAAAGTAGATAGCCCCACCTGCCCGGAGCTGGTTGGCACCACCATTTACACCACGCACCACTATTCTTGTTTGTACCATAACCAATTCATATCTATAAGAGCAGATAAAGATTGGCTTTTCAAGGAACATATCTTGTCTGAAGAGTTGTTCCATACAGTGGAGCCACCAACCAGGTTAGGAGTGAGAATTCGCTCACTAGTCGCTCCATTTCAGCACACCTAAAAACAGTCACCGGTTGACCAATCATTGTTTTGTGTAAACAGGTAGTTATTGTCTTTCAACCAGTAGCCAATAACTTTTGCAGGGAGGTGTGCCCTTGTTCGGCATGCACCTCCCACTGAACGCTGATTGGTTCCTGCCTTTGTTAGAACATTTTGTCCTCCTACTTAACGCTCATTGTTTCCCCTAAATGCGAGCAAGTGATCCACAGCTGAAGAGTGACTGCTGGTCTTCGAAAGAACTCACATGGCGGTGGTCTCTAGTTGGTTTTGGTCTTTGAAGATGTGCTTGCTGCACCACCAACCGTGAGGGACCACAGCAGCAAGTGTTCACTCAAAGACCGCTCGCATGTATTTATATGCATTTAATGGGCTTGCAAAGGGTCAAAATTTCAAATACATGCCCGGCAAAGAACCTCACGTCCCCTAACTAGTCGATGGACAATATTTCAGCCTGGGTAAATGCTCTTACCAATTGGTTCAGTGATCTCAAAATTGTACCAGAGAACAACGATTGGTGTAAAAATACCCAAACAGTCATCTTCACGCTTTAGCAACTACTTCAAGCGACTATTCAGATGATGGCTGTCCCGTGTAAAGCTATTCAAATACAGTGTGACCCTCCTTGTTTGCTAATGTTGTGGTCCCCATTGTGGTTCTCCACAATTGGCAAATAAAGTTTATTGAAGTGAAGATAATGGGTGCCCATAGTATACAGCATATTCTAATGTAGTCCTCGGGTTTCAAGATCAGATCTAGAGAACAACGGCTACAGGCTTTTTTGATTATGCGAAGTATGTCTACAGGAAAGTAATGCCTATTCAAGGATTTTGTTGCCCCACAGGACAAGGATCGCATTGCAAAAATCAAAGTGAAGGCCCATTACTTTCCCACTGTTGGTACATGTCATAATTCACGTCATTCTTGTTTGCACCAACACCAACTGTCATTAACTAGAGTAGAGAATCTAATGTTTAGGCCTCTTTCCCACGGACGGATTTCCGCCATGTAATACGCGGCGGAAATCTGCTGCGTTGCCCGCAGCTATTAGGTTCTATTAGAGCGAATGCTTGCGGCTGCCCGAAACTGCAGAGGTGGCAGACCTTACAGTGACACAGACGAAATACAGCAGAGGCTGCAATCACAATTTGGCTAATAACCTTGATAGGCACCTGGGTTTCCCTACAAAATAAGAGAACAGCAGCATCATAAGTGGCCACTAAAGAAGCATTTTACCATATCTTGCTATCCGTACAAATACATAGATCTTATTGAGAAGTGATGTCAATGAAGAAGAAGTAGGGGGAGCAGGGGCTGCATTCAGAGGGCCCATGTGGGTTAATGTTTCAATGTCATGTTTTACTTTTGTCAATGGAAGATGTGTATAACTCTAACAGGCGTATGCTCTAGCTATACTGGCTCAGTCAGTGGCCTGACTGCTTGGGTGCACCAAAGGATCTTGGGGTAAGGTGTGTATCCAGAAGGCGAGGCCATTGAGATAAATAAGGAACTAGTTTTATTATTATCGTTAACACTATGGGGGACAAGAATGTCCACAACACAAGAGACAAGAATAGAGGAGCCGGTTTCACGCTTGTTGTAGTAACATCCGGGTGTACTGGGGATTACCATTCTCACGGTCCAACTCTGCCACTTCACTCACTAGGGGTTCTGATCTGTAGGACCAATTGCTAGTAGTTCAACACACTGATCACAGAAGAGACTCCTTGTCACCACAACCATCTCACTCGCACTGTCCAACTTCCACTTAAACTTGCTCCTCTAGCCTTCCTTAAAGATACAACAGCCAAACAGAATCATCTAAAAATTTTAACATAACATTATGTAAACCTCTCTTCTCCATTACATCAACATGGTAGAGTATGACTTCACTGCCATTTGGGTTGCGGCTATTCGGGCCCTTGTGGGTAGGAGCTTCTTAACTTGTCTTTGACCTAAACTGACAGAATCAGGTGAGGTCCATTACTAGGACCTTCCTTCCATATCCATGGGGTGGAAGGGGTCTCTGTTAGCCTTTCACATGTTGACCTTCAAATACTACCCAATTATGCATTACCTGGTGTGAACAGCGACTTGTTTTGTATGTCTGTGCAGGTGGCCAGATATGTGCTTTATGCTCAGCTCTGTTCTGTGTGGTATGCATTACCTGGTGTGTTGGTGTGAACAGCAATGTGTTCATCAGACATGTGGTGTATGAACAGTCGTGTTCAGTGTTCAGTGTGTGTGTGAACAGTGTTGTGCATCTCTCCAGGTTCCTAATAAGGGTTGGCTAGGTTCCAGATGAAGACAGTGGGGACGTCCTTATTAGGGCACCTACCCCGCTTTTAGGCAGGGGTGCCCCACTTCCCCTGATTAGTAAGGGACAGGTGTCCTTCCATCTTTGCCTGGAGTGGTGTAATTTGTCAGTGCAAATACTGAGAGTGTGTTTACAGTTTTATTAGGACACCATCTTGTGTCCAAGCCGTGGCGCGGTACTTTACTGTGCCGTACGGACGTGACAGCCACTACACAACTATGTAGATTACATTGCCATGTATTGAACCAGTCTTTCATTGCTGAAGCTCTCGGTCTCTGGGACAAATAAGGCATTTATTGCCATTTTCACAAGAAGGATAATGCCTGCTGACAGGGTCTGAAATGACTAATTCCACATTGCAGGATGTTGGCTTTCATCCTCTCTAACAAGAGGAGATCTTTAATATTTGTGTTCGGAAGGTCTCCTCCTCAGACAGCAATGCTTTATACTGTCAAAGCAAGCTGCAGCTGACACACTCCATTACTGCGGCGAGAACGGGCGTGTCGACGGATGCTGTGGTTTCCATGGCAACTGAGTATACCGAGCATTCAAGTGTACGACATGTGCACCCAAGATACTTAATTTCGCAGGCAGACGCAGGATTGTCATGCACACGTGTGATAGATATAGACAATATGCAACAGGCTATGAAGGAAGGAAGCAGGAGAAGTAAACAATGAATAGAAAGTAGCCAACATAAAAAATGTGAAATATCTAAAATTCAAATCTTTAAAAATAACGAAAAAATAAATCATCCCAAAGTTTTCTAAAATAAGAAAATATCATATGATCCACATCTGCTTATAACGTTGTCCTGGGAGGATTAACCAGTCAAAGGCTGAAAAAGCTGGCATTGTCATAGAAGTCCCTGACTACCAGTATTTAGCCAATTCTGAGATCTTTTAAGCTCCTGCAAGGGCGTTTAACATGTTGTTAACATAGTAACATAGTAACATAGTATGTTAGGCTGAGTGAAGACAATGTCCATCTAGTTCAGCCTGTTTAACCCCCTAGTTGATCCAGAGGAAGGAAAAACCCCAAGGGGCAGAAGCCAATTAGCCAATTTGAGGGAAAATTCCTTCCTGACTCTGTACCTGCAGTCAGAATAATCCCTGGATCAACCTTTAATAGTTCCTACCTAAATATAAGACCTGGAACTACAAATCCACTGGTCACCTAATGTCTATATCCTGTAATATCCTTTCGCTCGAAAAAGACATCTAGTCCCCTCTTAAACTCCTCTATGGATTTTGCCATCACCACGTCCTCAGGCAGAGTTTCACAGTCTCACTGCTCTTAAAGTAAAGAACCCTTTTCTGTGTTGGTGATTAAACCTGCTTTCTTCTAGACGTAGCGGATGCCTTCTTGTTCCTTGGTATAAACAGATCATGGAAGAGATCCTTGTATTGTCCTCTAATATATTTATACATAGCTATTTGATCGCCCCTTAGTTGTCTTTTTTTCCAGGGTGAAAAGTCCTAATTTGGATAGTTATTCCAGTCCTCTCATTCCATTTATTACTTTAGTTGCCCTTCTTTGAATCCCCTCAAGCACTGAAACATCCTTCCTGAGCACCGGTGTCCAGAACTGTACGCAGTATTCCATGTGAGGCCTGACAAGTGCCTTATATAGTGGGAGGATAATGCTCTCGTCCCTCGCCCCTATACCTCTTTTAATGCACCCCAAGACTTTATTTGCTTTTGCAGCAACTGACTGGCATTGGTTACTCCAGTTTAGTCTACAATCCACTAGTACCCCCAGGTCTTTTTCCATATCACTTTTCCCTAGCAGTACCCCATTTAGTGTATATTGGTGACATCCGTTTCTCCTGCCCATGTGCATAACCTTACATTTATCAATATTGAACTTCATTTGCCATTTTTCTGCCCAAGCCCCCAGCTTGTCCAGGTCCGTTTGTATCCGCACATTGTCCTCCATTGCATTAATTACATTGTATAATTTTGTGTCATCTGCAAATATTGATATTTTACTGTGTAGCCCCTCTATCAGTTCATTGATGAATATATTAAACAGAATGGGGTCTAATACTGAACCCTGTGGCACCCCACCAGCAGTGGTGGCCCAATCAGAGTACAACGCATTTAATACCACCCTCTGCTTTCTATCTCTGAGCCAGTTCTTTACCCAGATTCACACGTTTTCACCCAATCCGAGCTGTCTCATTTTGTATATCAGCCTATTATGCTGCACGGTGTCAAATGCTTTAGAGAAATCCAGATATACAAGATCAATAGACTCTCCCAGGTCCAGCTTAAAACTTACTTCATTGTAGAAGCTGATCAGATTGGTCTGACATGATCAACCCCTCATGAACCCATGCTGATGACTAATTATTCCGTTGTTATCCTTGAGGTATTCTAGGATGGCATCTCTCAGAAAGCCCTCAAATATTTTTCCAGTTACTGAAGTGAGACTTACCGGCCTGTAGTTACCAGGCTCTATTTTGGACCTCTTTTTGTAAACTGGAACCACGTTGGCAATTTGCCAATCCAATGATACAACCCCGGTCTTGATAGTGTCCATAAATATAAGAAATAGCGGTCTAGCTATCACATCACTTAGTTCCCTTGGAACCATTGGGTGTATTTCATCTGGGCCTGGCAATTTATCGATTTTAATCCTCTGTAACTGACTCTGCACTTCCTCCTGTGTTAGGTATGCAATATGTAGTGGGGGGTTCGTTTTATTCCCCTGCATCTCGTGTGACATTTCCCTTTCGTTCGTGAATACACTTGAAAAGAAACCATTTAATAGATTTGCCTTCCCCCCATCCATCATCTTCTAGGATTTTTCCTGCATTATTTGTTAAAGGGCCAGTGCTCTCCGTGCAAATCCGTTTGCTGTTAACATAGTTGAAGAATACTTTAGGGTTATTTTTGCTCTCTTTGGCGATCAGTCTTTCTGCCTCCTCCTTAACAATTTTAACCTTTTCTTTACATATTTTGTTTTTTTCCCTGTACGATTTTAGCACTTCTTTGCTGCCTTCTTGCTTTTGTAGTTTGAACGCTTTCTTTTTTCATTTATTGCCCCCCTTACAGTCTTATCGAACCACATTGGTTTCCTTCTATTTGTGGTTCTTTTTTGGAGGGTATGAACTGCTCACATGAGGTTAGTAGGATGTTTTTAAACGTTTCCCATTTCTCCTCTGTACTGATATTTTTGAGGATGTTGTCCCAATTAATGTTACCGATAGCAGTTCTCAGCTGATCAAATTTTGCTTTACTAAAGTTTAGTTTCTTTGTCGCTCCCTGATAAGGCTTCTTATTGAATGACAGCTGGAAATTAATTATATTGTGGTCACTATTTCCCAAGTGCCCCTTAACCTGCACCCCCATTATTCGGTCCAGTTTGTTAGTTAGTACAAGGTCCAGAATGGCCCTCCCTCTAGTTGGCTCCTGCACAAGTTGGGTAAGGTATCTTTAATTGTTCTCAAGAACTTATCACCCTTGTGAGATTTGCAGGTTTCATTTTCCCATTTTATATACGGATAATTAAAGCCCCCCATAATAATTACTTAATTGCGGTTTCTATCTGCCTTAATAATAAGATTTCAGTTTCTTCCGCTGCTTTTGGTGGTCTATGGAAAGCATTTACACTTTTGGTTGTGTGAAATAATTTTATGCAATTGTACCTTTACAAAAAAGTATTGCCACATATGTTAGGATATTGCGCAATTATGCAGGGGTGTAGTGTTAGGGCATTACCACCAGAAGTAAGGGTGGCCCATTCTATGTACGCTCCGCACAGCAATGGAAATGTGAGTGAAGCAGCTAAAACTTGGGCAGAGGGAAGGACAATTCCATGCACTGCTGTGTGGTCTCCAGGCTGCGAGTTGCTGAATGTATAAGCAGTTTAGCTGCTATACAAGTGAAAGAGGAAGTTGCTAGGCTATGGAATAGGTGTCCCTGTATGATTAGCTGACTCCCCCGAGCATTGGGTGAAATAAGCTACCAGAAGAGGACAACTAACGTATTACCTGACGTTTGTTGCAATAAAATAAGTTAATTTAGCAAGCAGCTATGTGGTCCATAGAGGTTATGAACCATCCTACTGCGTGGTGCCAAGACAGACATGTGACTGGGCCATTTTTCCATCCCTTCCTAATAGTACCCCAGGCAGAGAAGATGGCCAACTCCAGATTTTCTGCAGTGCCCTTTCCAGTAAGTCCAACCAAGCACTTGCCGAAGGCCTGTACCGAGTGCTAGGTCTTACAGTCCTACTCAGGCAACAGACTTGACAACCAGTGCTGGCAACCACTGCAGTATACTTAGAATTTGTAGCCATGCTTTTGACAGGCCCTTTTTTCTACTACTTCGCCAGTCTTAAAATTTTCCGACCCTGACAGAAAAGGTCAGCGGTAATTATTTGAATAGTTTCCACATTTTTGGACTTTAATTGATTAAATACTAAAATGATCCTTGACATGCTATTGGTGCTGGGCCATTGGGACTGTGTTTGACATATGTCAGACTAGCAGGACTGTATCTGATAGATCATGATGAACAATCAGGACTATTTTGACAAATGTCAAACTTTCAGAATTATGCCTGACGTGTGACAGATCATCAGGACAGTGTTGTTGGATTATCAGTGGATATGTTTGACAGGCGATGGACCATCAGGACTGTTTCACACAGTACTAGGCAATCGGGTCTATATTTGGACATATGCTAGATCACTAGGACTATGAGAGATGTTGGACCATGAAGACTATGTTTACCATGTGTAAGACCATTTGGACTGTTTTTGAGATTGGGAAGACCACTGAACTACTTTTCACAGGTGGCAAATCAAGAAGACTATGTTTGATAGGTCCTGGGCTATCATGACTGATGGGTGTGGGACTCTCAGGACTATGTTTGACAGGTGCTTGACTATCATAGCTGAGAGATCATGGACTACCAGGATTATGTCTGACTAACAGCATTTTTTTTTCTGTAGACAGATATACAGTAATTTTTATTTTCGTTCTTTCATACTAAGACTCTCCCAGACCCGAACGACTAATTCCCTTGAGTTTACCTGCCCTAATATTTTTAAGATTTGTTTCAATAACAAGACTGTAATCAGCCAATTTACTGGGCATACTAATGCAGCTTAATTGATTCATTACATGTTTAATTAGACGCTGACCCGTAGCAGTCAGTGCCTGGTTATTAAGTTCAGCGATGGATTTCCATCTTTTGCATTGCATATTCTTCCCAATTAAACTACAACGTTAATGTATTATTTATATTATATAATGTGGCTGCTCTATACTGAGTGTGATGCACATATGCAAATACAGTATACATATAACTTAGGAATAAAACTCAATTAACATACAGTATACTGTAGATCTCCAAAAAGACCCAAGACTTGCCATGGAAAAAGTTATTAGAAGTATGGGAGG
Source organism: Eleutherodactylus coqui (assembly GCF_035609145.1). NCBI lineage: Eukaryota > Metazoa > Chordata > Amphibia > Anura > Eleutherodactylidae > Eleutherodactylus > Eleutherodactylus coqui. The sequence continues at coordinate 40,319,369 of NC_089843.1, read as the reverse complement.
TCTGCAGGTAGCTAATATGAAAATGAAGGTCAACTCAAGTGCACTGTTACTTGGGGGTCCATCATAATGACCTAAGGAATCATGCCTCTTTAAAATGAAGAAGAGATGTAAGGATGGTGGTGGAAATTGGAAGTTGGGAGAAAGGCAATGGTGCATACTAAGACCTAAAAGCATAATATGGCCATGGGAAAGTTGTCTTAAGGGTTTGTGTGTGGGCAGTTAGGGTTAATATACTAGAAATGTACAGTAGTAGCCTAGTGGTTGCGAGCACTCTCAGAGATTCCGGAGAAACCATATAGAAGTACCTGGAGAAACCCGCTGACAATGCCTATGTAGGATCTGTTGTGGTGGTGATGGATACCCTATCTTGGACCCATAGTAGCACTGTTTGTTCAGGTGAGAGGCCATCAACAATCCACAAGGAACAATCTAAACTCTTGGAGAATTTATTGTGTGGCACACAATCCTTTGGGCTCTGGCAAGAGAATGCTAAAGTTTTCTGTGACTATTTCTCTGCCTGGGAGACAGTTTCCCACTACATGTGTGTAACCAGTATGCTTGTGCACCACTATTCTATAGGGGGCTGTAACTGTCAAGCTTAAAGTGTCTCTCTGAGAAGAACAACAATCAACACCAATACTATAATTACATGTGTGTGATATTTTCTAGTGGAGAGTTCCCCCCCTTTCATGTTTCACACTGATTGAAATTAATGGAAACTACTCACCTACTCATTAGAGTGCTGCTGTGTTATAACACATGTATCGGTGGCCACATGTACAGTACCGCTAATTGCTGTGTTGCATCTGGACCTGAACTTTGCAGTACAGTATTTACTGCTGAATACTAAATAGGCTCAAAATGAAAGCGTCTGACAGCAAAACATGAACAGGGTTATATAACAATACATTATGAAGTTTTATCACAACTAGAATCTGCTTGAGGCGAAAGCGACACCTTCATTCTATTACTTGTAATGACTTAACATTGCACTGTTGGACCAAGACAACATAAGTACTCTTTGAATATTCTTTCTATGCTGTTATTAACAGGGTAAACAAATATAAATCCTTTCAGTCCTTAGAGTCCAATAATAGGGCCTCTATAAGCAGTCTGGGTAGCATATTTGGTATTTCAGCCGCACTTCAGTAGCGGTGAGCGATTCCAGTGACCTGATTGGTTGTTGGGTACACCCCCCCTTTTGGAGATGTGCACCAGTGGGCGGCCCGTTAAATAAGCAGCAGCAGGGCCGTAGGAGGGTCAGCAAGTAACCCCAACCCTAAACCCTAACCCTAAACCTAACACTAAGCCTAACCCTAAACCCTAACCCACCACGGGTCTTGTGAAATAGCACTCGTGCACATCTCCAAAGGGGTGTGTGTACCCAACAACCAATGAGGTCGCTGGAATCGCTCACCACTACTGAAGTGCAGCTGAAATACTATATATGCGTCCGGGTACTCCACGTTTTTTGCGGAGTACTCTCCACTTCACTACAGGATGGACACTGGCAGAAAAAGTTCTGAGCTCAAACGACCCCAAGGTTAAAGTTTAGTCCTAGCTGTCTCAGAGGCCAGTCTCTACTTACAATTGTTTAAGTTCGTCCACAGCTTAGTAATCAAAGTCTGCCAATGTTTCACAGTCCTTAGAGTCCAATAATACGGTCTTTATTAGCGATTTGGGTACCCCACGCTTTTTGGGGAGTACTCACACTTCACTACAAGATGGACACTGGCAGAAAAAGTCCTGAGCTCAGACCACCCCAAGGTTAAAGTTTAGTCCTAGCTGTTTCAGAGACCGGTCTTTACTTACAATCATTTGTCAACAGCTTAGTAATTAAAGTCTGCCAATGTGTCACTTGCCAGTTCCTGATAGTGTATGGCATAGCTGATTCTTTTTGCATGTGTGGGGTGCCACTCCATTCATTTGTAATGGGATTGCTGTAGATAGCTGGAGTATAAGTGCTCCACTATTACCCTCAGCTCCATTAAATGAATGAAGTGGTGGCCACTAGAGATGAGGGACCGTACTCGTTTGGGGCGTTTTTGCACTCGAGCACCGCTTTTTCCGAGTAACTGACTACTCGGATGAAAAGATTCGGGGGGCGGCGTGGTGGAGTGGGGGGTAGCAGTGGGGAACAGGGGGGAGCTCTTGCTCCCCGCCCCCACTCCCCTCTGCAACCCTCCGCGCACCCCCGGCGCCCCCCGAATCTTTTTGCCCGAGTAGTCAGTTACTCGGAACAAGCGGTGCTCGAGTGCAAAAACGCCCCAAACGAGTACGGTCGCTCATCTCTAGTGGCCACACATGTGTGACCATCACTCTATTCAATCTAACATCACTACTGCAGGGGAGAGAGGAGAAGAGAAGAGAACAAGGGGACACGGGTCTCCTATTCTTGGGATCGTGAGGGTCTCAGTGGTGAGACCTTCACTGATCAGATTTTCATCATCGATCCTTAGGATCGATGATAACAGTTAATTCTGGTACAACCCCATAAATGTATTTGGATACGTAATGTTAAGTATACGGAAATCTGTGTATATATAGATGAAGCAAAGAATCTTTTTTGTAAACATTGCCACAGATAGCACATTGTACAAATGATAAAAGCTACTCTGCTGCAATTGTATATATTTATTTCAGCCCGGATTTATCAGGTGTTTCCAAAATATATTTCTACATAGGGACCCGGGGAGCGGAGCGGAGTATAATTTGGCTTCTCCTTGCAGAAGTCAGCACCATACAGGGACACACTAATCACCGACACAAAAGATTCCACAGTTTAATTATTCTGTATTTGTGTCACCAGCAGAACAGGAGCAGGTAATTACTATTACTACTGCTGAATGTTATTCTACTAAATAAGTATATCATTTCACCCTTCAGCCGGGTATGAAACATGACCCTAACGAGCCCATGAATGTGATTAAGGTGGAATTGCTGAACAAGCAATTAATTACATTTACTTGATGGATTGGGGGTGGGGGGAATGCTTATTAACATCGTACCAACAGTTGCTAGTCCCGATAACTTTGCCGGGCGGCTAAGCCCCACAAAGGCTTTGATAAATTGCAGCTGTCATGACTTAGTGTGGCAAGGACTTAAAAAAAACACACACAAAACAAAAAAACTAAGTAAGTCATTTTTCTTACACGGTCGCAGATGATCCCATAGCAACAAACTTATCCTCTATGTGGACTCTGCTCTACCCCCCTCCCCTACCGCCTGGCAGTGCTTCATTCTGCTGCATCCAATGCAAAGGGTTGGGAAGTCATGCTTGATGAGCAAACAAATAGAAGGCTGGCTCCGGTTGTGGCGGTTCGTTTCTGCCGCGGATTTTGCCAGGAATCTGCGCCGAATCCATGAGAAAGCCAAGGCAAAATCAGTTAAATCTTTTTTTTCAGGACTTACATGTCAATAAAGCTTATTGAAGAGAGTATGGTTATAAGAAAAAGGCACTAGTAGTATCTGACGTATGGTAGATAACACATTATTGACACTTCCCATACGATATGGTACAAAAAACACTATTGGCACCTGACATATGGCACCATACAAACCATTTAATAACACTTGTTGGATGGTATGCATAAGAATACTGGCATATGGTAGAAAAGATGCAATTTGGCACCCAACGTATGGTACAAAAAGTGAACCGAACCAACAGAAACTTGCTTCGGGGCAGAATTTTCTAGAAGTTCGGTTTGGCATGAACTCCAATCACCGGCCATTAGTCTGAGTTTTCTAAAAGACGAAGAAGGTGTTGGTGGTAGGTCACGGTGGTTCAGTGGTTAGCACTGTTGCTTCCTTCTGTGTTTTTGTAGGTTCCTTCACCACCATCAAGTTGTACACTAGTTTCAGGGATTTTGACAAAGTTCAGGTTCAGTTTGAACTAATTTAGCCTAAACTGAACTTTTTGAAAAAGTCGGCAAGCCGAACAAACTAAACTTTTCATAATTCGCTCACCTCTAACACCTAGCATACAGAATGGTACAAAAAGGAACCTGATATATTGTAAAAATGACTTTATTGGCACTTGATACATATGAGACTATTGGCGTCTGACGTATGGTAGACAAGACACTATTGGCACCTTACGTATTGTAAATAGGGCACTCTTGGCACTTCATGTATAGTACTAAATATTCTGTTAGCACCTGATGTATGGTACAAAGACACTGTTGGCACCTGATATACCGCATGAAAAAAAAAACCTACTGGCACTTGATATATGTTACACATGAGACTACGGGCACCTGATGCATCATACAAAAAACACTACTGGTACGTAAAGAACAGCAGAAAACATGGTACTGCTATGTAACATACAGGAGAAAAGCCACTGCTGGCACCTGACGGTGCAAAGAACACCGTGCCACTATTGCCATCTGATCTATTGTACAAATGATTATATTGGCATTTGATGTAGGATAAATATGAGACTGTTGGCATGTGACATGCAAGGGGATAAAACACTGTTTGCACCTGCCATACACTATGGTGCAATTACACTGCTGGTGCTTGCCATATGACAGAATTGGACCTGCTACAATGTACAAATAACTCTGTTGGCACTTGATGTATGGTATGAACAACACTACTGACGCTATAGCGATATTGATGTGCGATACGAATGACACTATTGGCTGCTGAAGTACGGTGCAAATGACAGTGTACTAAACACAGTGCAAAAGATTGACACCTCAAGTATGATACAAGACAGAGTATTTGCAACTGATGTATGCTACAAGCGGTAATCTTAGTACCTAACATATGGTGCAAATGACGTATATATTAAACACCACTGTTGGTGCCTGACATATATAATATAAATGGTATTATAGGCACCTGATGTAGCGTACTACAAACATTACTACAGGCACCTGATGCGCAGCACAAAATACGCCATTGGCAATTGACTGATGGTGGACACAAGACTACTGGCAAAACTATTGACATTTTGCATATGACACAAATGGCACTGTTGGCACCCAATGGAAAATACTCTATAAAAGACATTATCAGCACTAATGACACTGTTGGTTAGGGTGGCCCCAGGGGCGTAACTATAGAGGGTGCAGGGGATGCGGTTGCACCCGGGCCCAGGAGCCTTAGGGGGCCCATAAGGACTCTCTTCTCCATATAGGGAGCCGAGTACTATGAGTAAAGCATTACAGTTGGAGGCCCTGTTGCAAGTTTTGTATCGGGGCTCAGGAGCTTCAAGTTACGCCTCTGGGTGGCCCGTAGAGTTATGGGGAAAAATAAAGTGGCAGCTATACAGCAAGACCCCTTCCCAATCTGTTCCATCTGCTAACAGTAATGTTAGGGGAACGTTTTAGCTTTAAATTCCAAATACAGGATAGCGCTCCAAACTGATGTATATTATGAGACATGGCCTTAAGATTTCCAATTCCACAAGCTACAGCATTAATATTAACAGTTTGCTTTTGTAGAACAACTAGCATACTTCACAACATTAAGTATTGACCATGGCATTTGTCTGACAATCTGCACATTTGTGCTGTTTGTACAAAAATACCTCCAAATATATGAAAATAGTCAAAATTATGACACAAATACTTGTCAGTCAGGGCTTAAGGGCTGGGCAGCAGACTTCTTGGTAATCCCTGTTGGAACAGCCTTGTGATTTGCTTCCACGGCTTGAAGAAACAGTTGTTGTTCTTCTTCGTCATTAGTAAAAAGTCTGAAAATTCGTGGTCTTTGAGCGCAGCCTTGTCAGAGACATAAGAACCTGAAACTGCCCCAAATATAAAAAGGTAAAATCCCCCGATGCGTGCACCGAGTCATGACTGCCTCCTAGGGTGACGTCACATCGTGACATTGTCTTGGCAGACTATTTTTGTAGGTCGTTTGCCCTTGCCTTTCCCAGTCATCTTTTACCCCCCAGCAAGCTGGGTACTCATTTTATCGACCTCGGAAGGATGGAAGGCTGAGTCAATCTTGAGCCGGCTACCGGTACTATTTTTCCTTTTAACAAACCAAATATAAGGTTTATTACAAGGAAAAAAAATCAGAGGGTGTCTTGCTTTGTAGTTGAAAGTTGAGTTTTTTGGGTCACCCTACTGTTGGTACCCAACATAGTGTGAATGATAATATTAACACCTGACATACGGTAAAAAATACATTATTGTCGCCTCACAAATGATACAAACAAGACTATTAGCAACTGATGTATGGTACAAATGGTATTCTTGGAAGTTCACCAAGACCCCTATAACTGTCTAGCTCAGAGCATTACACAAGGCTGTTATGACTCTTAGGCCTCATGTCCATGGAGAAAATCAGGCCCACTTCGGGTTTTACATGGAGAATCTGTAGCGGATCCCTCCTGCCCCGCGGACATGAGGCATTAAAATAAAAATAAGCTCACCTACTGCGGACCGTGCAGGTCTTCCCTTCTTCGCGGCCTGATCTTCTTTCTTTGGCCCGGCGGAGGTGCTCAGCACGCCAGCTGCGTGCCGCGCACATGCGCCGGGCCGAAGAAAGAAGATCCTGCCGCGAAGGAAGGAAGATCTGCATCGCCCGGAGCAGGTGAGTTTAATTCAGGCGCGGATCCGAACGGCTTCCATAGGCTTCAATAGAAGCCTGCGGGAGCCATCCCCGCGGGAGACCCGCACGAAAATGGAGCATGTCCATTTTTTTTCATGCTCTAGAATTTTTTTTATTCCCTTTTATTGACCATTTGCGGGTATTTAACTACTCGCGGGTGGTCAATGCATCCC